>NC_133034.1:20242954-20549318 GCF_048771995.1 Taeniopygia guttata | reverse complement strand
GGGTTCTCAGGAGGCTTGTCCATTCTTTGGAACCACTTGCAATTATAGTGAGAAGAATTGCTAATAATGAGAAGCTATTTGAATATGCAATTAGTACGTTGATCTAACCCACAGTTACTTTCATCATCTTATTTTCTTTTTTTTCTGGAGCATTCATAAGCATTGTTAACCATCCCTGTTAGGAATCATGCATTGCTACTTTCTAAATTATTTGTAGCAGAACTGTTGCTGGGAGTCAAAACAAAAGAGAGGGAAAAGATGCCACGCTTATTTAATTATCTTTAAACATTAGGGTCTTGCTGGATCAGAGGTTCTAGAAACAGGATCTGAGCTGTTCAGATGCAGTGAGAGAGCAGTGTAGGAAACCCTCTGTACTCATAGTTGCTGTAATCCAGGCGAGACCAAAGCGTGATGTGATTTTCTGCAATCTGCTTATGAAATGACAGCTTAAACTCAACCCCAGATGTGGCTCCTATGCACAGAACATCAGTGTGATGCTGCTTCAGTCATGCTTTATTTTCAGCTGGAAAGAGAGGGTACTTCAGGAACAGCTCCATGCCTCAGTGTACATGGTTTTAATTTTCTGAAGCTCTGGGGTTAGCAGGTAACCAGTCCAGTGCAGACCCTGGAAAATAATGAGGGCGGATTACCTGATTGGTTTTGTGCTGTGTGGTGCCCACAAGGTGCAAGGATGGTCTCAGGTGAGAAGAAGAGAGCAGGGGAAAAGATCTTCAGCGAGTCAGACTTTGCACTCAGGTGGAAGATAAGAAATCCAGCTTGAGGCCAGTACCTGCTGCACTGCTTCCCTGCTTATCAGCAGTCACTGCTGGGCAGCTCTTAGCATGATGCTGGAGATTCACAGAGTCTGCAGTCTGTTCTCTTTGGTAGGTTTGTTCTGTGTTCAGATCATTAATATAACCCCTAATTAAGTGTTTCTTCAGGTGCACGCTGGCCTCAGGTGAGCTAAAACACACTGAAGCCACCTGTGAAAGGTAGTGGCCCCTCTTTCTTGTTGCTTCTTTTCTTTTTCCTCAGCAAACAGTCATGCTCAGCTCACTTATTTTGGACCCAATACCTGCCAGTAGGTTTATGGCCAAAGTCCCACAGTAAAGCTTGTCTGAAATGTGGAGCAGAGAGCAGGGCTCACTTACCTGTGTGTCAGTGCAAAAGGGAAATGTTTCCTCTCCCACATCTCAGAGATGTTAAAATGGAGAAGGAGCTTTGAGTTTTCCCCTTAGAGCCGAACTGAGTTCTACAGACTGTTGCAATCTGTCTTTTCACTGCCTCAGCCTTATCATCTTTAAAAGGCAATTTAATGGTGCCTGGTGGTGTGTGGAGTTTACAAGGCTAAACTGTCCCCAGGTACACGACAGGGCCTTTGATAAAGCAGCAGGTGTCTCATATTAGATTAAATTGAGTCCAGAATGTTTTATGGGGTGATTTAATATACTGAATTGAAACAGTCACATTTTTTAAGGTAACTCTAAAAATGGAGGACTTAAGCAGCCATAAATAACTAAAGGGTTAACAGAGGGCAGCAGAATGTGTTTCCAAGGGTTCTGCTGTTTCCAGGTTTTTCTGAGATGTTTATGGTTTTGGGAGAGGAGCAACGCATACATCCAGAATCATAAGGAACAGATTTTGCTGTTGGATGGTTTTGCAATCTAAAATAATCCATTCATTTGAGTAGATGTGCACTGGTTTACCTGAAGGAACTAATCTACAATCTTGTGCCTTGTAAAAAAATATGCAGAACCTTCTTTGGCTTCTTTGTGCTCGGACAATTTATGGCTGGTAAAGTGTTAACGTATCCAAGATGAAAATGGAATCAACAATGCACGTTATTGTTGATATAGTTGTGCTGTCACTGTTGTAAAGTTAAAAAGCAGCAATTATAGCTGAAATCTGAAAGCTGTTTTGTAATTTCACGTGTGTGACACAACTCCTTACTAGAGATTGTAGCCATGGTAGCAGTGGTTACTGCACTTTGTGAATAGCAGACATGTAGTTACTTTCTCTCACAAAAACTAAGGAATTTAATACTGTTTTTTTGTTTATTTTTTTTAAGTACAAAGTTTTTGAAACTCTCTTTAAAAAAAATAAATAAATCTGTATTTCCTGTTTTGTGTGCTACTAAATTAACCAGGGATTAATAAAAAGATACTGGATATGGAGAAAGGAAAAGGCAATAGTTATATTAAATCCTGTCTGTTCAATCACTTAGCTATGATGTGTCCCTAGTTCTCCCACCCTACTTTTTGTGCAATCAAATCGTGTCTGAATATCTGAATATGAACAAGAATTGAAAACAGAACAAAACAGTAATAAATGAACCTACCATTTGGGAAATCCCTATTCCTGCATTACATTTGAGGTCTGTAATATATTTTTAAGCATCTGAGCTAATCACCTTCTCTCATTCTCCTACTCGTTCTCTCTAAGCATCCCTTTTCATCTGTGCATTGCTTGTTTGTGTAAGATAGGTAGGATTGAGTGATTCACAGGTTCAACTTGCATCTGCTTATCTGAATTCAGACAAGTGTCAAGGTCTTAGCAAAGAACAATATTAGATATATTTACTTACAGAAATGGCAAATAGTGGTTCACTATTTTTAGCATATTGCAAATACTAGGCTGCTATTTTTATATTTTTTTCTGTCTTAGCTATTGAGTAAAGCAGAACTGAACACCAAATACTTATGAGGCTCAAACCATATATGCCATATAGTCATGTAATTTACTTACTTGTAAAGCCAGAAAGAATTGTGTATAAACATTCCTTAATGCCAGTAGCTAGGAGATAAACTGAAAATTATATACATACACAAGATGAAAAAGAAAATTCTAAAATGCAGCAGGAAGAAGACAATTGGACTGAGAAACAGAGGTGTAGTAAAAAGTCCTCAGGTTCCTGTGAAATCAAGAGTTGTGCAGAAACATCATATACTTACAGTTATTCCTCAGACAATTTAGAGACATTTGGAAAGTCATCAGTAGAGCAGCCCAGTGAATAGTAAGATAATTTTTAAATATATGAATTACTTCTGTCTGAAAAATTAATATAGCTTTGTATCAGTGAATAGTCTTCAGGCAATTCCAAATATTCAGAGCATTACCCAGAAAGGTCATCTCATTTCATGGGGGTATGTGCCACATTACAGTTTGATTTTGGCTGTTTTGGAATAAAATCCTCTTATTTTTCAGTTCTTTATATTTTTCAGTTCTTTATGAAAGAAAAAAACTGAGGTTTTCCAGTCAAAAAAGCTGCTGCAGGTTATGGTACTTGGATGCTTTTGTCCTTTACTTTGAGGAAGTTTGCCTGATATTCTGGCCCAGATCTGTGGGTATTTGGAAACTCTAATTGCCAATTCCAACTCAATCTTTGATGTTCTAATGACAAAATAAAAGCTATTTGTCTGACAGGAGGCAGATTCAAACATTCGGGTAAGATAGACTGGAGTTTTAAATTTATTTTACTTTTTTAAATGTTCTGTAAACTCCTGTTTTCTCTCTTAATTGAAGAGTAACTGTGTCCAGGAATCCTGATGCCAGCAAACATTCAGTATGTGCTGTGCCCTTGAAGAGGTAAACTAAGCAAAGACATCTTGCAGATAACAACATGAAAAATAGGGAAAGTCAACTCAAGATGTTTTAGTGATATTATTTTCAAAACTGAGGCATTTTCAGGGTGGTGTTTATATCACAGGTAAACCTGTTAAGGAGCTACAAGCACTTTGGCAGTGCAGCTTGGTACAGAGCAATCTGTGGTGAGAACCTGGTGCGTGGGAAAGCCTCTGTCTCAGCAGTAATTAAAAACCAGTGATGTGTTCTGACACTGCTGTTGCTAATGGTCACCTGTGCTGCTTTGTTCCCTCAGCTTTCTCTGCTGGAAGATGCAGGGTTTGGCGGTGCTCTGGTTTACACTGATCCTTGTGACTTGCCAAAGACTGCAGAGCTTGCTGATAAAGCTTTTATGGTCTCCTTGAACAGCGGGGGAGACCCATCCACGCCTGGTTATGCCAGTATTGGTAAGTACTGGTCAGGGCTGAGTCGCTTCGTGTGCATTTTAATGCTCTGTAGATTGTAAATATGGGAGTTAAAACACTAAACCAGATCTTGCTGGAAAGAGAGGCTCTGATGGAAGGAAACACAGTCTCAAAAGTGCTTTAAATTCTTGGCACAAAGTCTTCACTCTCAATAGTTTATTGTGCTTGGTATTTGAGTATTCACACACTGAACCATTATTATTACCTGCTCATTCTTATCCCATGAACAAGAGCCAAGACTGTGAAGTACTGAACCTCCACAGGATCCTAAAACAGAAAGAATTATTCTCTTCATTCTGTCTTTCTCTTTCATAGTATCAGAAATTAAAACTTTTGGTCAGTAGGTGCAAGTGAAATGTCATTAGATATTTATATTTTTAAAGTATTAAGAGAAAATGTTTATAGTATCTATATGCTACTATCACTTGAACAGGGTGTGTTCATTTAGCCTTGCCCAGATAGACTTGGTTATTAATTGTGCTTCTCTAAATGTATGTATTTTTGAAAGATGGGAAATATGAAATTGATTTCAAGGAACAACATCATCTTATATAATTTTACTTGGGGTGTTTTTGAAGCAATGTTAACAATAAATAGAAGCAGTAGCATATTTGACTTGTATTTGCTGCTTAAATCTCCTTTCTGGCAGTTCAGTGAAGGTGTGTTCTGCTTCTCTGCAGCTATTTCAGCTTTACAGCCCTTTTTTACTATCTAACTATTTGGAAATGTATTAAGCAGCAGTCTATGAGTTTGTGACAAGGCTTCATCAAGAATATTTTGTCCGGTTACTGGCTCAGACATCTAAAGTTTGACTTGAATTGGCACTAAATCAACTGTGGCAACGTGGAGATACGTCATGCCTAGAATGGCAGAAAATAGAAATATTTGCCTGGTTGTCAAAGAAGGGTGTTAGCTATTCACAGCATGAATGCCTTGACAGCTCAGTGGGGAAGAAATTGCACATTTTCTCAGTGTCTCAGTGTACCTGACCCAGTGTTCTTAAAAGTGCCCTGGGAGCTACAGAGGTAAATATAACACTCTTCAAGCTTTATTCTTGCTCATTTCATGGAGCTATTTGAAAAACAGTTTGTGGTGTCTCTTTCTGGCTGACTCCTCAATGTTTTATTTACCCTACATGAAAAGTAAAGCTAATTAAAACAGATAGACCAACATAAAGATGCCACTTCAGTGTTTAGACCTTATGTGTTAGTTTTCTGTCAGTAAATGATCTCATCTGCAGTGTGCATTCCGATCTCCAGTTTGGGAAAGAGAAGCTTAATTATATGGACAATGGTGTTACAAGGGCATTGATGGTTTCTGGTAGAAGTCTTAGTGTGTCTTGTCTGTGGTTTTAAATCTCTGAGCACCATTCATAGGCAGGAGCAGGTTATCATGTATGTTTTGATCACTGAATGCCACGATGAGCTGGAAAGAGCTCAAAGGAATACTTGAGAAAACCCTTTTGTTTATGGTTTTGTCACTGGAAGGTAGATCAGGTGGAAGTAATTCCTATATTTCTGATGATGATTTTGCTTCTCTGGGGACTGTGAATTGACTTGCTTAGAGGTAGCTCATGCCTGGGACAGACACAAACAGATCTGGAGTGCAGGCTTTTCCCTGGGGGATGCCCTTGGATGTGCAGTAGTTAAACTGCCTGGTGTGGAATAAAAGAGGCAGGGAGCCCGGGCTGCCCCTTTCAGTTTGATTCACAGCGTGTAATAAGCACTACAAGAGGTTTTATTGGAAGCTCCTGCTTAAGTTATTGGCATATCTTTGACACCATCTGCACTTCACACTTTGCCAGAAGAACTGTTACTATCACAATCTCGACTCTGCTCCTACCAGCATTCTCCCTTTTACTGGGAAATTCCTGATAGGATGAGTGATCCAAAGCTAGTCTTGTACTTGGTGAATAAAAGGTAGGAAACTCAGATTTTCGTGCTGCTGCCTTTGTATCTCATGTTCTTTTAGTCTGAAAACAAATTTCTCTGTGGTATCAGAGTACTGGAATGCTTCAGTATTTTCCTAGAAAAAAAGTCTTTAGGAAATGGTATAATTTAGAGATCTTTTCTCAAAGTTGACAACATTTTAAAATGGGATTTATGTGATAGTTCAGAGAGAATTTTGGAGTTCTCATGAGGTTTCAGCTCACATTTTATGTTTCATGAAGATTAAATGCTGCAGTTCTGCATATGAATCATCTTGAATGTATAGAAATAGCTTGAGGATGGGTTTGAGATGCCAACTACCAACTACTACAGAATTATTTTATTGATCTCTGTTTAACAAAGGAGAAAAAGTAATGATGAGAAGTGGAAGTGAACAGCACTTACGTGAAAGTTTCTGCAGCTCTGTTTCATAATTTAATTCTTCTGTTCTTAAGACTCTTCCAATCCTAAATCCTATCAGTCCTGGAACAATCATAGGATCCTTTGTGAGCGTCATTTCTCTCTCTGTGATCCTGACTGCCAAAGACTAGTGTCCTTCATTTTTAGAAATCTTTCTTCTTCGTTCCTGCTTTTGAAATGAACTAGATCCAGGGGTTGGAACCCAAGGATGTAATCATACAGAATTAAGAAGCTTGATGAGAAAATGAGAGATTTGTGTAGCAAAAAATTGTCTTGAAAACAAAGTTTAGAAGAATAGTGTAAAACTTGAGTGCTTTCCCCATCTAGTTTTCTTTTTCAATTTTGACTTTTTGTCTGCTGCACTTCCTTTCACCCACCTTCGTATGACAGACACATATTAGGTTTCTCCATTACTAGACTTCAGAGCTGTTTCAAATCAATTTTGTTTCCATACAGGAAATGGCTCAGTGAACAAAAATATGGATAGAATCTATTTGTCAATCCTACTATGTAAATGGAAAAGTGGCACTGTGATAAGCACTAAGAACCCTGCTCATGAGATAAGGTGTCTCATAATAGAATCCTTATCTGTGCAGAGGGGGAATAGAAACTATTTCATGAAGAGTTCAGATGGCATAATAGAAAATACTGTGAGCTTTAAAATGCTGAAATATAACAGCTGTAAAATACAATCTTATGGTATCAGCTGGAGTTTGAAGTGTAGTGTTGTTTTACGGAATTGTTATACAGAGGTTATAACAGTAAAAAAAAAGGGGTGTGTTTGAAGTAATGCATGGTTCAGGTTATGGTTAACAGCTGGTCATGTGAGCCATATTACAGAAATTTGGGTGAAAAAATCAGTGACACGGGAAATGCACGATGTCCTTAGAATTGTGAATAGTGAGCATAAGTCAGACAGAAGACTTGACATGAGCATTCCTCAAACATTGCTAATAGGATTTGATCTCAGAGGCAGGGACAAGAAAAGTGAGGAATTGTTAAGGATTTGATCCACTGTAGGCCACAGCTGAGGCCAACAGCAAAGTCAGTGATGCCTCTGAAAGTGTATTTAAAAAGGGACAAGGTTGCTGGACAGGCAGGGGAGTGAAACTGAGCATGGAAAAGGGCAGGGTGACAGTGCTGTTCTAATATTTTTTGGCTTGCTTCTCACTGTCCAAATTTATTTTAACTGGCAGTTGCTGACACTGTTTTGCCCATGGTGGTAATTGATAAGTGATCTCTCTGTCTTTACCCTGTTCAATGATTTACCCCTCATCAATAGGGATGATGAGAGCTTGGCTGGGTAGGGTCTGAAAACTGGCCAAGGCTTACCCACCACACTCAGTTCAACAAAATTTAAACACCCAATATGCATCATAAAAACCCTGTGACATTTACCTCTTTTAAAATGTTCCATTCTTGAATTAAGCTTAGCCAGTTCTCCTACAGCAACCACAGGGAACTGCTGCCACTGCTTGGAGTGTGGGTAAGTGGGTGCTTGCTGCCATGGACGTGTGTGCCTGTTTATTTTTCAGTCAGCCCTGTGATTCTGCAGGTTCAGGTGTGCCCTGCCTAATACCTGAGTTTGTCCTTTCTGTCCTTCACTTCATGGTATTTTACTCCTCTGAAGCCAGCAGCTGAGCAGAAGTTAGCTGGAAAATAGAACGTTGTGTAATGCTTTTAACCATGCATATGCAACATATGTTCTAAAATGGTTTGTTATAAATCATCATGACTTTTTACAAGATGTCCTCAGCCCTGGTTTGTCTGTTCTTTTTGAAAACAAAACACAGTCACAATAATTTATTTTCTATGCTTGCCTCTACCGCTGTGGAAATTATTCGGGGAATATTTTTTTTCTTTTCTTTTTCAAAATTTGTGCTTGTTTTCTGCTAATAACATTGGATAAATGAAATACAAAGATGATTTGTTGTAACATGACTGTCTGCAGTCAGGCTTCTGTGCACTGTGTTTTGATTTTCCTTGACTATCATTTGATTGAAGCTGAGGAGTAAGAAAAGCTAAAATTTGATATTACAATTTAGGTGTGTGTATATATGTTTACATGTACTCTTGATCATTTTATTTTGGGCTTATGACATAATTTCAGTGGTTGCCATAAAAAATGCAGAACTTATCAGACCAACTACGCTGCTCTATCTGATATACTGTGTTATTTTCTGTATGAACAAAAATCAGTGGTAATGCAATAGAGAGGTAAATCTTTGGAAAATATTGCCCTTTGAATTGTGAATGCAGGAAGTAATAATTTCAGCAGATTTTCAATAATATCTGTAGCACTAATGGTTCAAGAGGTGTCTAAATCCATGATCTGCCTCTTGAGATTTTTCAGGATATAATAAAGCAAGTAAGTTTCTATGTAAGTATCAAATTATATGATCTGAGATTTTTGGATTTGTGGGTTTTAGGTTTTAGTTTTACCTCCGGTCTGGCTTTCAGTTAGGTTTGCATGTACTTAAAACTGAGAGAATTAGTTGGACATTGAGATATTTTAGGCTCACAGGTTTGAATGTCTGAACCTCCATATTGCATATCACATATCACTTTATCTTCTACTAAGCTGCCTATATTTTTTTTCTTGGAAGCAAATTTGAATTGAAAACATTGCGATTTTATTAATTACACTATTAGAAGAAGAGAGGAGAAATCACTGGCAATGATACTGGAATAGCTTGCTAGCACTGTTTTTATCATTTGACTTTTGCAAATGCCATCCTGAAACATATGGTCAAAACTTTCCTCAGTTTCAAGCAGAAAGTTATTAAAAACTTCGAATTTGTAAGAGAAATGGAATGTACAAGTGATGAAGACCAGATTATTTGAAAACAACAAATCA
This sequence comes from Taeniopygia guttata, assembly GCF_048771995.1. NCBI lineage: Eukaryota > Metazoa > Chordata > Aves > Passeriformes > Estrildidae > Taeniopygia > Taeniopygia guttata. The sequence goes on along the minus strand of NC_133034.1, from coordinate 20,540,067 downwards.
GCACTTCCTATGCTGCAAAATTAGCTCAGTAGAAAACATAATGACTAAATTCTTCCTGATGCCTTATAACTTTCAGAGGACTTCTCAATGTTTTCAACATTTCAGACTGTTACAAACTACTACTAAACAGCTGTGACTCACTACAGAATATTTTCCAGTGAAGCTGCTTTTTCTCTCATCCAGCAAAAATAACATTTTAAATGGAATCCAGATTAGACTTTTGAAGCTACCCAACTCACAAGTGAATTTAGAATATTTGAATCTTTTGTGCAGGATGATTGCAGTGAATCCTGCCATAGCTTTACTGACATACTTCAGCCCAGCATAATTTGTGCAAGTGAGCCGATTTATTATGTGCTCACAAAACAGCAAACATCAGTGCATGACACTGAACCCAGCTGCTGTCTTGGAATCTGCTCCTGCAGAGTCTGGTTGGAATCAGTTTTCTTTGCACACATTTGGGATGGGAGGCTCCTTTTTATGCACTACGTGCTCTGTGGCCACTTTGCTACTTGACACCCTTCTCTGGCATTATTGTGTTTTTTTCTTGGTTTTGTTGGCTGCAAAACTCTGATTGTAGTATTGTAATAGAACAATCTCAGTGTGCTATGCCTATCTTTCCTGTGCTTCTAATAGTTTAGTCTAATTAACACCTTTCTTTCACTGCAGGTGATATATTGTACATTCTAAAAAAAATTATACTTCTTAGAATTTAAGATTCCCTCCAAATAAGTCTGTTAAGACTGTCTAGTTTTAAAACTGGCTGTTCATTATTCAATGAAAAGTTAAGTTCAATTAAAATAAATGCTGGGTGGCAAAATATTTTTGTGAATTTAAGCTGCATTTAGTGGTTTATTAAGTGTTAATTTACTTTTGTATGCAGAAAGGAGATTTTGAAAAGACGTTAATTTCTTTCTAATTTTTTTTTATTAAAATGATTTTTTTTCTATGTAAAAATTGATAAAATATAGGGAAGAGGTAAAAGAGTTATGTGCTTGAAAAATTTGAACATTTTTGACCCAACTCTCCGTAAGTTGTGCCTTTTTCTAATTGATTTTGTATGTGCAAAGCAAGTTTTTGAAGAAGACTTTTTTATTCAAGCACGCTACTAAGATGATGTATCAGAGAAAAAGACAGGTATTTCTGGCAGGTTATTATCTATACATAATTATTAATGGTGCTGTAAGTGCCAGAAACACAACTCATAGTGCAAACTCTGGTCAGATTCAACATTAATGCTGTCCAAAAGGGAAAAATGTCAGAACCAGAATAGATACTCCTCTCACAGGAAGATAAAGCAGATTTTATATCTGTATATTTATACACACATACACACACATACATATATATGTATATATATATATATATATGTACACACATACATTTATATATATATATAATATGGAATTGTGTTTCCTTATAAAGCTTGATTACTGTGGTATTTTTCCTTCCTCCTGTGCTGAAGCTGGGATACCACAATGTAACTCCCACATGTTGCAGCCAGAACCTGCAAGTACACCTGCACAGCAGCAAGTCAGCTGGCTGATTGTTTAAGCAATTAAAGATATAATTACTTTTATAATTGAATTTTTTTCCTACTGCTGTTTGAATACTGAAAGCCAGACTAAACCGAACCATCTTTAACATGACTTGATCTCTGTTCCAGCCCACTGCTTTACCATATCCAGCAGCTGCAAAAAAAAAAAAAAAAGATAATAGCACCTCTTCCTACTTTCAGACAGGTAGGAACTCCCCCAAAAGAAAATCTAATCATCTTGAAACGGAGATGTGGAAAATATTTCATTGTTGCATGAACAAGTACTATCATATTCTGTAGTATTCATCTGCAGAACTGTGAAAGACATGAGTAATTCACTGCAGTTTGGGTTTGGCCAATTTTCCAAACCGTTTTGGGTTTGTTGGGGTTTTTATTTATTTTTTTTTTTTTTTTAGACTTGCAATGCTTTCCTTACAGAGCCAGAAAAGTGCTCTGCCCAGGGGAAGTGGGAGGAGGTGGTGTGGGTGGGAAGGGGAAGGGGTTGATTCCAGTGGCAGTGTGCTCCAGGGTGTGGTGGGTCATGGAGTGCCTGGGATGTCCCTGATCCCAGTGTCAGTAAAGGGGCTACAGGAGAAAAGAATTGTACAATACTTGAGCTTGAAAAGGGACCAGAGGAGATTGTTGAAGGACCATCTGCTCAAAGCAGAGTCACCTAGAGCAAGTTTCCTGGGTCATTTTCCAGTTGTGTTTTGAGCATCTCCAAGCACATGTACAACCTTATTGAGTCCTTGATTACTGTTACCATAAAAAAGGTTGGGGTTTTTTTCTGTTAAGGGGAATTTCCTCTATTTTAGTTTGTGCCTGTTGCCCCTCCTCCATTCCCTGAAACAAACTGGCTCCGGTCTGCCACACGCCCATCAATTATTTACACACTTCGATGAGATTCCCCAAAAGTTTTCTTTGTTCAAGAGTAAACAATTCTGTATCTCTCAAATTCTCTTTATGAGTGAAATGCTCCATTCCATTAGTCAGCTTCATACCACTCCCAGTGATATTCTTCTCCTTTATATTTTTTAGAAATTATTTCCAGGATTATTTGTTCTGCCACCCTCACAGTGACTCATGTATGGCTGATCCCAGATCCACCTTCTCAAAGGTGATAGAAGTGATAACTTGCTTTCATCATGTCCTCGTGAATCTCTTCCCATCACCGTGAACTTTCTCAGCTCTTTATGACCTCAGTGGGACATCCATGAGCTCCCTCATCACTCAGCGCTCCCAGGCCAGCAGGGCTGATCAATGAATTTACATTTTCCTCCAGCTAGTGTTCTCTTAAGCTCTTTATTCAACCTGTCATCTGCTCAGCATCACCACCTACCCTTGCTGCAGTTTGGGTGGTGAAGGTTCCTTAGGTGTGGCAGAATGTAGCCTTGGAAAATCCATTTGGACGGGGAAGAAGTGGGGAATCATGTCCAGTGATGATAGGAGTGAGTGAAGCCAAGTGCCCAAATTCACTCAGCATAACTGGAGGTGTGGGGCCTTCACACTTAAGGGGCTTTAGATGAATTTACTGCTGCTGGTACAAAGTGCAAAGCTCCTTGCTTTGCAGCTGTAGGAGGCTGCATCAGGTTTGATCCAAATGTGTTCTTTCCTTTCCTCTACAGAAACAATTTAAAATGTCCTGGTGTTTGCTCTGTGAAAAGGTGAAGCTTCATTTTGGGAAGGGGCTAGTGCTGGAAAAAACACCCTGAGTGCTGGAAAAAACACCAAGGGTCAGCTGTGCAGTGTCAGGGAATTTCATACAAGGGAGAGAGAGCGTGACAAGGAGGCAGTCCCAGCTCACCACGCTTTCTTCAGTGCTCTTGGATTATCCTGCACGCAGAGGTGCCAGTCAATACGTGCTGTGTGATGGTCACAATGCCAGAGTGAGAAACTGTTGGTAGAGGCTTTTGTTTTCCTTGTTTCATGTGCAGGACCAGGTAATGAGAATGATTTTGATAAACCTGTGAAACTTTGAGAACTGTTTTGGTTTCAGTTAAGAAAAGCATTTGCACAAAGTGTGTGTAACTTCCAATACATCTTCTATAGTAATTTTACATAGCTGACAGGTGGGTCTATTGAGTTAATGAAACAAAAAAATGAGTGAAGCCCCTTGGGTTATTTAAAACCTCGTTGATGTCATAGCTCTTCTAGAATAATAATAGAATGATTTGCATATTTATTTAAAATATTGTGCTATAGGGACCACCCTTTACAAAACATATAATGAACAAAGTAGGCAGTTTGTGCTGCCTAACTTGGAGGGACTTTTTTTTTCTTCTAGCAGATGTCAGCTAAAGCTGACACGTGGTGACAGTCCATTCCTTTCTGGTATAATGCTTATAACAAAGAGACTAAATTTAGTGCAGCTGGCTTACTCATGTTTTAAAATGCCTAGGTTTACTGGTTTTTTTCCCCTTGATTTCCAAGTATCAGTATTCTTTCATCTAGTTCACGAAGTGATTTCTGCCAAGCCTAGTTTAATCCATGACTGCAAGGGATTTTCAGCAGTATTTTCTGGAAGAACTGAACCACACATTCCCAAGCCTTTTGCAGTTACAATGTGGGCAGTAGTAATTTTTGTACAGTGTAAAATCCATTTTCCTTACTGTAGTAGTAAATTAGATGTAAAGGTGAGGTAAAACTAAGAATTAATTCTTTTTTAGGTTACTCTGCTCCTTTTCAAAACTGCTGTAATAGATATGTCTTTGAGGTTGGCTGGTAAAAGGCAAAATATTTCTCTGGGCCAGTAGTGAAATGTGCTGCTAATCCACTGAAAAATGAGATACACTTGGTAGGGACTTTCTTGAGGAATGTTTCTAAAGTTCCCCTGAGAGGGAACCCAGGCTTTCCAAAGATAGCATGAGTGGAAAATGTCTTGAGTTAACATCAGGTGATTCATGTAAGGAGAGTTGTAAAAATGTTACCTGGGTAATTTCATTGAAGTATTTTTGGGTTTTGGTTGTTTTGGGATTTTTTTAGGGGTGGATGGCATGAAATTCAGTAGTACCAAAAAATGTAAGTGCTAAATAACTATAGCTGTGTTTGATTAATTTTACTTTGGAGTCATCTTATGTCATTAGATGCTCTTACCTCATTTTTATATTAGTATTCTGGTTTTGAAGTGAAAGCATTGCTTTCTGAGCATCAAGATACTGGAGGAAGTGTCCTGCATCAAAGAGCAGCTTGGCTGCTGTCTAATACATAACATGAAAAATAAATGAATTCCAAAACAGAACAAAATGAGGAAGACATATATGTATTTTAAGTAGGCATAGTAACTGCTGAGCATCACTCATGTAATATCAAAATTTATGTAAATTTTGGGTTTTAATACAACACACCAAAGCCTGGTAAAGAGCTGTGCTGAAAGGACTTTGGTCAGCAATGTTTTCCAGAAGTTACAGCTTCAGTTTTATTTTTTGAGTTTCTGGCAATTTCATCTTAAACAAAATATATCTCTGTTTCTAGAGTCTGGGCTTATCCTTTGATTTACCCAAAGGACTTGTAATTGTGACCTATGAAGCCCTAATTTAGGAATCAGTGCTTTAAGATAAGATTTAGGTACATCTCTCATTTATTTTTGTAAGATGAAAAGTTCAATTGCAAATCCTGTAATAGATTTACAAATCCTAAAACATATGTAGAAATACTGCAAGAGGCTTACAAATTGCAACATAAATCTTGATAAAGTAATTTTTAGCTACACAAATCTATACTCATTTCTAAGTTAAAATCTCTGTGATCCTAGCAGAGATCACTCTTGAATTTTAATGTCTTTGCTGTTTTGGGGTCAGGTTCTTTCTGCTTTGTTTCAATAGGACTTATGTTTATTAAAATATTTTGTCTCAATTGCTCCTTTAACTTCATGGAATTAAAAAAAAAGATTTAGACAGGAGTTTCCACTCATAGAAGCTGCTACAAAAACTGTTCCCTGATGGTTCTTTCACAGCAGAAAGGATAACTGAGACTTGTAAAGTGCTGTGATTTTTAAAGATGTTCCTCTCCTGGTTTGCACACCTCACCTCATGGTCAGCTTGTGAATATCTTAATGTCCTGCCTTGCCTTAAGATGAAAAAAAAATCCTGTATTTCATTTTTCATTGTTATTTTCTTGTTGAGTGTTTGATTTCAGTGATTTACTGCTGGGTGGGCAGAGCCTGGATTGCACGGACAATTTCTTTCCCAACCCTGCTTTGGGCTGGTGCTCTCCAGGGGTCCTCTCCAAGCTCAGCTGTGATTCTGTACCAGGGAATGCAAATTTTGAATAAATTCAGCCTGACAGCTGGGTTTTTGCTGACACAGGTATTAAGGTGAAGTAACAGTGTGAGTGAGCTCGGGATGGCCTAAAAGAACCTGGGAACTGTGACATGAAGCCAGGAAGCCCCAAAGCTGTTACACCTTAAAATGTTCTCCCCTATAGCCCAGCTGGTCAGCGCACTCTGTGTGCAACACCTGTGGAAAAGGTGGCTGTGGGATTGGAAGGAAAACAAATCACTGGACTAAATAAAAAAAGCACAATCTGAACTGCACATTTTTTTCCACAGTTAAGATATGACCCAAAACATTAATCAACAGAATGAGATGTTCATTTTAACTAAAACTCAGCTTCTTTTTTTTTTCTTTTCTTTTGAATCAACTATTATCTTGTATTATTTGAATCAACTGTTATTATCAGCTGTGCTGTATGATTAATTTCCTGATTTCCACTCTTGATCCATAGTTTCAGGACTTTAATCTCTGTGAGGACAAAGAAGGGTGTGCTTTGTGTGCTGGTGCCATGCAGCCATTTAAATTAAAACGGGAGAACTTCTGTGGCACCTGTTGTAATTGGCAATGGAAGAAGTGACTGATCCACCTGATTCAACATGTCCATCTATTGCCATTACAACAATGGCAAGTTTTCATTTGTGTCCCCATCTAAAGGATAAAAATAGCAGTAATTGTCAGAATGGGAAGAAGCAGTGAATGTTTTGTGTGCTTTAACTTTAAAGAGAGGATTGGATGGATGAAATGTGGGTATTTACAGCTGTACATTGCAGGCATTAGAGAAGATTTTTCACAAAGTGCTGTGCAATGAGGAAGATGACAGGATCAAGTCTAATTTTAGGGATTTCATTAAGTGGTTCCTGACATGTGAGAAATACATTAGTCAGTTCTGTGACATACTCTGCAACTCTTAATGATATTGGTTTCTTCCCTTACTTTAAGGAATGGTCTTGAGAGTTCACAAGCAGTTTTTGAGAGTGCTGAAGGAGGCACAGCATCAACTAGGCAGATTCATCACTTGGGTTTTCTCAAATACGGGATTGCTTGTGTATCAGTGTGCACCAGTTGTGCATGTCAGGACCTGCAGATACACAAATGTTTGCAGCTGCTTTGCTTAAACTGGGTCTGATAGTCCAGCACAGCTGAGCTAATGCACTGATATCCCAGTAACTGGGTGTGGTAAGAAGGCAGATATCCTCATATTAATTGGTTTTTACTTGCTAAACATGACTTTGCAATAGCCAGATTCCCTGTCTTCCAGCAGGACTCCTGTCACCTACTGCTTGTTCACTGAAGAATTAAATTGTTGGAATTATTGTTTCTTAGTCTCTTAAAACAACTTCTAAAGGCTACCTGTGTAGCAATTTGATGTGCATTTTATACACAGTTTATCTAGGAAGCTTTGCAAGTAAAGAAAAAAAATCCTATTTTGGACATTTATTGACTTTTTCATGTCATTTTTCTGACAAGTTTAATGCTTAATTATTGGTTTTCACATGTTTAAGGAACAAATGTTGAGATTTAGAATTCTTGGAACAGAAGAGATATTACTGCTTCTGTTTCCTGAGTTGTGCAGGGAAATTCACAGAGCTAAAATCCCAGCTGTAAAGTTAGTTGGAGAGACAAACATTGAATTCTGGGTTCATTCATTTTGCCCACTGGAATATTCTGCTTTTCTTTTTCAGTCCCCTTTGCTGTGTGAACATAAAGAAATTAGTGCATTTTGGTGGAAAATACAATAATAATGTTCTTTGTGATTTTTAAAACAAATTTTAAAAAATTATCTTAAAATACAGATTTTCCAAACCTGTTTAAACACAATCCTGAGTAATGTGCTTTGGGAAGACCCTGCTTGAGCAGGGAGGTTGGACTAGAGATGACCTTGGGTGGATCCTTTCCAACCTCACCATTTCTGTCATTCTTTGAACGTAAATGAGTTGTAAGAGATGTCCTCATAACACAGATATAATTGAAAATGTATTCGTTTTAGCTTAGTAAAAATGTTTATAGAGGAGAGAGGTTTAATATTCTAGTAATTATTATAATAGAAATTGCCTCAAACTCAAACATGTGTTGCATCTGTCATTTGTGACACTGAATTTAAACTCTTTTTGAAAGTCTTATCCTGCCAGGAAAAAAAAAAAAAAAAAAGCGGAGAGAGGTAAAGAAATGAATGTTTAAATAAATTCCCATAAAACATCCAGATACAGACCTGAGGCACTGATGTGTCCTGGACTAGATTTTGATGTGAGCATGTTTCTGGTCCAAATATGAAAACATGGATTTCCCTTTAGCTAAAAGCTGATGAATTTTTTTCATATATCCAGTCTTAAATAAGGTAGAAGAAAGTCTTTGGCCTTAAATTTCAATGATTAAAAGGATGGTTTATTTTTAGCTCCTACTGAACTGCATTAGTAGAATTTACCAAGCAATATTTGGTATGATTTAAGGCTTGAAGAAGCACTTTTGCAGCTGAATTGCCTTCTTGTTCTAACTGTAATTGTGCTCATACATTGCATTTCTGACTGGGTGTGGGTGCTAATTTGAGTGCTCATGCCTGTAGTGATTTGAGTGTGAGACCAATTAGAAGCACAAATGGATAATTAGTGCTCCAGTATTTTTAGGAAATGTATAGTAGTATCACCTACTTCTGTTTCAGGCTCTCCATTCCTTGGTGCTGTCCTTTCTCTCAGATGTAGAAATCACTTCTGGAGGAAATACATGTTGCAGCTTCTAATACTGCTTTCTGATACTGCCTTCCCAGTACTGGTAGATAATGATGCTCCAGTTGTTGTGGAGTTGCTTCCTAAAAAATGCTGATGACTCTTCAGTCCATTGATCTGATTGAGGCTGGTGGCTGTGCAACATCTTGCCTGTGCAATTTGCAAAACCTAAGGTTTATGCAGTAAATTGGCCTCAACGAGAGACTGTGGATGTTCTAATTGCAGAGACTGACTTGCTCATCCAGAAAAGAAGTTCAGTTCACAGAGCATCTCTTAGTTGAACTAAAGAGAGGAAAGAAATGCCTGACTCCTGTAGAAGGAAAGCTTCAGTTGTTTCAGAAATGTCAGGGCTGAGAATATCAGGCCGGTGACTTCTGTGTCCCATTGATGGTGTGCTTCTCTTATGCTTGCATCAGTCATTTGCTTTGAATTATCATCTGGTGTCTTTAATTTTTGTGTTGATAAAGAAAACAATAATGTTCCCACTGTTAAATACTTGGCTATAGACTACATCCTCCCTACCTTTTTTTCAGTTACTTTGTTATATTTTATCCATCTGCTGAAATTTTTAGTCTGGGGGCTTGCAGCTGGAACAATAGTCCAGCTGAGACTTTGTGTGCTTGAATAACTGAGCTGTGAATGTACCTCATGTAGGGTATTCACACTGCTTATTTGGGATGAAAACTTATTTATGTGTATGTGAGGGTACAGCAGCCAATTATGCTTAGAAAACAGGTAATATGTATGCTTGGATGCTTCTTTTATTTTCATTATCACTATTTAAAAGCTGACCTTCAAAATCTTGTCCACTTTTTTTGAGTTTGCTTAGATTTATTAAGAGAGTAGAGTTAATGAGTGTACTAGTTGTGCAGGTTATTATTAATACTGGAAATCCTAGATAATTACTGGAAAACTTGATCATTAATGAGTGCTTTTAAATGCATTTATAGTTCAGTCATGACAATGGTACATGTTAGAGCATGTCAGGGACATGTGTTTTTCATTTATTTATACCAACACAGTACTGACAGCTTGAGTTCTTTTCTTCCTCACTGTAATCCTTGTTGTCCTTTACGACTTCGCTTGAAAGACGACAAAATGGCTCCTTCAAATCTCTAAACATTCTATCAAGGAAGCTAAATCAAAACTGTGTTAATTTTATACTTATAATTCTATTGCCTTCTGTTAAACTTTTTTTTTGAAGGCAAAAATTCCCTCTATAGAAGGGCTGAGGTGTTTACCAGAAGTCCTTTTAGTTGGTCTGATATGTTCAAGCCCTCATGTACTCACTGGAAAACTGGGGTGCATTTTATAAAAGCCCAAATACTGAAGAGTGAAGCTCCCAATTGACTTGAGATTAAATGCTCCTTCTTCCAAATCATGGCTGAAAACACAACTGTGTTACATACAAAAAGTGTTTGCAAAGGTTGTTATCATATTTAATGAAAAATGAAAAGAAGTAACTTAGTCAACAAAGATTAATTTATGGAGTAACATTTTTAGGAAGTACCTGCCATTTCTTTTTTAGGATAAATATGATGGGGAGGTTCCTAGAGCTGGAGATACAGTCTCAAGTTCTGAGCATTTTAAAGTTTTTAGCGTTTTGCTGTTGAATTGGGAGTCCGAATTTTGTCAGAATTTTTCACCTCAGAATTGCTGCAAGGTCAAGTTAATAGAGATAAAAAATGTCACATCTGTGTAGCTGGTGCAACAGCATTTCAGAAAATGATTTGAAGTTGGGTGTTTGGGAATTAATTCAATTTGCCAATGCATGTCCACCCATCCTTCTCCACTGTCATTACCTCTGCTGATATTATTTTCTCTATTATCATACAGGGTCTGTCTTCCCTTTGGATTAGATACTATTTCTGTGAAGATTTAATAAAATCCCCCTAAAATACAGAGGGAGCTCATTCTTTTCCCTTTGAAGAAGTTGTTGATATATTTACTTCAACAGCTATATTTGATTTTTATTTTTTAGTCTAATTCTCAAGCATTACTTTATCTACAGCTGACTGATTTTTGATGCACACATATTTCACCATTAGAAGTGTAAAATATTTTGCACTGTATCCATCCATCCATCCATTCATCCATCTTCTGGTGGGGCCTGCAGTATTTATTTCAGGAAGGGACAGTGATCTTTAAGACCTGGCTAAACTACTTGGGATCTCATTAGCAGCCAAACTGATTATATTTTAAGAAATAATTCTATTAATACTATCCTAGAAGTGAACTACCATCCAAATACATATATTTATTATGAATGAAAAGATAATTTTTGTATAGTTAAATGTTTTTTCCTAATGCAAGAGCAGTAATTCTTTTGTTAATCTCAGTGAAGCTTGTATTTTATAGTTGTGCAGAAAATCTCTCTGAGTTGTTTTTGTAAATTGTATGTTTTTATTCAGAGATGCTGAACTCAGGTGTTGAAGGAAAGGGAAAATTATACCCGATAGTGGGGCTGTGCTGGTGCAAGATACACTCAATCCCTTGCTTTAGGAAGGAGCAGCTGTAGAGATCCACATCTCATATTTGGGGCAGTGTTTGAACACTTTGCCATGTTCCTGTTTAGCCATTGGAGCTGGATTTTATCTGTAAACTATTTCTTAAGAACCCTGCCTATTTATGAGAAGGGTGTATATAGCTCTTGACCACATAAGGGATAGTGATGCTATTAGTTGGAAATAATTTTGATGTATGATAATCATTATTCCATATCTCCTATGAATGAAAAAAAAGTTTTCCTATCAGCAGCATTTGGTGTTTTCTATTAATTAATAATTGTGTTAATTAATAAGTGCATAATGAATGTTTCAGTGGCTTCTGAGTGTGTGAATTTCAGACTATAGTGTCTGATGAAGATCTTTAAAAAGCACCAAGCATCAAATGATGTCTGTATTAACATGTTTTATTCAAATCCTTTATATTTCAGTGACATGACTTTGGGAAAAAAGAACCCAGAAAACAGCTACTATTTGGTAATTCATCCTAATATTGAGCACAGATAACATAGGAAAGTATTTTAGCATTGCACATTAGCATTGATTGCTTGAAATCCTGCTTCAAAATCACACATGGATTTAGTGTGAGTAATACCAATATGTCACTAGGCGCAGTATTGCAAAACACTTAACAACTCCAGCTTTACTCTGTGAACTTACCATTTGAAAGCAACCTGAAAAGAAGTTGGATTTTGGAAGTACCAAACAGATTTATTATTGTAATATAATTCACTGCAGTTAATAATTTTAGAGGTGTGGTGAAGTTCTTGCTTGAGTATCAACCACAGAGTAATTACATACACGTAGAGCACCTCATACTCAAGGTTTTGAAATATGATTAGCAACTCAGCATCATTTTCAGAAAATAATTTATGTCCTTATTTAATTGAAGGTTAAAATACTCTTTGAAAAGAAACATGTTTTGAAATATTTTAGGCTAAACAACATACTTTCAGTTATGTTTTTAGTGTCGTGTCTTGAAAATGTTAATTTGAACATTTCTTCAGTAAGCCATAAGCGTGTGTAAAGTGGCTGCAGTAAAATTTTGATAGTTTGCAGTAACAAATGATCTGATCCTGTCACTGTGAACATACATTCAGGTTATATGGATCTTCTAACAGAAGATAGTGCAGGAATACCTGGAAAAGAAGCATTAACTGTCTTAATGCATAATAGTATGTTTATATTTGGGGTCAGATGTTCAGCAGGAGTTATCTTTTAAATTTATGTGCCATTGAGTGCATCTGAAGTAAGCAAGGGATGGTGAATTACTGAGAGACTTTGGGTTGAAGCTCTGACAGCCTGACAGCCTCTCAGTAGGAGAACAGAGGGAAGAAATCTTACTGTGAGGTAAGTTAGGAAAACATTTCTTATGTGACATGTTAGAAACTGTAGCTGTTACAGGGAGGTTATGTAATCTTATTTTTATTATTTATTTAAAGAAAAGTTCCTTCTAAATTGAACGCATGGCAAGCAGGAAGGTGACTATTACACAATTTAAGGTAGGTCTGGATGATTTGTCTTTGAGGTGAAATGAATTAGAAACTTGCACTGGCTTTGAAGTCTTGAATTCCTTTCCTGCAGGTGTTTACCATTCTAAAAGCTTTGACAACAATTTCTACAATCATTACTTGAATAAAATGCTTTTAAGCGAGCTTTTAGATTAGACTTTGAACTGGAAAAGGCATAAATATATATAAAAGTCTCTATTGTCAGTATGTTTTCTATTAGCCAGCCTGTCAAATAACTAAGCTTGACTCAGCTCTGGGCTTAACTCAAAAACTCATTCATATGAGTATATTTTACTTTAAAACTCATTCATATTCATAATTTCTAGAGGGTGAAAATTCATTTATGTTAACGCAGGTTCTAGCTGAAGATCCATGGAATACAGAGCTCTCTCCTCCTGCAGTGCATTTCTAATCCATCTTCACTAAAAGTGGCAGCTTCCCTGGCACTCCTGATTTTTTATCTTGGTGTCCTAAGCACAGTTACAGACATCTTCCAAAATTTATCTTACAAATGAATATAGAGGAGCTGTGTGCTAATCCTTTGCATTAGATGCTAAAGGCAGCGTTCTGTGGAAGGCTGAATTCTGTTGATGCTGGATTATAAATGATGGAAATGTTGCCAGAATTAATTTGGGATTCTTTTTCCACTTAACAGCCATGGCAGGAACAGGGCACATGTGAATTGGGTTGAGTGCAGAGTTCCAGCTATGCCTTCTGGTGATGTGCATCCATAGATATCTTCTTGACTTTCTTTTAAAAGTGTTATTTCCTTAATATACTCAGTGGGATTAAATACATGGTCCTGCTCTGGATCACACACATGCTCTCTCTCTTTCCAACTGTGAGATACTACAGAGATTCTCTCTCTCTCTGTAATTTCAGATCCAATGTTCACAGATATTTATGTCTAGGTCTCCTTCTTGACCACTTTTCTGAGATGTAATCCTTGACCAGTGTGATTTTCCCTGCATTTTTTATTATATTATATATTATTATTTATTTTATATATTAAGACATATGAGGTGTCTCAATGACAACTGAACTTACTGGGAGGCTTTTGTAGGTTTGGTTATTTTATAGATCTGAATCTTGCACATTTCTTACAGCCTGTAATAATACCACTTCCTTGTAATGAGCCTGAGCAGAGCAGTAAATAGAGATATATTGGTTTTTGTTGAATTGGCAACTTGCAAGGCTGCTTCACTGACTTCAATCTCTTGAGGATTTTCAGGAAAATTTAAAAGTCTGTGGATACTTTTCTTTTATTACTTTATGTTAAGTCACTGTCATAATTATGGATAGGTCGATTAAATGAGTGCAATTCCAATCAAGTTGCCTCAGCTTTACTCTTAGCACACAAAGATCATTGTTGGTAGCTGCCAAAAATTTTATTGTCATGGGATTGCTTTAGGGTTTGACTAATATTATTATTGGTCAAGTGAGTTATCACTAATTATTAAGTTGAGGTAATTACAGTAATTTTATCAGTCTGTGATTTGACAAGAGACTTCTCAGTTTAATGCCAAGTCCTTGTCCCAGAAGAGGCAGCTTTGCTTTTCACAAAGCCAAATTGTGACTTGGCTTTTTCACATAATACTGTGTATTATCCTTATTAAAACAATTTAAAACCGCATTTTTAAAGAATTGCGAGAGCAGTTTGAAGAGGGCCAATGCCACAACAACTAATCCATAGTACCTGTAGTTTAATTTCTTCTTGCCATTTCAAGATACATGTACACTGTTTCTCAGAAATATTTCTGTGAAATTTTAGGGCAGAATAATCCAATCAAGTGTAATTGCAAGATTGACTTTGTACATAATCCAAGCAAAATAATTGTGTTTCCCAGCTCATAATTAATTTCAGAGTATGTGTTGGAAATTCATTGGGTCTTGATTATCATTGGTGCTTCTGAATGAATTTTTCTAGTGTTTTGAATTTCAAACAAATACCTCCAGGTTATTAATTGTGGGTGTGTTCCATATGGATTGGCTTCATGTGCCAACCTGTGGAACCCTCTGGTGCAGCTTTCCCTGTTCTTTTTAGATTTATACAGACAGGAAGCACCACAGCTGGAAGTATCCTTGGTGTAGAACTTCATGGAGCAACACTTGAGCTAATGAGGGGTTTGTATTTATAGAAGTTGCTCTAAAGAGGCACTCAGAGTTTCAGAAATTAGTCTTAATTATTTCAGACTCTTGATTATTCAATGGACTATTTGCTTTTTCTGTTCAGAGGAAATTTCCAGCTGCCTGCTGCCAGCTCTGATTTAGGTAGTTGGCTGTTGAAAGTGTCACATTATCTGACCATAATAAAAATATATAATAATAAAAGTAGAAATAGCTTCTGCTGCAAGGAACAGAGATGTTTCTGGCAGGTTGTGCAAAAGGTGTCATCTGTGTATCTCAGTGTGTTTATGGTTAAGGAATGGGTTAGGGAGGATGCACTATAGAATTTCTTACCTTGCAGGAATTCTTCCACATCAGTTACGTCCTTCAGAAGCTGCCCTGAGTATAGAGTTAAATAACAGTTTCATTTTCTTTTTTGTCTCAATGAATTCCCTTTGGAAATACTTTGCTGGGTTTCCTAATGCAAGTTCTATGCACACTGAATGTGGCCAATATGTGTCAAAAAAACCCCACAAATTTATTCCAAAACCTCTGAGGAACGTTGCAAAAGATGATTTTAAGAGGCTTTTGATCTAAGTGGAATGACTTTATAATTAATCAGCCCTTGGCATGAGATGTGTATCCTTCATAGAAGACATTTTTAGTTACAGCTTGAAAAATGTGATTCCATGCAGAGCCTAAAGAGCTCATCAATATAAGGGGCTTCAATTTCAGGACTGAAAAAACAAAAGAAAAAACAAAACAAAACAAAAAAAAACCACAGCAATAATTGAGTTATATTGCTAGTTACTTATAGAGATTTGTGTTGTGTTGACTTTCTAGGAACAGTAGAAAATAGTTTCATGTTATAATTCAGTAGCCAGAATACAAGGAACCAACACTTATTAGCACACCTCACCTCCAAGCAGTGGTAGAAAAACACCATTTTCTACACAGTGTTTCATAGAGGAAACACTTAAGCTAGAGGTTACCTAGCAAAATTTGAAATATTTACTTACTTAGAGTAGGGGACAGGAAAGTATTGAATAAATTTAAAAGAAAGTATAATTAAACCAATTAATCTAAGGTAATACCTTACTCTGCTCAATAAGCTCTGATGGGAAAATTATTAATTAAACAAATCTGCATACTTAGAAAAAAAAATCTCATTTTGTCATTAAATTATATAGGTTTATAGATACATGAAGTTTCATCAATATAGGTCTAATACTATCTAATTATATGTACAACAGCATTCTGTACAGAAGATAAATAATAGCCTGTAGCAAAGTCATATTATGCTATTAAATAATTTGGGTGATTGATTGTTTCAGGTTTCCTTTTTCTGTGTTTTCTCTGAGCCCATTAACATTTTCCAGGAGGCAGTACTACTTTTTCAACTCCTACTCATAAGTAGGATTGGATTTTTGTGAGAAATGAATCTAGTAAGAGTCTTTTTTTTTTCCCTTCATTTCTGTGTTTTCTGCCTAATCAGTGCAAGCATCAGTCCTTTATACATATATGTGTCCACTTATTTAAATGTATTTATTATCTTCTCAGCAGCTGGCTTCACTCAGCACTGGTGACTGTGACTGTCAGGAAAGTAATGGAATATGTTTCAGTATTCCCTCTCTGTGCTTCATTCTAAGCTACAATTTCAGTTCATTTTTAAAGATAATCAGGACTCTGAACTGCTTAACCAGATAAAACTGAAATTGAAGAAAATTTAATTTTAATTAAAATAGAGTTGTAGTAAAGCAATAACTCACACATTTTCATGTAGTAAATTTTTGCTTGTTTCACAGCATTAAATTCCTTTGCCACATATTATTGTATTGCTCTTTGTGCAAAAACCACAAATGAAGTAAAAGCATGGTAAAAAAGATCAACTCTACTTACAGCCTAAAATAGTATTTTTGCCCTCTGGTCTGTTATTACTTAAATATTAGGCTAGTTTACTGCAGTTGAACTGCAGGCAGTGAAATTGATTGCCGGATATTGTGTAAAGGGGTACTTGAATTTTTGCCTTATAATGAGCAGTGATGGACAGCTCAACTGCAAAGGCACTTCTGTCTCCCTGACTGAAGTGCCCTTATGCACCAGGGTTGAGAATGAAGTGTTGACTGCATGGGAAAATCATATTTGATCTTTGAGTGGCTTTAAATATTTGTTTCTGAGCAGAAAACAGACACTTGAGGGCAAATTGCAACTTTCTTACAGCACTATTGACAGGAAATAGTTTATTATAAAGCTGCAAATGCTAGTTTGCAGTCTTGCATGAAATACAGTACCTGTGACAATAAAGAATGGTGCTACATGGGGTAGAGGCAATCACAACATGAATCATCTGTCACTTCAGCAAAACAGTGCCAATTGAATTTACAAATGTGGCATCTATTTATTTCTACCAGCACTGAGAAGGAGACGAAATGAAATAGAAGTGATGATTACTTGTGACACATTTCTTTTATGAAAATAAGTTCTTTAACTTGTGTTGTTGCAACAGACCGTGTGTTCTTTTTTTTTTTGTGTTTCTTTCAGTGAACCTTATTTCTATATATTTCTTGGAGCTTTGACCTATCAATATGATGGAGTTGTGAGCACTGCTACCTACAGTAGAGCTGTGGTGGTGGCTCACCAGCTTTGTGTCTCTTTGAGTAACTTCAGCCAAAAAGAGCCATGGAACTGAATTGTGGCAGTAAATAGAATCAGAGCATGGACAGCACTGAGGCTTAGATTATCAAATGTGTCTTGGCACAAGTGCTAATTTAACTTTCCAGTAATGATTAAGTGATGCAGGAGGGTAATGCTGTGCCTTTCTCATTACAAAAAAACCTTGGTGAGGTTTGTGTTAACACAGCAGCACATCAGAACTGTGCTGCCAGGTCAGATGGATGTGCCCAGACTCCAGAAACACATCGCTGGCAGCTGAGGGTTCTGTGGTTCGTGTGACACAGGTTTGGGGTGTGTGTGAGCACACCTGTGTGTTTGCAGGCTCTGTAGGCTCTGTGCCATCACTCTGCCCTAGTTCACAGCCACAGGACCAGTCAGCCTCCAAGAGACCTCCAGCATCAAGGAGTCCAACCTTTGACCACTCACCATGAGCATTCACCACCTTGTCAGCTAAACCTGGCTACTGAATGCCACATCCAGACAATTCTTGGACACCTCCAGGGATGGCGACCCCACTGTGCCATGGGCAGCCCCTTCCAGGTCTGAACACCCTTTCAGTGAAGAAATTCTCCTGATGTCCAACTAATTACTGAACCAGAAGCCTCTATGAGATGATTGTACCATAATCTCCAGGTGCACACACAAATTATGAGTCCCAAATACTTTGACAATTCAGGTCTATGTCTGTACATCTAACTTCACACCTTCAAACCTTCTTGATAGATGTGGATGCTGTAGATCTTGAAAACCTTGAGATCCCATTCTTCAGAGACACATGTAGTCCTTGGGGATGTCAGAGGAGAATACATTTTAATAGTGAGCTTTTGAAAGGATGGATGTTTATTAGAACTGTCCACATTTATGAAGTTGCCAAGACACCACCACTGCAAATATCTGTAAGTTTGATGAATAAATGAAACAAGGAATTTTGTGCTTTAGAATAAGATGGTGCTCTTCTTGGTAGAGTATTTTGCACATAGTTTGATTTATGTATCTTCTATGGACCTGCATGTGTTTAAAAAAATGCCAGGTCCTCTGCAGTTTCAGCTTGTGAAAACAATCTACTTGCTGCAAGCTCTTTGCTAGTACTTACTGTATTTCAGTAGCACACCTTTTAATACAACCAAGAAAATGAGAGGAGAGTTGTGTTCAGTGGTTTAGCTAAGCTGTTATGAAGGGCAAGATTTGCATAAGCATTTCTGTCCTTGTAAATTTTATGTCATTTACATTTCATTAAACTTCAGGGTAACAGTCAAAACGAAACCATTGATTTCTTCTCCACTGCTCTTTTGGTATTCTTCTGACCTATGCTCTTTGTCGAAATTGGAAAAAAATAGGGGAATGGATTTCCTGCTGTGGCTGTGACCTGAGTGAGCTCTGCACATTTAACCTGTGGGAAGGAACAAAGGATGGCTCCGTGTCCTTCGGATCCTGTGGCAAGACCTGAGCTGGGAAGGGAATGTTCCTTGGGGGAGCTGTAGAGAGTCTGGTCTTTTTATTCCTCTCAAAAGGAGAAGGGACTTAGGTGAGTCAGGGAACATTTGTGTTCATTATAAACAATGCTTTGGGCCTGCCTAGGGAATAAGAAAAATCTGTGGAGCTTCCCTGCTAATATTTTGCTTCTGAAATGCGATATTTCTGCAAATTAACACATGTGGAAGCAGAAAAATCTAGAACATGATGGCTATTTTTCAGTATTTTGGTTTTGGTCCATAAAGTTCCTATTATTTTCCATGTTCATTTTTCATTGTTATAGCACTATATTTTCTTTGTCTTTCCATGTTCTTTATTCTGTTATAGCATTTGGTCTTTTGCAGGTCATTCTTTGTTTAAGAATCTGAGATCCCAAACACCACTAGCAGGTTCTTTCTGCATTATTTTATATGTGAATATAAGTTATCAAAAATATTTATTTCCCCCCAGAAAAAAAAAAACTTGGTGACACATTTTTAAATTAGTTTTAAGTAACAATTCAAATTACAATATATTTATTTCCTGCTCAATTTTACTAGCTGTAATTTGCAATAATCTCAACAGTGTTTGTGGAAATTATATTCTTACTATTTAATTTGAAAAATAATCCTAAGTAGCATTTTTAAAAAATATGTGTAGGAATATATGTTTATCACTGACTCATAATTTAAAACATGGCCTGAAATGCAATATTCTGAAATGATACTGCTGCTCTACCCTTCTTCAACAAGAAATTATTTCTTTCAAGCGTTACCTTATTTTCTATTTTCTAACACATTTTTTTTGCTTCTGATCTTCCCAACTCAAATTGTCCTTGAATTTCAGGGAGTTTAACCTAAACATTAACCAGCTCCTCAACTCTGTTATTTGAACAAAATTATTAATTTTTCATGCTCATCTCAGGTTACACAAACTCGTTTGAGGATGCAAAGCTCCTTACAAGAGATGGTTCAGAAATCATTTATGGCCAAGGGCTCTGTTTGGAGTTTGGAATGAATATTCACAGAAAATTTTATTTTGTGCTGTTGTGCACAAAATAAAATCCAATTCTCCTGGGTGTTTGCAATTGCCTTCTGAAGCTGAATCCAGCAGTAGCACGAGGCAGCATGAACATAATAAAACATTGTAAATACATGAGCAAGTTATTAAGTAAATTAAATACCAGTGTTTCTATCTCTGAGGAGCACTGCAAATAGATTATGGTTTGTTTGTCTCTGTCCTGTAATCCAAGAACTAAACCAAGATGTGTTACAAGGATTTCCATAGATTCAGAATGTTAGGAATTTCTGAGCATAGCTCTTTCTCCTCTCTATATTATCAACAGGATTAATAGGGGTGGGAGAACACCTGTATCTTCATTTCAGCAAACTGTCATTTGAGATTGATCTACCAGGGTATTTCTTTTTCTTCAGTAATTTTAATCAAATTATTACTGGTACATGACCACATATATCTACTTTATCTGATCTTGAGTGTTGAAAGATTAATAAAGATGAACTGAGGACTTGGAACACTTCCATTGCAATCTGGCTTTTTAAAATCACTGATTCTTCTCTGTATTTCTTTTGACTGGGTGAAAGCCCTTTAGAACAAAACAAAAGCAGATAGTATTTTTTTTTAAGTTCTTGTATGCCTTTGATACAAATGGTCAGAATTTAATGTGAAAATTAGCATCACTGCAGTTCCAATTGCATGCTTCACCAAAACAAAACTAAATGATACTAACATATTTAGCATTGCTAGACACGCATTATTAGTAGATTTATCTTCTTTTACTAATTTTTTGACATTAATAGCATGCACGTAAAATTAACACTGCAGCTTCTTTAAACTGCTAAAACAGCAGATGCATATTAATTATTTATCATTTTCAGCCAGAATATTAGAGTCTTTCTTTTCTTAAATGGTTTTCTTGAAGTATGCTCTAATTATTAAAAAAAAAAAAAGAGAAAAATTATAAATATTTTTATTTATTTTCTTAAAATCTGTAGGAAGCTTTTGAATTGACATGCATTTCTAGGTTTCATCCTGTGTCTGGCAATGACTTTGGGTCCAAGAGGACACAGGTATCCCCTGGAATTGTGGCTTGGGAATAGAAGGCTTTGGGTTGTATTGGAGGAAATCCTGCCATGCCTTCCATATCCCAGCTAACCTCTTGCTCTGCTCATTTATTTAAGAGCACTGATTTTTTAAGTGTGTTGATCTGTTCATAATATGACTCCTCAAACAACTGTGCTGGCACAGTAAATTGTGGTGAAGCCAAAATGTGGCTTCCATTGGTTGCAAAATCTGGAAGCATGCATCAGAGATGTTTATTACTTTAAGAAAAGCATCCTCAACACAGATAACATATGTAATGTTATTTCATATTGTCCTCCAAATATGTACAGACAGCATGTGATTGTGAGTCATTGCAATGTTCACTACATGCTCTAAACAAAATAATTGTCATCCTAAACCTGTCACTTTCAGTGTTTTCTTACAGATTTTCTGTCTCCATTCCATTCCTTGCAGAGCGCTATAGGGCTTTTATTATTTTTAATAACAATAAATCTCATTAGTGTGAGTAAATACGAATCTGTCCTTGTTCATAATCAGAATAAGGATGTATATGTTACCTGATGTGTGTTCTGGCAGCTGAAAACCTATTTTGCATAAAGCAAGACCCTTATTTGACTATATTTAGTCTCCATCATGGCTGGAGGAAAGGAGATCTGTGTCAGCGTCTCATTTCCACATTTGTTGTTTGTTCCATCTATGGTGGCCATCACCAAGGTTTAGTTTGTGAGGGAGCAAACACCAAGACCAGCCTGTTAATGTGCCAGAAGTTCCTTATTTCCTGAAGTGGTTAATACAAAACATAATTCATGCAGGAGGTGCTGTGTGCCCTCTTTGCTGCTTCGACTCCATGGTTCCACTCTGTTTGGCTGCCTGGCTCAGGAGAGAGAATTTTTTTTTTTTCTCAATGGAACAGATAAAAAATTCCATAATGTGCTTTGCACTTGAATTGAAAATATTCCATATGATATAAATTTGAAAATCCACCTGTGCCAAGCTTAGTTCATCAGTTTGATTTGTGTTCCATGTTCCCTCCTGCAGACACACACAGACATGAGCTTCCCTCCAGATTTCAGTTTAAGAACTTCCTATATCTAATTTTCTGGGAGCAACAAACAGGTACATTTCAGACATAGGCTTGCAGGTATAGAATTTCTGAAGTAGTTTTCCCTAAGATAAAGATTAAAAAAAAAGAAAGTCCAAATATGTGTCTGCTATTCAATAATTTGGATTGTGCAGTTATTTTGAGCATCAGAGCTATAGCTTCAAGTAGTTCTGCTGAACGCCATTGGATTAATACCTTTGCATATTTTAGGAAAGTAAAAGATATCAAATTATTATCCAAATTAGGATTTGGATAAAATGGTTCCAGCAGTTTGTGGTCAGCTTTGTACATGCCTGATAGTTCTGAGTGTTTCCAATCTTTTCATCACTGATTATTTCCACACACCCCCCTTACAGTGGGTTGTACTATGATCTTGAAATTAATGAGAGTAGAAGGTGCTAAGCAGATGTTCTGCTATCAAGAATAGAATCCAAAATAATATAGTAAAGTATTGAATGTGCTGGTTTGAATTTGGATGGCAAACAGTAAGTTGTGCAGAAACCTAAATATATGGTTATTGGATTTTTTAAAATAAGGTTATTTTTAAAGCTTCAAGAGATTTTTTTTTTTTTTTTTTGTAATCCATAAGACTTCTGTCAACCCTTTTAAGTATCCACCACCACTGTTAAAATGTTGGGCAGTGTTTTTTGGGTTTTTTGGTCACATGGCCAAGCCTTCAGTCTGTTGGTGGAAAGTTTCTTTCAGTTCAGTAGTGACACAGGCGTTTTCTAACACAGAAAAACCTGAGAATTGTCTTCTCCTTTCTCCTGTTACATTCTGTTGTTAGTAAAACATAAAAACATATTTTAGCTATTTGTAATGTGTGGAAGAAATGCTCTTTCTTTTTTACAACTTAGTGGTTACACAATTGTAGTATAATTAAAAAGGAAAAATTTTACTTCGTATCAGTTGGGGTGGAAATGTTACATAATGTTGCTCTATTTTTACCACTTCTGTGTCATTTTAATTATCAGCTATTACAACAAGCTAAGTGGAAAGGGGGATTCAAAATTATGAGAGTACTGGGAAAAGTTGTTTGGTTTTCTTTTTGTTCTTGACATTTAATTAAATTTCTCAGAAAGGAGCAGGGAAATTAGTCAGATGGTTTTGCATCAGTGTGTCAAAGCAGTTTTGCTTTTACACAATACATGTGTTGCTTTTTATTCTGTGTATCTTAAAAAGAAACAAGAGAGACAGTATTTTTAAAGTACATTTACTAGGCATTAAGACAAGAGTGATTTGCAGTGAGAGAAAGGGGAGTGATGTGGTTTTTTTGTCTTTCATGGTGATTAAGCACATTTCCTTGTGAGGAAGGGAAAAAGATGACAGCAAGTTCTGGAGGGTTTGGGGGATTTTTTCCATATCAACTTCATTTAGGTTTACTTTTAAGGACGGCAGAAATCTGTTTAAAGAGACAGTTTTGAGTAATACATACACAGATTTGCAACCACTCTGTTGACAAAATGTTATGTAAACAGAATACAGTGAATATTCTCTGTAAAGCAAACCAGTATTTCTGTAGGGTTCTGGTTTTCTCTGTGTATCAGTGGATGTATTATTATTATCTGGAGAGTTTATCACAGGTGGTATGGTATCTCCAGTTTTCTTTTAAACCTTTTTGTTAACTCAACATCGTGAGAATGTGATTTTTTTAAAAAAGGTGGTTTTAAAGAATTCTTTTTAATTATTAGCAACACTAAGACAAAATAGAAAAAAAATTCTGAATCCTTTCTGAGCACTCTCACTAGCTTGTTTCTCTTCGAGGTGATGCTCACTGCCTTACAATTCTGTATTTTCTGTAATGTCCATAAACCTTTCACAGGCACAGCCATTTTCCTCACCCATATCTCCAATCACTGCATAGTTCTAAGCATCCCCTGTCCATTTGTGGCCATGCATCCCGAAATGCAAGCTGCACACAATGACACAGTGCTCTTGTGATTCATCATCTCCTGCTCCATTGCCTGTAAAGCTGCTTTGAAAGGCTTTTCTTGTGGCTGTTGTTAAAATCCCTGGTTGCAGAATTTCAAAGTTTTTTTTTTGGTTTTTTTTTGTTTTGTTTTGTTTTGTTTTGTTTTGTTTTTTTTTGGTTTGGTTTTTTTTGGTTTTTTTTTTTTTTACAAAAGAGAAGCAAATGTTTTCCTCTTCCTCCATATTTCATATTTCTACCAGTGCCTAGTGAAGCAAAGCACTTCAAAACTGGCATACATGCCATATTGCAATTCTAGTGGATAATTCATAGAGAAGTGAATAAAGACATAGCAGGAAACTGCTTGTTACCAATTCTACTCTGTAGACACCTGCTCCAGGTTCTGCTCCTCTTGGCTAGCTTTTTTCTGTGCCAGTTATTTTTTTGCTTTTCCTTGCTGATATTTGAAAGTCTGAAGTTATGGTCTTCTCCTTGGCATGAATAAAATTCATTCTTACTTCTATTTTAAACACCTTGGAGTGTTCAGCACCATTTTTGATAGAGGAAAAGGTCTCTGTTTGACTTAATATACAGAAAAAAACCTTTATATGACTTCGGTGAGCAGTTGAGGAGTGCTTTCCCAAAATTTCCTGTTCATAACTACTTGCAGAACACCACCAGTTTTTCTGGATCAATATTCTGACTGTATCCACTTCCAGCAAGAAATAACAGCTAGAATGAGTTTCTTTGTTCAAAGAGAAAATTTAGGAAGGCAAAAGAACATGTCAGTGACTTTGTGAGGTGTAGCAGGTGGGTGCATTTTCTAGCAGAGGGTAAATGGGATGTGTAGGCTTAATTGAAGGCTGATTTTTTGAAGAATTTGTCTTAAAAATGGACATGGGGACAGCATTGTAGGCTGCTGTAGCTGAAGATTTAATCAAGTAGCTGCTGCTTATCAAAATTGCAGTGATGAGCAGTGGTGGTGTGAGTTCAGTACCCAGAGCCTTCCTGTTGTAGGTGCTGCAAAACTTGAAGCGTCTGTCTTCGGTTAGATAAAAGCCAGAAGAACCACAGATAACCTGATTTTCCAGGGAAATAGAAACAGATCACTGTGACTGACTGCAGGATAACCAGTGGGAGCTAACAGCTGTTGAACATTACCAGCAAAGGAGGCGGGGGGAAGCTGGGTTAAAAGTTAAAAGCACAAAAACATAAATGTCTATGACATGTCAGTTTATACATCTTTGGGTTTGTCATGCTTAATTCAAGATCAAGTGCTGACAAAGGACAGTGCAGAATGTGCACTGGGAATGAATAAATGTAAAAATGCCTCTTTCACAGGAATGCATTACACTAACTATTCACTTCAGGAACTGAGTGCCAAAACCATCTTATTTGACCAAATGCATGCTATTCTGTCCTTTATACTCTAATTTATTCCCATCAGGTGCTGTGAAGTCCTGCTCGGAGTGTCTATTTTCAGCATAAAACTGTTTGTCAAATTTCTATTAAGCTTAAGGTGAAAAATTAATGAGCCATTCACTTCAGATATTTCAAAACTAATACTGCTGTATTATTAATGCAGCAGAAAGTCAAAGACGTGGGTATGTACAATTATTGCTTGGTGTTCAGTCGTACTACTTTTTTCTGTCTGTATTTTTGGGGGAACATCATTAAAACACTGTTTTAGGTCATAGAAGGAATTATTTTGATGAATTCTGTCAGTAAGCTTTTTAGACAGTTTTAGATAACTTTTTGTTTTATCTGATCCTGGCAGAAGGTGCCTTGAATAAACACATATTGATGAGGTACAGTTTTCTAGCCAATATTCCTTTGAATATGGAATTTAAACAAAAATGAACAGAAAGTTGATTCATATAGCACAAAACTTCTCAGAGAAATGCAAATAAAAGACTATTCGCATAATACTGAGGAAGCTGTGGGTGAACAATATCTTTGGGCTAGAGAGGTATGACATTGTGACTAACTCTTTGATTTTTCAGTCTTCAAAAAAAGTCACTGAAATGATGATTAAATTGTACTTTTGTTCAGAACTGAGTGGGGTATGGTGCACTAGCATTACTATTAAATTCAGAAATGCCAGAGCATGTTGTCAGTACCAGTAAGTTCAGGGGTGGAGCACTGTGAAATGCTGGGCTGGGGGAGTGTGTCCCAGGTGGTCAAGGTTTATGCTTGCATTTAAAAAGAAAACATGAACCACAGTCACAGCAGAAGTAGAAATTCAAGCCTTGTTTTCTGTGCAGAAACTTTCTAAAGATTGCCTCATTTTTGTGCTCCTAAAATTAACTTAATAATTGATTAGTGTATTTTCCTCCTCACTTTCCAGTAAGTTCTCCAGGGACTTTCTGAAATTAATAGTAGTTCTGGGCCTGGCACAGTTACATTGTTAGACTTGCAGAGAAGAAGGAATTCTGCTTCTTGGAAGAGTTTCATGCTGTAAAACTAAATTTCATTACATTCAAAATGTCAAATTTAAATTATCCTTGAAGCATTTGTTGTTCCCACAGATGCTGAAGGGTTTGGCATCCAGCAGAGAAAGTGCCAGCAATAATCCCTGAGTTCTTTCAATGTGTTTTGTTTCTTTCTGAAGTTACACTGCACTGTTTCACTGTCACTACAGCACCAAGCCCATGAGTATTTAAAACCTGAATGATTAAGCTTTAAGTAGCAGCCCTGGAAATCTCCAGGTTTAAATGTGCATTGGTCTTGGATAGTCACTTTTGAAATCTGGTCATGATGCACATTGCTTTCCTCAGCCTTCTTCAATTCATAAATGCCTGGCAGAGGGGAAGGAACTCTATGCGATTTTTTTTCAAGCATTTTTAAATATGAATTTCAATAGTGTTTTTTTTTTTCTGTTAGTAGTTCATCAAGTTTAGTTACTGGAGAATTTTATGGAATTTACATCTGGAAAAGATGTCAGGAGGTCACTGAGTGCACCTTCCCTCAGGGAGGGCATCAGCCATATCTGCATCATTCCTGACAGATGTTTGCTTACACTTTTCTCTAGAAAGATTTCAGTTTAAGAGATTTTATCACCTGCCTAGGCAAGTCTTTATGTATTCCTCCTATTAGAAAGTTTTTCTTCTAAATATATCTGCCCAGATAACTTAAATCTGCCTTTCTATAGATTCTTTTTCCTTTTTCTCACATCCTTTGAATTCCATCTTCTATTGTGAAATGATTCATTTTTAAATACAGAGGGGTTTCTCCAGTAAGTTGCTCTTGAAAGTGTATCTTTCACAGGTTATTCAAGTATGAAGCTCAAGTTGTGAGTAACTAGAGAGAGATTTTTCTCATCTGAAATGATTTGAGCTTCATTCCCCTGTAATACAGTCTGCAGATTGACAAACACTGGAAAGAAAATAATGTCTCAATTGCACATCTCTGATGGACTTTTTAGGATTCTTTTTAAGTGCAGAAACAGACTCTCAAAACTTGACCAAACTGATTTTGCCATCACTTTATTGAAGTGACAATTTCAAGAGATTTTGAACCCAGACCAACTTTTATGAGACAAAGCTTTTCTTTTTTTTTAAATTATATTTTGAACCAGCTTTTCCTTTCCACCTAAAAATTTGTCTGATTCTTTCAAACTGAACACTGAGCACCTTGCCACTGAGTATTACAGGTGAACAACACCTTTTGTTTTTCCATAATTAAATGATACCGTTTTGGCCAATTTTTACATTAGGATTAAAGGTGTACCATAAAAAAATTCAGGAGTTTCTAGAACAAAATTAAAAAATAAGATTAATGTGTCTAGATTTCTTTTTTTCTTTATACTGTGGTTCAGTAACAACTGATAGTAGTTTAATCGAAATTTATTTGAAAGGTGCTGCTGATTGCTGATAGCTTCCTCCCTTTGTTCCTGCAGTCCCACGGAATTTAAAGGATGCTTTTGGGTAGTAGAGAACTCAATGTTGACAGGAAATGCAGTGTTTGTTTTGCAGGTTGTGTCAGAGCTGTGTCCTGCCCCGGGTTATATCAACCTCCCGTCCTTTTCTGTGCTGGGCTTTCCTCTGCCAGGAGCGTTCCTGCTTTCCATGGGAAGAGATGGTCCCCATATTGGGCCAGCTGAAATAGCTGAGGAAAATAGCTGATTATTCCTGAAGTGTCTCAGAGCATTTCTGTGTGCCAGGTTAGGTTTTTATTTTTCCCCCACAGTTCTGTCAGTTGGTCTCCCAAAATATCTCATTATCTCATCAGAAACCTTTCTGCGGTCAAGTGTTAGGCATGTGTATGCAAGCTCACTTTTTTTTCAGTCAAAGGGAGATTTAAATATTTGCATGAAACTGCTGATATTGAGAGGTTTGTGCTATATCTGCTTAAGGTGTTTCAGCTATAAATGAAGTGTTCTGATGCTTTCTGATCATACCTTTCTCGTCGCAGTGTGTCTGTTTATTCTCTTCTTATTCCAGACCTCCTTCAGCTGTTCAGTTTTTACTTGAATTTCAAAGTTATTGCTGATCAGTATTTCCATTCTTCATTGATTTCTTTAGCTACACACCAATTTAATTTGTTGTGTTTAATTCACAGTCTAATATCTGCTCAGACTCATTTAACAGTTTTTTGTGGAACTATTGCCAAGATACCATAATATGTACATGCAATTTTGTAGTAGATGTTCTTGAAGAAGCTTTTTTTTTTCAGTATTATAAGCACAAAACAACAGCTGCTTATCTAAATCAGTTGTTTTAAGTTGTGTGGTAGAAATGTGCATTTTTGTGCTCAGTTTATGAAGGAGAGAAATCTAATTTTCATTTACTAAATTGCTCTTCCCTTTCTGTCATTTAAGATGGAAGCTACAGGCAGAATCGACTGAACCTCACAACGCTGTTGGTACAACCAATTTCTGCTCTGCTTGCCAGAAAACTTGTTTCCCTCCCTGAGGACACTGCCCAAAAAGAGAGGTGTACACCCCTCCAACTGCCAGCTGCAGGTAATGCTTTTCCAACACACTTCACCTGTGGGATGTTCCTCTCAGACTCCAAATCCACTTTCTACAGCTATACAGCTGAAAGGTTTAGCTGATTATGGGTGTGTTTTGCTTAGATACCTTTTAGAAGAGGCTATGAACAGTCTAAAAATTATGCTCCTAAAATCTGATAGATGGAAGTTGTGGTTTAAAAAAAAAGAGTAGAAGGCATTGAACACTAATTTTTAATATGGACTTAGAGTCTCCTCTGTGTAGATGCCAACACTAGAGAGGATTGTTAGTGCTGCAGTATGTTTTGTTAGGCCTTAGTAATGTTATTTTAACATTAAGGCATCAGTAACTACATTATTCTGTGTATTTTTTTCTGTTTCTGGAATAATAACACTTAAATTCTAAATATATCTCTGTGTTCCTTAATTTGTATATGCCTTTTACTCTTAGTAATGTTGTTTTAACATTAAGGCATCAGAAACTATATTATTATGTGTGTTTTTTTTCTGTTTCTGGAATAATAGCACTTAAATTCTAAATATGTCTCTGTGTTCCTTAATTTGTGTATGCTGTACAATAAATAGTGTATTGTTACCTGAACCCTCAGGCAGCTTTTTCTCCCAGTTTTCACCAGGAAAACAGGCATCACAAGAAGAACAAAATACCTTGAGTAGAGCCAGATGAATGCATTCATAGTATTTCCCTAGAAATAATGCCATTAGCAAAGTCAAACAGATTAGTGCTTGAAAAGACTTATTTATGATAGGAGAAGGGTTAAAAAAAAGTAAGACTACAGTCTTCCAGCACAGTGTTTCATCAAAAGAACATCTTCCAGAGAACATTTTAGATGAGGTACATGTTTAAACAGTTATTCTTCAGTAAACAGTCTTCAGTTTCTTTTTGTACCTGTCCATCTTTCACCAGAAAAAAAAAAGGTTTATTTCATTATTATTCCCATTTAAATGAATTTATTTGAAACTGTGGTCTTGGAAGGTAGGAGGCAAATTAATTTAGCCACTGTATCCTGTGCTTGCTGCACACAGTGATGATAACAGTATGAACAAATTTTAAGGGCAACCAATGTAGTATCATGTGCTGTATCCCTTGTTTATTGCTTTTGGAACGTTATTGTGGAATTGGAGTACAATACAACAAGTTATAAAAAAGGTTGATTAATTTTACGACTTGTGTTAGCATTTGTAGCTATACATACTAAAAAGGAAGTCAGAAGACCTCATGTTCATTGCTTAAACTTTTGTGGTTAGGCAGGACAGTTGTTCTCCATGCATGGCTGACTAGATTTTTTTTTAAATAAACTTTTAATTTTATTATTGTCCCCGCAACCAGTAGAAAAGGGGAAAAGGCCATTTTGGAAGGAACAAGTGCTTAGCCATTCCAGATAGCTACATGAAGCTTGTTAGTATTTAAGGAATTTTCAACAGCTGAAGTGCCTGGAGCAAAGCCTGAATTTGGGCTGGAAAATGACACTCATTTTAGAAAGGTAAAAGGCTGCACAATGTCTGTTTCTCAAAAAGCTTTTTCTGGAGGCTGCAGGACAGAATCACCCTAAAGGGCTTATTCTTCTTTTTCTGTGACAGGTGTGGCATGTCTGTTTTATTTCTGTGGGAAGACAGGAATTCTGTGAGAGGAGAATTTCTGGAAAGAGAGAATATTCCAAGCCAGCAATATAGTGAGAGCCAGTCCATGTCTGGTTTACTCTGGGTGAACACAACAGCTTTGTGTGATTTCATGTAAAGCTTTTGAACCACAGTAATCCATGGGAGATTTTTTTAAAAAGTCCTAATTTATTAAGAAAATAGGGACTATAATAAGAAGCCCTGTATAATTCTGTAATGTATTATAATATATTTTTCCTTGAAGTGGTGGTGAAGCTGTTGATGTTCTGGAGCACAGAGCATGCTGTTGTGCAGTAGCATCCTTAATGGAAGAGATAAAAGCCTGGTCTCATGATAAGAAATGGTGTATAACTGTTTCATACTAGTAATAGCTAAGGAGATAATGCTGAGGATAGCAATGCATTAGGAAAGAGCAAAGGTTGAATTTGCAGTCTTCCTGTTGATTTGAAGAAGCTTAAGAGAGAGATTTCACTTCTGACGTAGCACTCATCACTTATCTGTCAAAAGAGGTGAATGAGCAATTCAGATGATTGGTTGGCTTGAAATTTGTTAGGATAAAATGATCATCATTCTCTCATCATTATGTTTCAAAAAGCTGAACAGCAGATTCATCAGTAACTATTAAACATTTATATATAGTTTTCTCACATTGCTGCTTTTTTCCCTTAGCCTTGCAGTTTTCAAGAGACAAAATGTGGCAGAGGGAGTGGGAGGATGAAGGCAAACATCCCACACAGATTGAGTGCTCAGGACCTATAAAGCAAATAGTGGGAATTGAAGTCAGCTGTTAATTTGGTGTTAGATGAACTCAGTAATTAGATTTGCTTTTTGTTTGGTATGGTACATTATTGTTAATTCTCATTAATCTGAAATTCTGTGCTCCCGTGAACTTTTTCCCAAAGATTGGCAATTAGAAGGAATTTCAGACTGAACTTCTATAGAGAGACTGTAAACTTTAGAAGCTTCCTCTTTTTTTTTACAAAATCTCACTAGGATATTTGCTAGAACATTGTGAAGGTTGTTGTAAAACTAAAGCTCTCCTATAAACATAAATGAAGGAAGTCTTGCTGTGTACAGTGAACTGCCTTTGTTGTTGTTAAGTTTCCCACTATTTGGGAGATTGCAGTAATGCACAAATTACCCTTTTTCAATTAAACTCTTGAGTATTTAATGTGAATCTAGCTAATGGCAATTAATTTACAAAGTGTTTTTGACACTAATGACGACCTACTTTGGTTTCAATGGAAATCCTGGAACCCTGCTATTTAAACACATCAGTGTTATGTGTGTAATCTTTCCCTTTGGTTTCAAGTGTCAGTTTTATACTCGACCTGAGTAATGTCTGAGAAGAGAGGAGGTGAGACAATTCCAGGATTTCAGTAGTGATCAGTCTCCAGGTGTCTGGGGCATCCTCCTGCTCTGTGGCTCATCCTGTTCTTCCATTCTTCTCCACATTTATGTTGCTGGTCACTCTTGGAGGTGAGGGCTGGATGGTCACTTGGTGTGACCTAGTATGGCAGCTGAATTGGTAGGAAGTGTAAATGCAAGTGATCTCATTTAAACATCCCACTTCTTAGCACCTCCTAATGCCTTTTCTTGTGCAGTAGGTGTAATTTCTTTTATATTTTAAAATTATAAAGCCAATGCATGAGTAGTTTAAGTAACTTGAATGATATCAAACACTGTGTGAATAATAAAGCCAAGTGTACAAAGACTCCCAGCATTCTGCTGCAGACAGTAAAATTACTCAGATCAAAATGCTTTTCTAGGTAGAATCTTTTGATCTTTTGTAACCTTTTCTTAGTCTACAAAATACAGTCACTGATCAATAGTGAATCATCACAGTGACTGCAGTGCAGAGCTCTGTTGTAGGCTGCAAACAAATCCACCTCCTCTGACAAAATGGGTGAGTGGAACAGATAACCAGAACTGACTGTTACTGGAAAGGTTTGTAGCACAACACAATGAATTTTTATGAGACTTTGAACATCTATTTTATCTAGTTCCATGTGTCATATGTTCATTATACTAAGTTTATAGTCAACTCTGATCATGTGAAATTTGAATCATTAATTATACGAAAGGAATAATTGGAAGAGTCTGTTACTTTCCATATTATACGATGCTCATCCAAGATAAATAAAATTCTCTGCCAAGTGCTGCACTACTGCAAATCAAGCCTGTCTTCTTTTCAGTCAGAGGAAGGGCATGGAGTGATAAAGTGAATATCTCCTCCTGTTAAACTACAGCCTTGTGATAATATTATATGTGTTTCTCCTTCATAGTTTGCTACCTGTCAGAGAAAATAAAGACTCCCATATTTAATAAACTGTGGCTGGGACATCTCACACTGTAATATCAATATGCAAACAATACCATAATTTCTGGGTATTGGGACTATGCTAAACATGAATCCAAGGAAGCAAATAGAGAAAGATGCCAGCAGATTGTGTGGCAGTGCATGTTTCTGTATCTACCAAATCTGGAGTCATTGTACATAACAGCAGAAATATAACAAAGTTCTGCAGATGTCTCTTACTGGCATTTGAATGAAGAACAAGTTAAATAGGGAGCTCTGATCTAATTCAGACATCCTGTATATGAAAACTTACAGGCTTTTAAAACCAATACCCTCAGATTTTCTTTTCATGATCACTTTAAATTCTGTTCCTTTTTTAAACAGAAGTTCATGAGAAGAATTAAGCATGAACAGTGTGAAGCATTTTTTAATGTATCTTCCCTCTACTCCCAACTGAAGCCTTGAGGAATGAGTTTTTTACCAGAATTGCAAATGATCAAGATATATTTTCAGAATTCTGTTCTGCACCAGTGTTTTCCTGTGTGATGCTTTGCTTTTGATTACTATAAAGCAGGAAAAGAATGAAAGTAGTGTGAGGTTATGAAATTTAACTCCACCATCTGAAGCATTTTCAACTCTCTTTGATGTTGACTGTGACACATTTATTCTGTATCACATTAGGCCATCCTAGTTTAGAGCCTCCTGAAAGGACTTTATTCTAGGCATGTCTGATGATAGGGAATTTAACCAACATGTTTGAAAATGAGACTGAGGCTTATACTCCTCTATGCATGAGCTTGGGATGACGTTAAAAGCTAAAAAACAAAAAAGAAACAACAAAAAAAAAAAAGAAAATGGAAACAAGCCTAACTCATGTTCTTTCAACATAACTACTGTAAATAGGTTTTTCAGAACCAAAATACTAAAGTTTTCCATCAAATGAGAGGAAAAATAGGCATGGATTTCCAAAAATAACTATGTACATGTTAGAGGAGAAGGTAATCATTTGGTATGAGACAATGTAAAAGTTCCAGGTCAGGCAAGAAATAAACTTTAAAAACCCAGTAAAGATGTTTGTGGTCTTTTATCCCAGAAGTAGCTTTTAGCTTACATAAAGACAGTGTATCCTGAATATTTTTAAGGTAAAGTCTCCTCATAGCTTTCCAGAGGAGATATGGGAAAAAAAAAAAAGGAGAGATTTGTCAAGATTCTGAAAATACAGCGTTAGGACAAGAGGTTTGCGGTCAGAACTGTTTAGAGAGGATTAAATTTTGCTCCTGCTGTATACTCCAGAGCAGTTTCAGCCTTTTCATCTGGTGTTCTAAGCCTTTAAGCCCAAGTCACTTCAAGCTGACTACTGTGTTACATGACTATTAACTCGAGTATCTGATTTGAGAGTATGGGTATTGCCAGAAGTTAATTTTCTGTGTCTTTATTGTCAGTTAGAGGTTGGATAGCTGATGTTGATTAAGGAAAAACAGTGAAGTCAGTTGTCTTCAAAAGGATTTATCTTCTTTTTGTCTGAGAAGGGCCTAAAGGAACAAACATCTGAAGTGTTGTAGGAAAAGGAAAGGAAATCAGTTTTTGACTTTAAAATGTCTCTCAAAAAAAAAAAAAAAGAGTAAATTAGCTCTAGAATGGTTGTAGGTGAGAAACAGCAGCAAGAAGTAACTTACATAGTTTAAGTTAAATTTAAGCTGCTTAATCAACATAGATGGTTTGAGCTGTTTTCACTTCTTTTAAAAAGACCCTTTGGTCTTTGGGAATCCTTTGGACTATTTTTTAAATGATTTTTTTGAATTCTAAAATAATATCTGTGGATTTATTGAACAAACAGTTCATTTACATGGCATTAATAATAATTTAAAAATACAGTAACTTACATTAGAAGAGCAAAGATAATTACGTGATAAAAATCAAAATATTAACATTCTGGGACCGATTGTTGCAAAGTCATGTGCCAGGGTTTATTTTTAATTTACTGCTTGGTTTGCAGTTTCCTTACTGGTTTCTTCAAGCAAAACCAGAATTGTCATAGAGAAGACACATGTGTTGATAACTGAAGAGGTTTTGTCTGAATTAAAAATAGAATAACTATTGTTAATTAATTTCTTAAACAAACACTAGCAGTTCACTTGCTTTTTTATAAATACCAATGAAGACTAGTGAATTAAAATACGTTGTATTTGATTTTAAGAACATTTTGAAGTAAATTTACCATATGAACCAGTAAATGAGCCCTGACGAACAGTAAGCATGTGTTGTTTGTGTTTCACGACATAATTCTGTCCACCTGAGGAGACAAAACCTGGGCAGAAACTGTTAGAAATAGATCCATGGGAGGAGAATGGCCTGGCACATAGAGAGCAAAATGACCTGTGGATTATTTTAATTGTGGTCTGTGGCAGCTGGGATATTCCATGGGAGGAATTCTGTCCCAGAGATGCTTCAAGCACAGTTCTGCTGCAGGGGTGGAGCATTCAGGGATGGAGGAGAATCCCCTGCAGGTCTGGGGGCAGCCACTGCTGATTGCCACACTGCTGCTGCTTTTGGAGTTCAAGCAGTTTAAGACATTTTCATTTCTCTTGGATGGAAGCTATGACATTTCAGATGAGCTGGATGTTCACACAGTCTGGTTTCATGCCAGTGAAACATTTGGAAGGTGTCAGCAGCTCCCCATGGTTGTTTGTTTGGTTTCCACTGTCCCAAACTGCAGGAACTCTTGTAGTTACTGTGCCCCACATTCTTTTAACTCAGATATTTGCTCTGCTCTGGCTTTATTCTGTGCTACAGTCTCAATTGGCAGTACTGGCAAGTTCCTTACATTTTAGCAGCTTTTCAAATAGTTCTGCCTTTGTATTTGCACCATTTCCTCATCTGCTGCCAGCTAAGCCAAAAACCCTGGCTCTGTTGGCCAGGGTTCACAAGAGCATCACCAAAGGCTGGGCTGGCAAAGCTGTGGGAAGGGCTGACTGCTCCCATCTGATTTAGCACAGGGGCTTTTCTCCAGAGCAAAATGTAATATAAACCAGATATAATGTTTTGAATGTTATTGATAGATTGACCTAGGTGAAGGATTAGGTGAGAAAAACCTATGAAGTTTAAGGAAAATTTTGTTATCACAGACTCATGTAAATCCTACTCTTATAAATTTTATTTTTCCGTTGTATTCTGGCAGCAATTTTTGTGTGAATTCAATGATCTTTTAATTCAAGGGGTAGAGATCTCTTTTGAGATTCCATCTTAGAATCATGCTGCTAAAATAGGTCTAAGAAAATAATGTCATATTTCGTGTTTAATCTCTGGTTCCTATTCAGGTTGGGGGTTTTTTTTAACCTCATTTTAAATTCTTTTTTTTTTAAATGTATGTGGAATTTATGTCTTCAGCCCATATGTTTCTTGGCTGGGTAAATAAGTTCAACTTTTTTTTTTTTTTTCATCTTTTAACAGGAAAAAAAACAATCAGTCTGAACATTCAGTCTGTCACAACTTACAGGACAATTTCTAATGTCATTGGATATCTAAAAGGAGCTGTGTTTCCTGGTAAGTATCCCTTTGTCATTTGTATTGATTTTTTGTTTCATGGTAGGTGGGAGTCATAGCTGGGATCAGGATCCTATTTTGCCAGATAATTCACTAATAGAGAGGAAAGAAAAAGACTTTTGTACTCATTTTGTGATTCATGACAAGACAGAATATGTGAGGTTTAAACTGAGAATGATCTGAAGGGGATATTGTAGTTACAAAAAGTGTATTTTTACACAAGCAGCAGGTGTTGCACATGGACCACAGAGAGTATCAGTAGTTTGTACCAAGTAACTGTTTAATGATTTTAATTTTAATATGGTTTTAACACTTGCTGCAGCCCTATTGTGTGTGTGTTAATAATACCCTAAACTAGTTTTATGCAATTTTATGAATAATAATTACTGTTCTCTATATCTGATAATTGAACAATAAACTCTAAATGCAACTGGGACATAAACACAACCTCCCTCTGTCCTTTGATTCTGTACATAAATAATGTTGTCATCAGGATATAAGATAATTTGCAGATTATTTTGTTAGTTAGTGAATTTACTTAAAAGGTGAAGGGTTTCTACCACATGAATGAATGCTGTTGCTGGTTACTTAAATAGTGCAAAAATTCCTAGTGTGCAGATCATCATCAAAACATCATCATGCTTGCTTTAATATTCCTTTATTAGGTTGTGAAGAAAGGATGGAAATTTACAGTCCCTTAGGAGGTGGGACAGTCATTTCATATTTTAACTAATAGAATGAAGGAGGTGGAAAAAATTTTAATGCTGTAGGTGAAATAACTACTCAGTTCTGTGCATGCAGAACTGTGCACTTCTCACCAGACTTTTGGTTTGTTTAAAGCAACAGAGGAAACAATTAGCACAGTGAATTTAATTTCTATGAAGGATTTAATTTCCTTCATGAATTTGAAGTTACCAGTCTGCTATTATTAATGTTTTGCAAATAGCTGTCATAGAGTTGGAAAGGCAGAAACTGCCACGTTTAGACATTCTGTCTTCTGAATTGTGCAACAGAGGCAAGAAAAAGAGTAAAAAGTGCTTCAGTTGCTGTTTAACACGTCTTCTTTCTCCTCTATACCGGAATCTTTCATCTTATTATTACATTTTTAATCAGAAACTACTTTTCGAAGGTTTGCCAATATATGCTGAACTTTAGGTATCTAAGGATATATAAATAGGTGAAGTCAGTAGCAGTACCCAGTTTGTCCCATGGATGTCTGGCTCAACAAGAGCCATAACAACTGTCTTCTACTATAGGCACAAGTGAAATGTCTAATGCCCTGTAATATTTTGTAGACAATCAATCTTAAACCTTTTTTCCTTTCTCTACCTGGTTGACACTACAGTTGTTCCTCCTCAACTGCTCTGAATCTTGATATTTTCATGGCATTGATTCTTTGTAATTTTGATGGGGTTTTGCTCATTTCATACACA
This sequence comes from Taeniopygia guttata, assembly GCF_048771995.1. Taxonomy (NCBI): domain Eukaryota; kingdom Metazoa; phylum Chordata; class Aves; order Passeriformes; family Estrildidae; genus Taeniopygia; species Taeniopygia guttata. The sequence continues at coordinate 20,502,337 of NC_133034.1, read as the reverse complement.
TGAAATATTCACCTTTATATTCACAGAAGTGCAGAAAGAAGGCAAAATTTATCTGTAGTGCTTAATGAAAGACTGCAGAGCATCACCATAGGTGGAATTTATTTCTTTTTTCTTAAAGACCACCAAACACACACACACAGACAAGCACATCTCTCTGATGCTAACCTTAGCTGGCATTTGATCTGAGGAGTAAGAACGAGCATCTGAAGTGTAACTAAGATGTTAAAATCATTAGGAGTAGATTAAATGTGATAGTTGGGAGCATTTTAAAACCCAAAAAACGTAACATTGATTTTAAAGCTCTATTAGACATGGTTGAAGATGGGATGTATAACAAGAAAAGACAGGATAAAGAGACTTTAATGATGGATCCCTGTTGTCCAGCCCATCACTAACCTGAACACTCTCCTGTCTTATCACCTTCAAGGGTATCTGATGGATATTTTTTTCTCTATTTACAGCCCTTTATCTTTTTTTCATTTTTGCCATGTGATTCTGATTGAGGACAGGTGCTGCCTCTGTAAGCGTGACCATCCTTTCTCCTCTGCTTTTCCTGTAGTCATTTGCTTTAGGGTACTGCCTTTATTTGAGGGAGAGATGTGCAAAGATGAAGAATTTCAAAGGAGGCACCAGCTGTTATGTTTTGCCACTGCTCATTCAGCTGGCATCTCCAGCAGTAAGTTGTTGCCTCCTTCTCAATCAAATTATCCTGCATTATTTTAATAAGGTGTCTCTCCTTCACATGGTCTGTTCATAGGCTAAACAGAAATTATTATACATTGATCCTGCCTGATCGCCCTGTGTTAGTGGCACTTCCATTAATGACCTAGAGGCATGTAAGGGCATTCATTTTGGTTCCTAATTCCTGTCATTTAATTAAGCATATCAAGGTGCAACACACAAGTTGCAAAATTATATGATTTAGATTTCATCTTGTTACATTAAATTATTATGTAAATCTAGGTTGACACTTTGCATCTCTGTTTTTAGAAAGAAATTTTCGTTTCCATACCTACCCACCCCCAAAGTTGATTGAAAAGATTGTATTACAGGTACATTAAAAAATCATCTCTTTGTAAAGCATTTTGGATTCCTTATTAAATAACATGTTCAAATATTTTGTTGAACAAGGCTGGTGAAACTCCAGTTTGCTAGAGAATGCTTTTATAATCAAAGTGTTCCATTAATATTGTTCCTAGGCAGCAGCTACTGCAAAACATACTGGGTAGGTATTTTAATTTTATAAGCAAATACAAAATGTGGGCAATGTGCAGCAATCTGTTGCTGCATTTTGATCAGCTGACGGCAAGTGAATGATTTCACTTGGTGGAAGAAAGAAAAAGACAATTTTTCCACTTTCTGGAACCCAAATGACACTCAGGGATTGCTGTGGGTGTGGCATCACTGTTCCTCACTGTTGAAAACTGTTTTTCTATTGTCTTTTGGTATCCTGAAATAGGGAAAAAACACCTTCAAAAGTCTAGGTCTGGGCTAGAAGGAGACTTTACAAAATATCAGAGCAAAACCAGCAAACAATCCTTCAAAGAGGGTTGTGAATTCGTCTCACATAGAATGTCTAATAGTTTAATAGCTCATTCAGAATAACTCTGCTTGGACTTCTTCACAGGCCTCAGTCACACCAGTTAGTCATGCAATTTGATAACACATCATCAGTTCTGGAGGGTTTTTTTCCCTTGTGTGTGGTATTAGGGTTATATATAATGCCTGGAGAGATGAAGATTTAATTTCATTTCTCGGAAAAAAAAAAAAGTGTTTATTTTTGGTTTTTTTTTCATGAGTAACTGTAAGCATATTCTTTATTTCAGGTTGAAACTTCTTGCTTTTCTTTCTATAAAATGCATTCTTCCAGCATTAACACAGCTCTTAGGTGTCACTTACCATATCTGTATCATTCATTATCTTATCCCTCTGTCATGTCTCCTCTCCAAACTTGCAGTCCAGGTATTTTAATGTCTCCTTCCACATAAGGCTAAGTCCTGATCATCTCTAATCTGCTTGCCAGCTGCTCCACTGCTGTTTCTGCCATGTCTTTTTTGAGATAGGGAGGTGAGCACTGAACACAGTCTTCCAGGTGAGGGAGTACTAATATTTGTGTATTTTCTTTGTTTCCCACTGCACTGCCACACCTTTTGTTTTCTTTCTTTTTTTTTTTTTAATTTATTTTTGTTGTTGTTGTTGTTTATTTCATTTTTTTGGGTGATGATGTGTATTGAGGATCGTTTCCTGCTTATTATTTTGAGGTTTTTTTCATAACACTCTACTGTGAGCATGTGAACTAATTCTGACTGTAAAATGGTCTATATCAGATCTACAAGGAGAGCAATAAGCAAACAAGGAAGGCAAGGGCATGGGGATTAATTTAGAAAACTGTATACATGTTTTCATTTACTAGTTAATTTTTAAGTAGTACTCACAGTTTTGTGTATAATTGTATGATTGTCTTGCATGTCATCATATACTTTTTTGTTGACAGCTTTGTGTTGCATTAAGGACATTACACACTAATAGAGTTCATTTTTAGGGTTGTTTAGAATTCTTTTAATCTGAATATTCAGGAAAACAAGAGTTTGTTTTATGGGTTTTTTTTTTAATTCCTCATTTCAGACAGATACGTCATCATTGGCAGCCACCACAGCAGTTTGAAGGGTTATGGTGGGCAAGGCTGGGCCAGCAGCACTGCAGTGATCACAGCCCTGCTCCAAGCCCTGGTGCCAGAGCTGAAGAGGGGCTGGAGGCCGGACAGGACCCTGCTCTTCTGCTCGTGGGGAGGAACAGCCCTGGGGAACGTCGGCTCCTACGAGTGGGCTGAGGTAAAACTGCTCTGTGAGGATTCACTGCAGGGAGGGCTCCTTCTGCTGAAAGCTTGGATGTGGGAACCCAGCACATCCCTCGGGCTGCCTCCAGACCTTGGCAGGGGGCTCAGAGACCTTGGCACAAAGTCAAAAATACTATGGCTTCAATTTCAGCCCGTGGAAAAAGCTGCCAACTTTGTATGAGGAATTACAAGCCACAAGGGTTTGAGTAGTGTGACAGTTAAATTAACACAGGGTGGAAAAGTAGAATTTTGGGACTTTTTAGAATGGGGTTCAAGGGGACAAGATGGAGGAATTTGGGTGTGTCCTGACCTTCTTCTCCTTCTCCTTGCCCTCCATGTCTTGCTGTGATGGTGACACTTTTCTGTTGGTTTAAGGTAGAGACACACTGTCTCACATAAATGATAGATATTGGCACATTATTGTAAACATGGTACATGTAGCTTTTGGTATAAAATGTAAACGCTGCCCAAGAGAGCAGACAGAATGCCATGGCCAAGCTGCTGGACAGAGCTCAGCAGGGCAGAGAAAGAATGTTCTGGATAAGGGAAAATAAACACCCTTGAGAAGCCGACCCTGCACATTTCAGACTCCTTTTGCTGCACAGGCTGGGAAATGGGGACTTTTACACTTTTGGGGTCATCTCGACACCCAGACCCCGAGACTTGGAAACAATATGAAATTGCCACATGGAAATTGTGGCTCTTTAACTGCTCTTTGAGATCTGTCTGTGTTCATTCATGCACTGCGCAGCAAATCCAGGGAAAACATCCATTGAGGCCATTCCTGGGATAATGAGGTGCCAGGATGTTGCCATGGCTGTGGAGGTTGCATATGCAGCACCTTTGGGAGCTGCTTTCCCTCCCTGGTTCAGCACAGCTTTTTAAAAGGGCATTGCCAGGGTTTGACAGGGGGAGGAAAACCTCAAAAAACGATGTAGGCACAGAAAGAGCTTAGAGAGCTTTTTCACTTTCTTGAGGGTTTAATATTTAATAATTTTTCATCGATAGGCTTAGTGTGAGATGAAGTGAATCAAGAGAGAAAGAAGACAACCATGCTATGGTTTGCATGAATTAATTAAACCTTGCAGTGTCTCCATGGCTAGTGCTGATTCACTTCTCACAGATTTGTGCTGAGGAATTGGATACAATCCCAAACAGACAATTCTTTGGGCTCTTACTTTCAGCAGAAAGAAATCAGCTGGTTGAAAGAAAGTACCTCAAAAAGTATTGATGATCATACATGGCTAAAGTAGACTTCAGGTCATAAAATAAAGGAGTTGCTACTCCTCTAGGCAGAGAATTTCATGGCTGCTTTTCCAACTCTAATGGTTCAATGAATTAAAACAGTAGATAAAATAAAGAGTTAATTGCTTTTTACCGTGCATAAGAAGCAGCCAACCCTCATTGAAATTTCATACTTCCAACATGATTATTCTTCAGAAACAAGAGGGGGTGAAAAAATCAAATTGAAAAGATCCAGGCTGGAAGCAAAATTTGTTTAGTTCCACTTCAAGTCAGCTTTGCATCAGATGTAATTGCGTTACACCCCTTCTGTTCAATATAAAGAGCCACTTCATGCAAAGAGGAACTCATTACTGAGAAGGCAAAGGGGATCCTTTCAAAACAGAGATAATAATTGAAACGGTTTGTACATGCTATTTTTATAGTCTAAAAAATAATAAAATGAAAACACTGGGAAAGTTATGCAATTCAAATCTGAATTGGGTCTCTTAATATTTGAGTCCGTTTAACTTTTGATAATGATTGCTTTTGAAGTTTGTCTTCTGTAAGGCATAAGTTTAAAAGGCCATCATGTTGTTTCACAGTGTGTAATGTTTTCATTTTTGGCCTTACAAGTGTACTAATTTTTAATTCCTCACAGACCTGTTTGCATTTTCTTTAGATGATGTGTGAAATAGAATTATGACTTCTGCTATGTAGAGAAATAGCACGGAGATATCCTTTGAAGTTCACAAGAGCACATTGTGAGAGGCAGTAGTTAACTAATACTTGGGGAATCACAGAGGATGGAAATGTAGGGTGCAGTTTTCCCCTAGAAGCAACCAAAAGGACAAAACCAGCCTTAATTATAATGATGCAGAGTAGTAACCATTTTTCTGCTTGTGTTGTAGGATCTCAGGAGCGTTCTTCAAAGAAATGCTGTGGCCTACATCAGCCTCCATAATCCAGTCACAGGCAACTCAACTTTGCGGCCTGTGGCATCCCCTTCTCTTCAGCAGCTGGCAGCAGAGGTTAGAAATAATATTTGGTTTCACTTGTGGTTTATGAGGTTACATGGTTAGCATGCTTAAGATCAGTTGACATTACACAGCAATCAGTGGTTATATTGTTTAAGAATTTTAACCTCACAAACACACATGAACTGTTTTTTGTTTTTTTACAGTGAACAGGTTAAAATTTCAAAGACTAGTTTAGGAGGTTGGAAGGGATAACTTGTTTCATCTGTTTGTTAGACAAACTCTGACCATACTTGCATACCCTACAGCTTTTTTACCTTTTGGCAGCTTTAAAGTAACCTATTTGTTATTCTTCAGCACAGAGCACATTTTTCTCATCCTAATCAAGCCTTTCCAGACTGTTTCTCAATTTGCATTTAAACCTGTATATTTACCAGATGTAACATGACACAGAGGGGGAGTGTTACTCCTACCATAATAAATACTGTCTGAAGTGAGTATGTCAGGTTCAGTGCTCAGCCATGCCTGTGCAGCTCATCTGGAGCCAGAATATTCCATGGGTGCTCTGGTGTAAGGGCACGTATGCCTTCAACTAATGACTCCACTGCTGTTCCTGGGCTTTCTGAATTTATCAATATTTTACATGAATGGAGAATAGTGTAAGGCACGTTCTAAATTCAATCACTTTGAATTGGTATGCATAAAATGGAGTTTGATTTCACTTTAATAAATTATGGTTTTTAGATGTTTTTTCTGTATGTTTGCCAAATTAATACTTATTCTGATGTTTCTTTGACTTGCCTCTGAAGTATTTGGTAAAAAACACTCCTCAGAGCTGCATCTTGGATTAAATGCAGTTTAAGACTGATCTGGCTTGGCAATTCTTCAACTAAGTTAGTAAAATGATATCAATAAATTGCTTCTTAACAATGTCTTAACCATTTCTCCTGTTCACTGTTTAAGTGGTAATTTCCTCATGGAAAGAATCTGATTTATGCTCTGTAAGTATTATGAAAACTGTGATACAACATAGTTTCAGAGAAAAAAAGCTTCTATTTTGGAAAATAATTTATATTGTTGTATATGTGAGTCTGCAGGTATTATGGATATGTCAGCTCAAATTTTGCTATCAGTTTTAGCTATTGTACTTTCAAGAAACACTATCCTGAAAAGTTGCTAGCCTTATGCTCACCTAGTGGTGTTGGCAGTTCTACCTCCATTAAAACAAGTATTTGCCATTTAAGGGAGTAAGTTTATTATTATCCTTGAGCTATTTGGTTTTTCTCATTTTATTTATTTGACTCTACAATACAATCTATGGCAGTGATCTGAAAACTAAATTGTCTGGAGCTTTGCAGCAGTCTCTTTATTATCTATTTATCACATTAAGACTCAGTTCTTTCATCCTAATAAATGCCATATTAGTATGAATGTTACGTTCACGCCCTCTGTTTTGAAAAGGAAGCAAACTTCTGCTTTATTTCTGTGATGCTAAATAATATTTTGTAATTCTTGTAATAGCAGTTGTGTTCTGTTCAGCAGTATGGAAAGAGCCCCTCTTAGATGCCTTTCCTGGCACCTGTTAATCAATAAAACGTGACTAGAATGTCTTATTTTCTTTTTTTTTTTTTTTTTTTTTTTTTAGTCCTAGTAAACACTTTCCATCTCACTTCTGATTCTTTAATTTTGAGAGCGCATCCCTTCTGCATGTTTATCCTAAAGGCCCGTTTAAAAAGTAAAGGATAAAATTCCTGTGAGCATTTTAACTGTATGGCTTTCCTTCCTGTCAGATATTGTTATTTGTAATTAAAATAACTGTCATGCAGTTTGTGACATTAGAAAGATTTATAGGAATTAGTGCTTCCAAATGCTGGCTAGATTTCTGAATTCATACCAAATTACTGACAGTGATGGAGCAGCCCAGCACAGATCCTCATTTGTTCCCATGGGTGCTCGCAGTTTACCATGTGTCCAGAAGATTTTCTCTGGAAGACTGATCTGCTTATAAAGAATATTGATGTTACTGCCAGTACTTGCCAGGAAGACAATGTAATTACAGATTACCTGTAAGTTATGACACTGCAAATGGGGTGAGATGTGACTTTTTGGAGCTTATCTCATCTTGAAGAAATTGGGAATCTATTCACATGAGACTCTTGCTACCATGTGCAAGGTACTAAGAAGAGTTTTAAAATTCCAATGAGAGAAAATGATCATTTTAATTTGTGTGAGCGCTGAATATAGGTTAGAACAGAAAAGAAAGTGAAACAGGAATTTAGAATTAAGGATATCAGTTCATTTTAAAATGAAAAGATAGATTAGCCTGTCTTGTTTAGTTAGAAGAAGTTTTCCATAATTTGTGAATATGTGGAAGATCCTGAACGATTCCTTTGGATTCAATGGTAGAACTCATAATTTAATCCCATTTTTAGCTCAGCAAAAGAAGCTGTCATGCATTATTTTTCCTTCTACTGCTAAACACTGTTGTAACATTGTTTGGGGGTAAGGGAGACTAAAATCTTACAAGTTTTTGGGTTTTGTTCGGTGCTTACTGTAGTGCTAAAGTTGTGTGTGAAAGAGAGGGAGAGTGTATTCGTAGGGAAAATTAATTTATGTTAGAAAAGCCTACAGATTGTAAGTGTTAGGATTGTAAGGATAACAATGAAAAGCTGTAGTTTATCCTGTGAAAGAGAACTGAAGTAATAATCACACTAAGTGCAGAGCACTCTGAGCATGCTGCAAGGAACATAATTTAAAGAGAAATGTGGGGAAATATGGGCCAATGCACACAGCAATGTTAACTTTCTGTCTTGTTTTGGGTTCTTTCCTAAAATAAAATTTTGGCCAGTTGCTAATCACAGCAGCTTCCTTTAACTTATGGGAAAATTATGAAAGAAGTTTTAGCTGAAATGTTGGTTGTGTGGATATTCTAAAGTCAACAATGAAAAGAAAAATTGGGAAACTTAGTAATTTGCCTGCTGTGTGAGGTCTGGCAATCAGAGAATAGAATAAGTGCTTGGCTAATTAACAGAGACCATGTTTCTTAAAGAATGTTTTGTATAAAGGGATTATATCTTCATATTAGTTGCAGGTTTCAAAATGGAGCTACGTAAGCAGTCTGAAAATAATAATTTTATATGCCTGTCTGTGGGATTCCAGTTGAAACACGAAATTACACGAAGAAGCAAATTTAAATATTTGGATTAATTAAGCAAAGAGGAACTCAAAACAGTTCTGAGACCTTGACATATTTAATTCAAATATTTTTTATATATCTAATTAGTGTCCACATCAACAAGAGGGAAGTACTGCCAAGTTATATTTTTGTCTACTGTTATTTTGTACAGAAAATGATGGTTAATTCGCTTGCTCAGTTGGTGAATCAGCATTTGTTGGCAGAGTGTCATTGGTAAATTGGGTTTGTTCAAGGCTGGGATTTATTCTCTGTAAACAAGGCTGTTAATGATTTTTTCTATAATGGACATGTCACAAAGAAAAAAAAAAGTTATTATGAAACATAAATTCATTGCTGTTGTCTTTTAACTGATTGTGTGACCATCAGACTCCAGATCTGCTGTTACTGCTGAGCCCAACAGAACTCACTGCTCCTGTCTCCCCAGGAAAGGAGTGATTTAAAGCTATTGATGAGTGAGTTGATCATTAAAAATGACTATGCCAAGTATTGTTCCATGCTATTTATCAGTATTTGTTTCTACTGATGGAGTAAAAGGCATAAAACATCTCTACATTTAAAGGTGGTGTTATTGACAGAAAGCTCTTTTTTCTTTATGAAGCAGAGCCAAAGATAAACTTCTGCATAGATGTTACTATCATTATTTCTTGATTTAAAAAAACCTAAAATCTTGCATTAATGTCAGCATCGATTCTCTTCTTCCAGCTTCTATGTTTTTCTCATTTTTTAATACTGTCAGCATTAATAGTGAATCTCCTAATGTCATATATCAGTAGTTGTAAATAAGAAAAAAAAAATACTATTTTAATTGCTTGTTCTATGCCTTATAACAGAAGACTGTTGCTTCCCCATGAGCTTTCAGTTTTTACCTGTTATCACTTTTCATGTTAGATTTGATTGCTGGTTTTGTTTTTATATTTGTGTTGAGAACAAAAGAAAATCTCTTTGAGACTACAAAGTTTCTGCTGTGAACTTCTATCTCGGGAATTCCTAACTGTGTTAGAATGATGCTGTTAATATAATTGGCAATACTTCATTGCCAACGCTATTAAATTAATTAAGATGCTGCTTCTCCAATGTGAAAAGTTTCATTTAATGGTGGATTTGATTTGCAGGAGGGTTTTTTCTGTATCTTCTAACCACTTTTTTCTTTTGATAAAATGCTGCTTTGTCCACTGTTACATATTTTTTCACTCTTCCAAACTGAATAATTTTAATACATAAATGCAGATTCAGACAGTGAATAATTTAACCTACTCATATATTTTGATGTTATAAAAATAATATTACTGTTAAACTTAGAGAAAAGAGTTTGTTAGCAAAATATAATGTAATAATGAACCTGTTTTTCAGCTGTGATCTTACTGGGAGCAATTATTTTGTTCCTGGTGACTCAAGCTTTCTGCTTCCATGTCTTTCCCTGTATTTACATAGATTTCTAATAGAGGTGTAAATTATATATATATTCAGAAAGGGTTTCTTGGTTTGAAATGTAAATGTCTATGTCAATAGCCATTGTGGATGAAACGGAATAAATCTGAACATTTTATTATGTTTAGGTGTAGTGCTGGAGTAGGGAAGTAATTCCTTTTCTGCTGCAAAAATGGGGTTTGGTTCAAGTTTTCTATTGTTCAATCTAATTAATATTGTCTCATATAATGAGCTGTACCATGTAAGGGAACTGTTTTTCCCTTCCAGACGCTTTAGCCAGACTACAGTATTAGAAAAAATAAATTCACTTCTGTCAAAATACTCTTTTGTTTAGTTTCATCTTGATTATTTCCCTTTAGAACTGACTTTTTCATGATAATAGGAAGATGTTTTCTTAGCGATAGAAAAACCTTTCATGTAGAGAGTTTAAAAGTAAACTTTTAGTTCTTACAAAAGAAGATAGATTGAGCGCTCTGGATATTTTAAAGTTTCTACATAAACAGAAATCATTGAAAAGTTTCTCTTGATGTTTCTCTCATCATTATTAACTATGTTGCTGAATGAAATTAAATTGACTCAATAGGTAAAAGCTGTACTACACAAACAGCCCATGGGAAAGAAATGCACATGCAAAAATTAGGTGTATGGCCAAATAACCAGAAAGAGAGCAAGCATCTTTAAATCAGCATTGGTAAGAAATTAGTGTAAACTGAAATGAGACTTCAGACTCTGTAATGTTTTTTGGTCCAAAACAGCTGCAGCCATGAGCTTTAGTTCTGCATGTGTCAGAAAAAAAAAATCAAAATTTTGCCCCCCCCCCCTTTAATTTCAGTGTTGACACAATATCAGTTCTTACATGTGAAAAAAAAAAAAAAATCTCAATTGCTTTAAGGCTGTTAATTGAACTCCCATGTCTCTTGTTTAGGCATACCTGTACAAGAAATATTCACATTTAGGAAGGGAAAAAAAAAATAAATCCCCAAACACCTCACCTGGTTAATGTCAGTCATCAAAAGGAAAAAAAAAAATCTTCAGATTTTAACTTAGGTATATTTACTGTCAAGAAGTTAGAATTCCTTTGATGAATTCTTTGAAATCAGGTATGAGGAAAATCATTCCAAATCCATTTAAAATTGTGATAGTTTAAATAATCACAAGCATAAACTATTTTGGGGTTGCTTGTTTGTTCATTCTTCATCTGTTTACCACAAGCAGATTCTGGTGATGGTGTCTTGTCTAGTATTAAAAAAAAAAAAGACTAAACAGAGCTAGAATGGAGATTTTTGGGACACCATAAACAGGGAATGTGAAATTTCAAAAGCAGTTTCAAGCCAATTGTATATATGTGAAAACTACCTGTATTTTCCAAATTATTCCTGAGGTTTTAATTAGTAATGTAGTTGAGATGCATTTTTATTTATTGAGTCAAAGAGCCACAATTCCCGCAGTATTACTCCTTGAACTGCACACAGAATGGGACTTCACTGAATTTAACAGAGAAACTGGGACTTCACTGAATAGAGCACAGAAAATTTTACAGCAGATAATCTCAGATGTCAGCAAAAGCCAAAATGCAAGAAATAGTTTTCTTGGAGGTTCTGCAAAAAGCTTTCTTTTGGCAGCTAAAGGTCACACAGCTCCAACCTTTGTCTCCTGGCAGAGCATTGAAAGGGATTTCAAAACCAGTTTTGTAGCGTTCTATTTTAACACTTTAAATGCTTTAAATTTTCTTTCGAAAGGAGGTTTAGGAGAGCTGCTGACTCCTCTGCTTTGTAACACAACATCCTTGTCTTGGTTAGATAATTAATGTGTCATTACTTAGAAAAGGCTCAATATTCTCTCTTCAATGGGTAATTCAGCACTAGAAGGGAGACTTCTAAAAATAAACACCACCCAAAAAAATAAAATTGGGAACTAGCTTCCTCTCAGTTTTAACCTGAGAATAATAACTTTTAATGTTAGTTCTAAATGTTTTTAAAAAGCTGCACATCCAGCTCTAATTTATTGCTATTGATTTTTTTCATAGGCTTTTGAGCACTCCTAGACAACTGTTGTGTTCTGTGTCTGAATGGAAAAGGAAAGCAATATTTAATATTAAGATTAATAAACACCTTGTGGGCTTGTGAGGCCAGAGATGTAAGTGATCTTCTTGACATTTAATACATTACCAGTGACAAAGACGAGTTTTCAGTTTCTGCAGTTCTGGCTAACTAAAAGATTCAAAATTACCTACTAATTCTGCAATTTGAAATCTACAAATATCTCCAAAAAATTGTGGAAAAGTTACCCTTAGTTTATTCACATTTTCTACTACTGTTAATTATTTAATTAATATCTGAAATCACACAATACTCAAAAGCTTGTATTTAGTTACCTTTTAGTTTTAAAGTTTCTCTCATGAAATGACAAGTGACCAGTGTACTTTTTAAAATCCTGTAAGTTTAGCAAGTTTCTATATCATATTATTATTATTATTTATTTTAAAAAACCTAACGACGTTGAAATTCGGTAGAAAAGTTGGAATGTAGGCTACTAGGCAACCTAAAAAATTAAAACAAATACTTGAAAATTCAGTAGAAAAGTTGGAATGTAGGCTACTAGGCAACCTAAAAAATTAGAACAGAAATACTTTAAGCTGGTATTTTTTCTTTCAAGTTGGGACTAGGATGAAGGGATGGGTGTTTAAGGTCATTTTAACTCTGAAATATAAACTTATACTGTAGCAAGTAATAACTTTTGAAGAAAAGAGAATAAAATGTTATATGGTATAGGCTGATGTGGTAGGTAGAGTACATGAACGCTGTAGCAGTATGATGTTTTTTAATTTCTGTCTTTCATGCTAATTACAAAGCATCATATTTGCTTTTAAATTCATTATTTTAAAAAAATCTTCTCTTGTGTGTTGTATTTTATTTCTCTCATTTAGTCTGTTGCATTTGGCCTGCTTATCAAGCTTTGTGTAATGATTAGATTTTTATTTTAAATAAGTAGCAGTAGTTATTTGTAGCTGTCAGTCAAAATATTTAATTAATTCCAAACACCACAAAAGTATCACAAATCTTATTTACAAAATATGATCAACTAAGCTTGTAAAACATTTACTTGCACAGCTAAAATGGAACTGAATGCTCAGAATTGAGGGTGCTTTGGAACCAATTGTATTGGAGTCAATTTTTCTTTGAGACTGGAGAATCGGGATGAACAAAAAAAATTACATAAAATCTTTTTCTCCCTTTAAATGAATGGATCATTGGTATAAATTAAGCAAACATGCAGTTTTCTTGGTTTGGGTTGTTTGGGTTTTAGGTTGCCTTTTTTTTTTTAAAAAAGGAAATAAGAATTATATTTCATAAATGCCAAATAGGAGGTGTAATGAGGTAGAATGTACATACAAATGAATATGTAAAGAACCTTTCATGACACAAAACCAAAACTTACAAGGGCTTCAAGCAATCCTTTGATCCAACTCCTCACTCTACTGCAAAAATAAATTTCTCCAATGTGTTTCAGCTTCCAGCCCACAAGATGATAAAACTTACTCAGATGATCTGTGCTTGGCTTCTATCACGGTGCTTCTATCACAATAATTTGGAACTGTTTTAATCATTTATTGAAGTGACCACAGTCAAAGAGCAATGTTTGTTTTCCCTTTTTTCCATTGGTGATCTTTATTCTTCTTTGCAGTCACCTTTTTGCATTTTGAACAAAAGCTATCATTATACACAAAAGAAAATTACACACTGTGCACTGAATATCAGCTTCAGAGAATTGATACATCTTCCTCAACATTAATCTGAAATTTGGTGTTTGAAATTCACTGATGTGTCTTAGACAAGCAAGGGAAGTGGATTTTGGATTAGTTTTTGCCATATGATTGACGTTTTTCAGATTAACTAATAGGAAATCATAAAAATTGGAGAAGATAATTCAGGTAATTTTCTGTCTTGCTATGTAAATATTGAATTTTTAAGTATGCACGAAATCTGTAATTGGAAGTTATTAAGGAGTTGTGGCATCCTGTCAGGGAAATGAAGAAAAAGCTTGAATTAATGATGTAAAGTCTCAAGATGCCATAAGGCAGCAGAGCCCAGGGTATCCAAAGGGTATCTTAGCTAAAATGAGCTGTGGGCTCTGAAATGTGGTGGCCAAGGGTGTTCCAGAAGCTCAAAGAGAAATAACATTGAATCAACATTACAAAAGAGAATTGCAATGACCTCTGTAACTGTAGATTGATTAATATTGATAATAACTCAAGATAAAATGAAGTGATAATTGATTTAAACAGGATTTAGAAGGAGGGTAATTAATGCCAATAAGACTTTTTTTTCACAGATCACATCTCTGTGTCATGAAAATAGTTTTTAATATTTGATGGAATTCCATTTTTTTGTAAAGATTGCAGCACAGACTTTTATGTAACATCTTCAGTGATACTCTGGAAATCACTATAAAAACAGTGGTTTAGGATAATTATTAATCACTAATTTCCAGTTTAGACAAAGTGACTGATATATTTTCACAATTGTTTCGTGTTAGTGGAGAACCAGCTTGGAATGGAGCTTTTTCTACCAACATTTTTCAGACAGAAGCACTAAATTCATTGCTAGTCAACACTTTCATTATTTATTGGATTGAAACTTGCCACTCACATGAAAAAAACTGATCTCAGTATAAGAATTTTCCCTTTTTTAAAAAGGATAAAGTAGACAATATAAATGTTGTATTTGGCTTCAGACTCACAATTCTTGACTGTGGCAGAAAGGATGTTATGAAATACATCTGAGTTCTTACATGTGATTTCTTATATAAATACCAACTATGGACAGTGAAACAACCAGGACAATGAAAATCATGTTCTGAAGCTTCCAGGCTGTTTAAAATTTGAAAATATATGTGTTTGTGTGTGTGTTTGTGCAAATGCACACTTGATTTTGTATCTATGAATAAAACTTGTGAGCTTAGGAAAACTATTCCCATCCATACAATTATTTGCCTATACAATTATAGCAGTGAGACCAGAGATACAAACTGTGGCAGGTGGAGTGCACAGAGAAAGATTTAATATTGAGGGGAAAATGAGTTCATGTTTATGGGATTCAATAGCTTTAGCCCATTAAAATATATTGGGTTGTGAAGTAAATTTTTTTCCACACTGCTGACTAGAATCTGCACCTTTGAAAATTCATGTAGATGCTGTATTATTTAGTATTCTCAGAAATATATATATATGTAGCATTCATTAGTCTTCCTTACCAGAGCAAATAGCTTTAGATTGCACTTTACAGGATTTGTCAATTCGTTTTCTCAATTTGTGCAGTGCAAATATTTCTCCCTTACAGACTGTGTATGCATTGTTTCAGAAAGTTAAATTTTTTTGCATCAAAATTAACTTCTAAGGATCAGAATTTGGAGGATGAAACCTAACTATAATGTTATAGATACTATACTTAGATTATATTGTGCAGTAATTAGAAGCTATCAGTTGTCTGTATTGTAGAACTCTGCTAATCAGTTCTGAAGCATTGATAATGAATACATTATCAGCCTTTCTTGATTTCCTTGCTTTCTATGAAAAAGCAATGACATAACCCTGAAAACTTGTTAATAAAACTCCACATTTCCTTAACAAAATTTAAATATATTTTCAGTCCAGTAGTACTTAACAGTACGTAGAAATTACAATATCTCTATTCAATGCTATGCTTAGATCTGAGATAATAATTCTAATTTTCAGAGCACAAAGAAACACATCATTTAGATGTATAATGAGTTTTGGGTGATTGCTGGCAACTTTGTGTTTTGTTGAAAATATTTTCAAAGTTCCTTGGACTAGGTCAGATTCATGTTAGAATGCATGTTTTAACCAGGTTCTGCTTGAAACCACATTTTATTCAGGTAGTTGAAGTTCTTCCCCCAAACCCTAATATTTCATAGTTCTTGAAACCAAGTTCAAGTGAGCTTCTATGGAAACTAGAAAGGAAAAGAAATTTGACCATATGGCTTTCCCTTCTCTAGGGTTTTCTCTTTTCTCCACTGCTATTGTTTTGTTGTATAGAGGCAAGGACACTTTCTTGTGGTTTAAGTAGATAAAAGTTGGAAGAATCCAGTCAGGAACCGAATATTACAGTACCCCACTGCTATAAAAATAAAATCATTTGACATCTTTTGGATCATTTAATTTATCTCTTAGTGGAGCCTGGAGACCTGCATTTGTGGTGCTGACACACTTTAATAAATCTATTTTCTGATTATCTTCCTGAAAAATTCAATTTCTACAGATACTTGATATCTTAAGTGCAAATACTGTTATTATACCATTCGCTGAATTCCCATTGAAGTCCAGAAGAGGGTTTTTATGTAAAAAATATGATGGTGTTTTATTGACCTTCATGGTCTGTATGCAGTGGTGGGAGTGACTTTCCATTTCAAAGACTGAAAAATAGGTTTTGTGTGTGGCTTCAAGGGGGTGATTTGTTCATACATAGTTGCTATTAAAAAGTTTCAGTGTCAAACTGCAGGTTTCAGGGCAAGGTAAAGCTTTGTCAGCAGTAAATTTCTCTGGCTTTGTTCCAGGCTGGAGCCATGAGGGAAGATGTGCCATAGTTTACCCATGTGTCAAGACAGTTCTTCAAAGAATCACCAATTTTCAGTGTTCTGTGCCATAAAAAAAGTTTCTTCATTTGTGTCTATTGCAACTGAAATTTGGTCTTTGATTACAGTAATAAAGTCAGAGAGTTTGATGGCAAATTTCTCCCCCACTTTAAGAAAGCTGGCTGTTGCACTGGCTGTACCATGGTTGTGTGTATGTGTGTCCCCTCTTAGCTGGATAATGTTGTGTTGGGGTCTGCCCTGCCTCTGTGTGCTTTGGTAGAGATGTGCAGGATGATTCCTTAGGATTCTTGGCTCCCTTGAAAGAGCTGATATTAGATATTGGGAATACATGTGGAGGAGCAGGGAATATGAGGCATGTAATATGCAGGACAAGGATAAATGATTTTCTTTTATTTTTTTCCTAGTGAAACACGTGGATTAAGTTGTGTTCATAACCAGCAGATTGAAGATCTCAGCATGATGGAAAAAACCCCTGCATGGGGAAAGGGTGGCAGACAGAGCTGACCTGGGCAGTGCATCTGCTTTTCTGGGTCAGCTTGATGATAAAGCTCATGAGGATGTCTGCTGAGCTGATTTGCACAATGGCAATGGTGTTGTTTGGGAAATGGTGCTAGCAAACATTTCTGGCAGAAATGCCACAGATCTGAGTTCTTCGTAGCTCAGAAATTATATGGGAATGCTGATGGTTGGGGGGAAATGTAAATTAGAGTAGTCACAAACTGTAGTAAAATAGAGTAGTTACAAACTGTAGTAAAATAGAGGAGTTACAAACTCGAGTAAAATAGAGTAGTTACAAACTGTAGTGTCCATGTTACACCCAGCTGTGGGCCTAATTTCTAACAGTGCTGTGATAGGAGCACAGATTTTGCTCTGTGTGTGGTGAGGTTTGAGTTTGTTTTGTTTTCAGAAGAAGGCTGGAGTTCTGGGGTAGTTTGAGCCCTTTGGTTCCCCTAATGAGAGCCACGGCTCCTGCAGGTGTGTGCTGTGAGTACTGAGGGGTACTGCTGGTCATTAAAACCCCATAAATTCACTTTCATGGTTTGCTTTAGCAGGTGAGCCTTAATTCACTTCTACTGGGAAGTGTGTCACGGAAGCTTTCTCTCCCAACTTTTTCTTTTTGTGTTCTTGTATTGGAGACCAGTGAGAAAAATGATGCTGCTCCAGCCTCCCAGTGACTGACCTGTTTGGGATACTTATGAGATCCTGAAATATAACTTTTCAAAGAATAAAGTGAGTGTACATATCTGTCCCCTTCAGAGTGATAAGTAACATCTTTCTTCTTCTTCTTTTTTTTTTTTTTTTTTTCCTGTGGGGTATGGAGAAGCAAGACTGTAATCTCACTGGCATGAATTATTTAATATCCATTTGGAGGGTTTGAATGATGAGTCCCAAAAATGAGTAGCACGGCAGAACCTGATCATCACAAAGTTAGACTAAACCAAAATGGGTTCACAGTCTTTCTGACTCTACATATTGCAAAATGAGAATGCCTTCAGGCATTTAAAATGCTTTACAAACCCTGGCTTGGAGTACAAAATATCAACCTTTTGAAAATCAGGCTTTGTTGTCAAATCCTTTTACCTAATTAAGCAGTGTTTTTATATTAGCAACAAACAACAGCACAAAACATTTGGGAAGTCATGCAGCTCTTATCAAGTCCCAGATTATTAGTGTTTTATATGAAACCAAATTAATTTGCATTTTATTAAACCTAGGTTTCACAGTGTCTCAGTATATCTGTGACAGATAACACTGACCAGTGTTCCTGATACTGAATAACAGCAAGAAAAAGCTTGAGTATCATTAAGTCCAGGAGATTCTTACTTTTTACATTATCAAAAAACCAGATTGATTGCATCCTTCAGTTACAAATGCAATCATTACATGGTCAAAAATAATTTCTATTCAAAATTAGATCAAAATGCATAAGCTGTAAAGGAAAAAGCATCTGAAGTTTTGAGTGTTGGGTGTGGAGACTGGTTCCCTCTTGATTCAGTATTTTCTGGGTTGTCCATCATAATGGAATACAATTTTAAGCAGTTTCCTGAAATTTACCATCAATAAATGTAACTCACTGAATAGTGAGGCTGTGGTCATGGAAATTCAGTCTTTAAATTCACTTTACCTGGAGTTTTGGAGAGTTTGCCTTTTTCCATGCTGATAAAAAAATATGGAAGAAGTTCTAATGCAGTATTTTCTGGGGTAAGTGGATACTTTGGAGAAACACAGCTACCAAAGGTGTGTGCAACAGTTTCTCAATTATTTTTTTTACACTTTATAACTCTATATTTTAAAGGTACTGAGATGCTTGGAACTGCTGATGGCATTCCCATTGCAGTCTTGCCACTTATATAATTCATGCTATGTAATTTTAGCTTTAAATATTTGATTGCTCTGAAATTCTCTTATCAAATGGGAACATACTTGCTTGATTTTTACCTTCCTTAAAAAAGCCATTAAAATTCCTAGCAGTTTGTGCTGAATGTTGGCAACAGGTACATCTGACTCAATGAGGCATGGGACTTCAATTTGGCTATAGTAAGGATAAATGTAATTCAGAATCATGTAACAAGCATCAGGAATCAGAGAAAGACTGTCAGTAGATAAAGTTAAATGTAGAAAAAGTGCAGGATAGAAAATTAAATTTACACTATATAATTTTTTACTACCCTGCTTTTGTATTTCCTACCAGCCTGATGTAACTTTTGCATCTAAAATGTGATTTAGTCCTGTGAGGTACCATTTATTATAAAGACTTTACACTGATGGTCATGTTTTTATAAAAAATAAGACAAATATTTAAAAGTATGCAAATACTGCTTAACAGAAACCAAAGCCTTGAACAAGAATTACAGGATTAAGTTTGTCTCATGTTTCCTAGCTGTAAGCTAAATAAAAAATAACTCCAGTTTGCAAAGTAGTATAACATACAGCAATATATTTAAATGTTTTGTTCCAAGCACAGATATTTCTCCATGCATTATTTATAACCACTGGTATTGTAAGTTCCCATTTTTTAGGAAGTCACCATTGAAATGCAAAAATTGCTTCACACAATTTTGAAAGGTACTACTGGAATTTTATTTTCGGCAGTTTTATTTTTTCTTATTTTTATTAATAAAATAAATTTTATTTTATTTTATTTTTGTGTTTCTTAGGTAAACTGATTTTTCCTTCATTCAGTAGAAATCTGAATACAATATCAGAACTGGGTCTTGGCTAATCTTGGTTTGGCCTGACCTTTTGAAAGCATTGTGTTTGTCACATTTTCAGTTTCTTCTTCCCCTCTTGTGATAAAGACCTCCTCTGGCATGCAGAATACCTGCAGGCTTTTTGAAAGAACAATTATTTTAAAGGTTTATCTAAAAGGCAGGTTTTTTCTTGTGAAAATCCAGTTCTCCCTGCACAGCCTAGAAAACAGTTTACTCTTGGAATGTCCAGGTGTGGTGCTTTTGTGTATGGAAATAGAGAGCACGGGGGTGGTGGGGAAATTCAGAGTTTCTAATGGGGATCCCTGGGCTGTAGTGATTTGTTTGGGAACCACCTGCAGTGTCCACGAGTATCAGAGGGACTCAGATGATGCTGAATTCCCTGTCCCTGATGACTTTCAATAAACACAATTCTTGAGGGAGTTGTTTTTCCCTGGTGACAAGTTCCTCTCAATGGAATATATGTGTGTGCAAGGAACATCTCTCACTTCACTGTGGTAGTCCTGGAGAACCCAAACCAGGGGCAATTTCTGGGATTTCAATTTCTCTTTTATATGACTGATTTTGCAGGGCTACAGAATTTCACCAGAGTCTTCATGTTACCCTTAAAGGTCATTAAATAATGTTAAGATTTTAGATATTTTCAGTAAGGCTTCATACATGTTTAAATGAAAATATGTGTAAGTGGGAAGGAAAAATTGCTAAGGAAATAGGGAACCAACATTTTATTCATTTTTAATTAATCACTTCCATCTTAATATAGCATTAATTAAATGCAGCAAGGTTTAGTCACTCTACCTCATAAGATTTCTTGGTGTAGTTTTAATCAGGTAATCAAATGATCACATTGTATAAATAGGCAAATACATCACATCAGTGGTGTGTAACATTCAGGCTATTTAAACCACAACTACTCTCTATCTATAGCATATTAATTATCACCACCATATTTAGATTTTCTTTTCCTACACAGAGAAAGAAAGAATGAATATAATTTAGAATTATTTTTATGCACATACTTGAATCATGTCAGTTTGATAAGGCTCAAAACTGGGGAAATGCTGTGCATTTAATTATTATGTAGTTGTTTCGCTCTATGGTATTGAGCAAGACAAAAATGTTAGATATCTTGCTTGCCTTTACTTGGTTTAAAAAGCACTTTGAGGTCAATAGGGCAAAATGCCATATTAAATCTCCCTAATAATTTCTTAAAGAGCTGATTTGCATGAATAACAATATGTATAATCAATCAATAAAGACAGAGCAGAACAGGTTATTATAGCCAAACCTGACAGACAACTGGGAGAAAACAGAGAAGTATGCTGCCATAGAATTGATGCAGTTCCTAGGAACTCCATGGTCTTTTTAATAGCCTTTGGCAGTCATTCATTAATATTTTTATAAGAACCATCAAGCCTTCTGCCTCTAATGATCTGTTTGCTAGAGTGTGGCAGGTGTTTATAGATGAGAGAGACAGACCTATGAGTCCTTTGCTGTGCAGCTTCTCTGGCCTTTACTACCTGTTGTTGTTGATTTACATATTTACTGTAATAAATATGTTAATCTCTTGATTTCTGCATTTTTACAAGGTCTGTGATGAATTAAATACATTCTGTAGCTCTTCCTTTAGACAATTTTACTTCCTCTAGATGGTCTCTCATACCTCAAATCCTTAATTGCACCAGTCCCTGACACAGGTGGTGATTCAGCTCAGAAATAGAGATCAATTATTCATGAAGAATAAGCTTTCTTGTAGTTCTGAAGCTGGGATCACTGACATACTGTAAGAATAACTGTTCATTCTTTACTTGCCCTGTTGAAAGCTCCTTAGATGTTTTAATCCATTTTCAAAAGGTGGCAATGTATTAAGTGAAGCTGCAATCAAGTAAAGAAAAGAAGTAAGCAGAACTAACTAATAAGATCTGCAAGGAAGTCCCACTTGATTATACTTCAGATGTGTCAGATGTGTGTTAGGACATTAACTCAAATTAAATGCATTTGATTGGCCATATGGTATTCTTCATTTTCTCAAATTTGTGACATAAACTTGTAAGATGCTGCTAACACCCAAAATGAACTCCAGAGAAATAAAATTATTCAATTACGAATAGCATGTGAATCCTTGCACTCCTTGATCCCTGGCTCAAGGAGTTTTGCCTCCAGTCTGAAGGGAGAGCTTGACTGACACAGTGAAGTCCAGCCTGAGCAGCTGAGTGCTCTAAATGCAGCCAGTCTGTGTTGTTCTTGTCAGGCTAACCAGCTGAAGAAATACAGTTTGGCTGCTCTACAAATGGGAGTTGGTTGTGGGTTGCTAATAGTTTATTCTAGATACATTTTTAAAGATTTTTTAAAATTAATTTTATTTGGTTTATTAATCATAAAACATTATTATTCTTTAAGTCGATTAGTCTGGAGAAACATTTCATTTGTTTAATGAATGCAAAACACACTATATGAACTTTGCAGTTGTTACCAAGGAGTTGAAGAATGCTGGTGTTGTAGTGTCTGCATAGCAATAAAAACAGATTGAAAGAGCACAGCATGTAAAGCATTCTCCTGTATTGGTGCTGGGTTAAATATTTATTGTTGGGCTTGTGTGTGAGAACAGTGCAAGTGGAATAAAGCAGTTAAACTCTTAAAATGCTGTACTATTGAATTGAACATTGCTGTCGTAAAAATATTAATCCTATACCGTCAAGGATGGTGATAAAAACCCCCAAACCACCATATTTTATAGGCCTCTTAAGCAAAGCTGTAAACATTTCATGTATAAACTTTCATGCATAAGAAAAACTGAATTTCATGGTTGCTGTAGGAAGACATCTCTTCAGCTCCTGGTAGGCTGGTAGAAATGGGGGTTGGTGGATATTCGGAATTAACTGTCAAAAGCTGTATTTCACAATTTCACATCATTCAGTGAGTTTTTAAACATTAAAGGAAGAACAGGCTACTCATTACTTATGAAACTTGACCAGCTGATCTGAAGAACACTGGGTGATCCTTAAATGCCTTATAATTCCTGGAAGGAGCAGCAGATCTTGTGCACAGATATATTTATGAAATCATAACCATGGCTTTTTGCCTGGATGTGTGCTGGGTTGAGTAGGAGAGACTCTAGGAGATACAGGTGTGGTTATTAAAACACCTTTTCCAATGAATTTGTTGTTTGGGTTTCCCATTTCTGTTAGAACTTTTTGGACAGGTCTTGAACAACTGTGAATGTAAGAATGGCAGGAGCAGAAATGCTTAACAGATAAAAAAAAAAAAAAAGGAGTAATATAACCACTTTTCAAAATTACTTGTGAAATGGAAGCTATTTCTTGAAGGTATTTTAAAATAATTTTTTGTAAGACTCTGCAGCCTTTATTTAAACCGTGTAATATGCAATTGCATTCTTCACAGCACTGAAATGAAACTGTGAAGCAGTAATTATGCTAATTTTGAAATGGGAAAATACCAAGATTTGTCTCTGTCTAACATTTTCCTGATAGCCTTGGAGACTTTAATATACAGAATTTGCTGTATTTTTGTGTTAAAGTAGGCTATTCTTTTAGAAAGCCTGTAATTTTGTAGGTAGAGGTGAGGAAGTTATGTTATACTATATAAACTGTTAGCTAAATGCAAATAATCTCCAGTACTTCAACTTCCTAATATTCTTGAAAAGAAACCTAAGTGGCTTATTTGTTACAATAGATGTTGAAAGCCTTTATGCCTACTGTTTATTAAGTGTTTAATTACCCGGTAGATTTAATAGCTACACAAATATGTGGCACTCAGTCTGGGCTTGATTTCCAGTTTCCATATTTATTCTGTTGCTAAGATTTCACCATTAAATACTTACATGAAAAAAATACAAAGATATCACTGACTTAGAATTTTTTTAAGAAACCTACAGAGAAAATGTGTATTACACTCACAGAAGATGTGTATTGGGTATCTTTAGTGTTTTAATTCTGTTTTTCTCTTAAGCCCTACTTTGTGGGAAACTCTTTGCATTGCCAGCATTTCACAGACAGATCGTAGATGGAATATGATAATCCCATTCAGCTTTTTGTTGTGTCAGAGCATGCTGTTAACTGAATAAAAACTGATTCCTCAGGACCCATTAAAGATCTCAAAATCTTCCAAAAGGCACCACCATGATGCCTTCTAATCTTCTGGCCAGCACGAGACAGTCCATGTCCCTTAATTCTTCTCTTTCCCCTCCTGCCATCTCAGCTAGATAAGAATTTCCTTGTCCTCTGAAAAACTCAGCCATGTTGCAGCAAAACTTCACTCTCTTCCATGTTGAAGGTGCTTCAACCCAAAGAATGCTGTTTAAATGAGATATTGCTACAAGTCTTCAAGAGTCTGACTGCAAATAAGTAAGTAGAGCTTTGATTTGTGTTTGTTTTTTTCAGAGCCAGAGATTCAACTGTGTGGAAAAGTCTAGATGTGCAGGATCCAATGTGAGCTCTGTGCAGATACAGGGAGATTCAGATTATTTCATCAACCACCTCGGAGTACCTGCCACACAGTTTTCCTATGAGGACATCAAAGCATCAGAGGTAGCTATGATCAAAAATGGACAAATGGAAAATAGCAAGAAGATAGAATTATGTTTTCTCAGGTTATTTTGTGTTGTAGTGGAAATGTATCTCCTCTAAGTGTGGTTTTTTAGGTCTTCAGAGGATTACCATACAGCTTCAAAGTGTCTGTTTTTGTAGGGATATGGTATTCAAAGAAACAGATACACACTGAAGGATGTTGTGCTAAAAATGTTAATATTGCTGATAGTTTTATAGGCTACATGTTATCTAACCCAACTTTTGAGACTTTTTTCAACACAGAGGAAACAGGTATTGATGTGGTTTTTTTACTGCACAGTAGGATGTGACAATCTTCAAAATGAACTCTATATCTGTTTTCATACCATGAGAAAAATAAAATTCTCTAAGATAAACATTGGGGACAAGGGTCTGTATGCTTGACTGTAGTCTTCCAGACACCACAGCTTTTTTTTCAGTCCATCATCTTGTGCAAGGTGGGTGGAAGGAAGAGGCATTTTTATGCTGTTTGGAGTTCAGGTTAGAATTGGACACAAATAAATTGTTAGGAGGGTTTGTCCTTCCTCCACCTCCACTACTGTAGGTTTTTTGCAGCTGGACATCTCAAACTCACCCTCACTTGGTGAGCTGAGATTCAGGAAGCCTGGTACTGGGTATTTCAAAACACAATAGGCGGGAGAAGAGGTGTGTGTTTTCATGCAAATTTAATGATGCACTGATTTCATAGTCTCCTCATTTCTCTTTTTCTCCTCTTCACTATGCTCTTCTGTGTGCACATCTTTCCAAGTTGAGGAGCAAAGCTGAGGCTGGGTTGAGCTGGAATGTCTCCTGACATTGCTAATATGCTTCTCTTTCACATATGCAAACCAAAGCAGGGATGTGCCAAATAGGGAGCGTTGCTGTCCTGTCATTGTGTAGATTAAAATAGACTAATTCAATAATGTATATCAGTAAGAAGACTCCTTTTTCTAGACATCATGGCACCTATAGGCAAAGTTTTCTATTTCAGATTAAACAAAAGGAAAAAGGCTATAAGGAAAATCTGAAGGCAGAAGATGTGTGAGTGCAATGTTTGTGGAAGGCTTGTGGTCCAGAGGAATTTTTTGTTGTCACTTAGCAGCTATTCCACATAGTTTTCATTCAAGATCTGTGTATATACAATGTACAGACCATGAGAAAGAATCTCTGCAAAGTTGAGTATATCAAAATAGTAAGTATTTCTCAGCAACATTTACAGTATGAACACTGAAGGTTCCCTTGGCTATTGTCTACTTTAATCCAAAGTTATTCTTCATGTTCAGTTAACCTTGTAAATGTGCATTTTTGTCTCTCAGAATGACTCATCAATGGAATTAAAATCATAAAAGACAATATTTCTATATTTGCTTAAACGTGACACTCTAAATTTGATTCTTTGTTTAAAAGTCAGCTTTTGTCCTTCTTGAAAATTCATTTCCTAGAAATAAACATGGTAAGTGTAATCTGCAGTCTTGATGTAGACGTACTGCACTTCTCAGACTGTAGGAGACCTTGACCCCGTGAGGTCTATTTTATGTGAGAAATAAATCTGCTTGGCACAATGTGTAAATTTCACTTGGCAAGAGCATGGAATTTTTCCCTAAAAGTGAAGTCACACAGATGATTAAATTTGGATTATTTGCTGTATCTTTGTTATTTATTGTACGAGTTGTTAACAGTCCTCCAGAAGATAAGCTCATTGTCTCTCCTATGTTCTATCAAACAAGCAATCTGTTTATCCTTGACTGTTTATTGCCATTGTTTATTGTGGATTCTGTTCATTGGCAGATATTATATGCAGGTAAATTACTCTGTGTTGACAGCCATATTAATAAACATTGTAGGAATTTCTGTTAGGCGGGTTAGGGGCTGATAAAAATCTGTTGGTTTGCAGGGAAGGATTTTTGCTTGTTTGTTTCCATCCAGCTTTTTAAACTACACCTCATCTTTGTAAGCTTCATTGCAAAACAAGATTTGGGCAAACAAGTTCAGAAATGGACTGTTTTGATGTGCTTTTGTAGGTTATCATTTTGCCAGGTTGGTTTCCTCTTCTCTCTCTCTCTCACTGCTGTGACCTACTCAGGAATCGCTCTTCCTTTGGAATATACATCACTTGTTTATTTTACCCACCTGTCAGCCAGCATGTAGTGTCAGGTAAAACTGATGCTGTTCCACAGCTGGGAAAAAACTGGTTTAGAGTTAAAAAGCCCAAGACCTGTGCTTGTATTCTTCCTCCAGAGCGGCAGCTCCAGGTCAGCTTTAGAAATGCATTTCTTACCCCGTCGGAGCCATGCCAGTCCGCAGAGAGAAGGTTATAAAAACCTTCCATTGACAGGAGCCTGAGGAGTAAATACGAGGAAATAAAAGTTGCAAGAGGAAACATTCAGGCCAGAAGAGTAAGTAAAACAGTCTGGCTTGGAATTACATCATACAGTGAACCACAGCCTCGGAGAGGTTAAATCTGCCTGGCAAATGCCCGTGGTCAGGTCTGTGAGCCAGTAAAGTGCCTTCTGAGAATTCAGCCACTGCTGTAAATATGCACTGGATGAAATGCAGCTCATTTATTCACCAGCAGAAAATATGCAGCATTTTAGTCTCAAAGTAAGTAAACCTGGAAGAATTCCTCAAGTGGAAAAAAACTCATGTTGCCCCAGTTTCCAAGGATTCTCTTGCAGCTGCTGAAGAAATCCTTCCTCACCTCCTTACCTCTGGTGTGCTGGGTTTTCCATCACATGAAGGTCACATTGTGATTAGTAATATGTTAGGAGACAAGCTGATCAGATTTTCCTAATAGTGCTGATTATTTTGCTTTCAGCATGAGTTATGCTATTCGAGATGATGATTAGTGTGCATCCAAGTGACTGTGTAGAGTCTCCAGAGAGAGACCTAAGTGTTGATTTCAAATCAGAGTTTCTCTGCTACTGAAAGCCATTATTAGTCTGTTAGTCCTCATCTCAGCAGAGAATAGAGTTAGAAACATATTCAGTTACCTTTACAGCAACAAGGAAGAGCAACTTAAACTAAGAGAGCTATTAAATCAAAGACTTGTCTTAGCCACTCTGTGTTGCATAAAAGCTGGATATCAGTCAAATTACTTCATTGTATGAGCATTGGTATGTCACAAATAACTACATGGCACAGGTGAGTACATTCTGATTTTTTTCCCTATGTGTGGACTATTTCTGTGTACTTGAAAATATTAGTCTTGTTTATATATCAGTGTATTTTCAAACCCAAAAATGGTGTAACAGGTGTAATACATACATGCCCTCCATAATGAGAGAATCCATGCATGTAAGAGACAAGAGAGTGTGTTCATCACAACTCTGCTTGCTTTCTTAGATGTAAATTCCTCTCCTGTGGTATTTTAACTTTGTAAACAAAATAATCTTATTTACATGACCGAAGCTCAGCTCGGTTACCTGATTGTAAATTAGGAATAACTCTGAAAACACTGGATATGGTGGTGTATGACCTCAGGGATTTGCACTCAGTTTCTCTTTGGATTCATGACAGAACTAATTTTTGAATGGCTGTACATGGATTGTGTGCCTTGCCCTATCACTTAGAGCTCACCTCGTTTCTCATACGTCCCTCCCTTATTTCCTTAAGATTTGCATTGTTTTTCTTTTTGTATGCACATCATCTCCGTAATTTTTTGTGTTTACTTTTCCTCCCTATGGAGCACCTTAAAGTGTAGTTTGCTCTGCTAGACTCAACATTCTGATGGCCTTTTTCCTTTCATGAAAGAGGACAAGGAAAAGTAGTTTTTAAAAGACCTGTGTTTGGGTATTACTGGGCTTCTTCCCTGAAGGGAAAATGTCCAGCACCCTAGTTACAAGTTAATTTATTTTGATTACTTCCTTCATAGCACAGTTTATAGCATCGCTGCTGAAGTCCTGGAGCACAAGTAATCACAGAGACTGAGAAAAAGAGCCTTGCTGTGGCTGCCTAATGTTTGGGTAGTAGAGAAAATATAAACTGGGTTTTCCATGGTTTCAGGCAGAGATTTGACTTTTTCTCCAGCATTGTAACTCAAACATTATTGAACTGTTCAGCATTTTGAGTTCCATCCCTTACAAACGTCAGCTGATACAGGTGTATTTTGAGCTTTTTTCAAGATGGAAATTAATTGACTGTTACCATCCAATTTCTGTGTCATTGCAGTCAACAGTTTCATGAGGATTCAATTTTTTTAAAATTCCAGTTGGATGATTTCCTATGTTATTTGCATATTATTCATCCTTCTCAGTGCGTCCTGTTACAGAAAGATTCCTGTCTGATAACACAGAATCTAAAATCCCCTCTGTGATAATGTGGTAGTTTAAATCAACATTAGCATTATTATTTGTTTTGGAAAAAAAACCTGCTGTACATGCACATTATTTAAAAAACCCAACAACTTACTCTTTTTTTTTTTTTTTTTTATTGATGGACACATAATCATCATGAAACATTTCATAGTAGATGTCCACGTTTGGGTATGCAGGACTCACAGAACATTTACTTTTACACCTAGATCATAAAAGTTGTTTTCCGTATCTTCACTCAAACTTAAGTACAGGCAAGAAGTATAAAAATTACCTGTCACATTATTCACAGGCTAGATCAAGGTAGTGTAATACCATGGACCACTAAGCTAATTTAGAAGAAAAATACAAAGAGGTTTCTTTATAGAAGGCATTTGTATGTAATATATGTAGAAGAGTTTAGAATTTTGACAGTTTGAGATTGTATCCTCTTTAGAGAGAATGCATAATGATTTTTATTTCTGTTGAAATATGCATAACTTTCTGAAGGTAACTTTCAACTTTCATTAGGGTCCTTAAAAGTGATTTTTATCCACACTGTAATACAGGGGGCACTAAATCTGAGCTCCTCAGTGAATGTGGCTTCTCACTTGTTACCATCAGCCTCTGCATCCTCTCTCCCACCCTGTCCTGCCCTCTTTTCTTCCTTTTTGTCACTTTTCAGGGAAACTTACCTGCACTTCCTTCATTTCAGTATTTACATGCTTAGACTGACACATCATGCACTTCTCTCAAAAGAACTCAAGAGCTTTCCAAGATTTCTTTGTTATGAGGAAAGAAACAGAGGAACCATCCTTGATGGAGAGAACTTGAGGGTTTAGTTTACAAAAAAATAACTGATGTTGCAAGCTTTTGTCTCTTTGATGTGCTGATGTTGGTGTAAGGGAGGGCTCAGGCAGCTTGCAGTGCTCTTCAGTGCATCTCCCTTGTGTCTGTTCTGAAGTGAGAAGGAAACTGGTGTTTGAACCTCAAACACATTTCATTTTTAAATGCTTCTATATGTATAATCAGCATGGCTTTGTGGAAAGAAACAAAGTCTGTGGTGTAGTTTCATCTCCACAAATACAACCTTGTACCTGTGTGTGCACCTTGAAAACAAACCTGAGTAGTCTGACCTGTGGTATTCTTTATTTTTAGCTGGTTTTGTATCAGTCATGTAATTACTGTTCAAATAGTTCCAGTGCTTAAAGTCAATCCACTTGTATTTTCTGAAGTTCTGGAGCTCTATGTTCTTAATGCAGTTATCTCACCATCTTGAATCACAGCATTAATCCATTACTGCTCCATATCCAGATTATTTTCTCCTTTACTTCTGGTGTGTCTTCCAGTCCCTTTCCAGCCAGGAAAGTTAGTGCAGCCATGACACAGTTTTGAGATTTCTGACTGCTTGGATTATCTACAGCTGACCAGACCCTTGTGGAAAATGTTCTGCTGTTTATCTGACATTATTATTTGTGTCCTCCTTCATTAGGTGTCACCCAGTACCAATTAATTTATCAAAACCAAGTATATTTATCAAGAAATTCCATTAGAAGCATCACAGCATCATTTTCCTGGAGGCATCAGGGTAGACTATATGCAAATACATGATGTGCTTAATTCAGCTTTAGCTGCTCAACAGAGAACTTCAGGACCTGTGGCATTTGTGTGAATGTCCTCGGAAGAGATTTACACTGGTTGTCTGAGTCTGTAATTCCAGGGAGATTCTTACCCCAAACAGAAGCCTTGTTTCTCCTCTTGCATCTGCAGTGTGTTACTGTGATGATCTGTGATTTGGTAGCTTTTCCATCTGAAAGTACAGCTCTGCATGGCTCCCCCCCATTCCCTGCTTTACTTCCCTTTTCTCCCTGGTACATGTTAAATTTTTTAAGGAAATAACACAGCTGGTAGTTGTCCATGGGGAGTTACTGGAGATGTTTCATGCCTGTATGAAAGAATCAAAGTACCAATGTGCTTGGCATACCAGAAAGTCTTTGCAAAGAGCAAATGTGTACCAGGATGGTTGCTTGGGAACCCAGGATTCCCTTTTCTGAGCTGCCCCTGGAGAATTTGATGCTGTTGCATTTGCTGCTGAATGAGTTTGTTAACTGTGTTCTAGAACTTCAAGGGCAGCAAGGTGTGGCAGTGGGAGTTGGCTGTGTCAGGGTGAAGAGAGAGGTTTCATTTGTGTTTCTGGGCAAGCAGTGAGCTGCCAGTGTGTCACAAGGAATGGTTCCAGGAGTCCCCAGCAGGTTGCCTGGGACTACCTGAGGGTCCAAACCACAGCTGCCTTCCTGACTCAGGGATTATGTTGGCTTTATAATAGCTGTGCTTCTCTTTATTCAGACTGATTTTTTCCTGACCAATGTGTTTTTTCTGTCTCTAGCATAAATTAGTGTTTTCTAATTTCTCAGTTCAGTCAGGGGTTAGTGTAGTGCTCACCAATAATTCATTAATTCATTAGTCCATCTGTTCATTTGGACGCTAATTGAGTTGAATTTGGTAGTGAGAGCATGGTGAAATTGTTAAGGTTAATGACTCAGTGTTTTACAAGACAAAATGCATTTGATGTTCAATTGATTGCTTGAGTTGTTTTATTGAATAATATGAATATTTAGCTACTTAATTTCATGGAAGAGAATCTTTGTTATTGCACTAATGCTAGTGAAACTGATGATGTCCTCATCAGTTTGGATACATTACTCTGCTCCAAAAAATTTTGTCTGGCCTCACAAATCCTGGTGCTTTGATGTTCCAAACATCACACAGTGCATCCAGAAGGGGAAAATTCTTTATGTAAACTTGCCTTATGGTATCAGACTCACACAGCTTCTTTAGCATTCATTCACACTGCATGAGTACATGTTGTTTCTGTGAGCTCTGTCCTTGCAGATTCTCTCAGAGGCTCCTCAGTGTCTTGGAATTGAGTGAGGATTGTTGGAAGGCAATGGAAGAAAGACAGCCTGGGAGTAAACAGGACCAGTGGGGTATGGGAAAATGTGAAAAATTTGTTTAGACACCAATTAATTGCCTCTGTTTGAAGCATCTAGTTATTGAAAATACATATTATCTAAGGACAGATGTCACTGCATTCTCTGTTCTCCCTGGAGAATTAAATGGCCTGTTGCATTCATGGTAATGTTTTACCACTGTCCTTCTGAGTGGCTGCATTCAACTGACCAACTAAAAATATTCTGATAGAACATCTGGAACAAGTATCAAAACATGTTTTGTACCAATAGATATTAGTAGTGTGGCACTCAGTTTTGTCTTTTTACAAGATCACTGGACAATCAAACAGCCGTGGTTTGGGTCAGTGATGCATTCTTGCTGATAAAATTTGCAATATTTAATATTGCAAATTATCTTATCATGGACATTGAAGAGCTGGTTAATAAGGATTCTGATAAATATTGTCTTTAAGGCATTATTATTCTTAGCAGAAGACAATTTTTATTCTTACTGCAAGGTGGTGAAGCTCCCACCTACACAACATCTGTCTAGTGGCTAACATTAACTCTCTTCATTCAGTATAATTAATTTTTTTTTTTTTGAGCGCTAAAATTTTAAGTGGGAAATAGGAAGCACTGAATCAGGAAATAAAAGCATTGATAATATTTGATTGTGAAAAACATTTGATTGTGAAAGTCACTGGGATTCATGACTTCCAGCGGGAAATCATTAGGATGCTGTTCCTGGAACTTAATGTTTCTGCATAATTTGAATGCTCACAATTGATCATAAAATGTTACCAAATGTTCTTGCACCATTCACACAACACATCCAAGAAAAGCTGTTCTCTCTTAGAGATTCTGAATCTTACTGAGCCTCCTATTTCTAAGTTCTGAAACGTTGGGAAGATCCTCTGTCAGGTGCCAGGTTTCTGACTTGGGCCACTCCTTCCTAAACTGCTAAATCTGCTTTCAGTGTAAAAATCACCAAAGGAAAACTGCAGAGGAATAAAGCCATGAAAGTATTCTGACATCCAAAAAGTTGCTTTCTGTCTGCTGCAGTCTGTGAATTTATAGCTTTACAGTGATTATTTCAATTCACTTACTAACATAAGGAAGAAAACATTAAATTAAAAGAGATGAGGAAATGTGCTTATATTCTTTTCCTTACGACTGTTGGCTGGGTTTTTTTCTGGCTGCAGTTGAGTTGAATAATAAAATAACTTGTGCAGCAGTGATTCCAATTCTGCCTCTCCTGTATTTTTGTGCAGTCTTGTTTGGCAGGCCTTGCTCATTTTGTCCAGCATTGAGTAGCATTGCAGGGTCACTGCACATCTTTACCAGAATATTCAAACTGAAAATAGATGTCCTTTTGTTTCTTTTCTAAAAGGTCTTCAGTAAACTGAAATGGCGGAAATACAGAAGAAAAGACTCTTGTCAGAAACTCCTTCTGACAAGCCTGTTTTCCAGAGCAGGGGCATTTTCACTTTGAAGACATGTGTTAGGCTGTGGCAATTGCAGAGCTTTGCTTTATAAAAATAATTTTAAAGAACCTATTTTATGTCTTATGCATCAGTGAAATAAACTTTTACCTAATTTTATAATCCTTTGTGGATTTGGAGGTGATATTTAATTAGATATCTAGAGCATTTGCTAGAAAGGGTAAAGCCAGCCTGCTAGTGAGATGGAGAGGCAGAAAATCTCTTCTCCAGTATATTTGCATTCCTTTATTAGTGAGAAATCCTATATGCCTGTTATTATTTCATCAATTCCATTTGAACCACATTTTGGCTTCAGTCTGTTCTTTTCTACATAATCTACTTTTTCAGTAAGTCTGTTTCAGTCTGCAGTACCCTCCCAAAGTAAAAATAATCCAGATAGATGATGATAAGCCATATTTTAGTCTATGAGATACGTTTTCCATTACTATCTTTTTGATCCTTCTTACAGTCAAACCTCTTGTTCAATCACCCTGCCAGGCAGTAAAAAAAGGGGGAAGAGATGGCCTTTTAGCCTAGGTGAGATGAAACAGCTGTCACAAAGAAATGCAATTGTATATTTTGTGCCAGGACACTGTATTGCCAATTGCTTGACTTAGGGAAAATGGAAGAAGGAATTAGTGAAAGCCTGCAGTGCAGATTTCAGAGGTGTTTTTGTTCTTTTCGCTGCTCTCTCTTTATCTTTTCTCCTGGCAGGGCTTTCTCCATCATGCTATGACAATTTTTTTGGCACTGGTGTTGAATGTTGAATACAGATGCAGACATACTGATACAGTTGTGAAGCCTCTGGGATTCTGGGTGATAGTTTTGGGCACTGCACAACTTCAGAGTGTGCCTTGTGTGACTTCAGCCTCCCAGCTGAACCTGTGCCCAGGCTGATTCTGGAGATGTGCAGTGTCTACTTTGTGTTTCAGTTGCCAGACACTGCACATTTGTGTGTATCCCTCAGTTCTCTGCAATTCTACTTTTTGTGCTGTTGTACTACAAAAAGACAGACTGAAGCAGGTGAATGCTCATGGAACACACACAGCATATATTTATATTGGACAGGTAACAGAGCATAGTGTCAGTCTTGATACAGTCAAAGCAAGCCCTAAATTCTCATCTTCCAGACATTTTTCTTTGGTTTATATGAAGAAAATAAACATTTCTTTTTCTTGGTTTGGATCCTTCTTTTGTGTATTTGCCTTGCAGGTTTTAACAGTGTAAGATTAGCACATTTATAACTGTTGCCTACCTGTACAAATTTCAGAAAGATTTCTGCTCTCACTTGCTTCCTCTCTTGTTTTTACCTTTCATGGTGCCTTCTTTTGTCTCCTGTGCAACATAAAATTGGTGCCATGAATATTGTGAAATGCTGAAGGGCAATGCTGGCCTGAATATGGACAGTTCTGACAAATGTTTACCAGGGTGGAGTCAAACTGGAAATAGAACTTTAGACTAAAGATTGTTTTTCCAGATTGAGCCTCTTTATTGCTGAGTGGAGAAACCTCCACTGCCTGTTACTTTCAAAACAAACAAACAACAAAAAAGCCTCCCCTTACCTCCCCCTCCTCCCCCCACCCCAGAAAAATTATTTCTGGAGATATTTGGGTATTATTCACCAGGTTAAGAATAGAAGGAGGTCTTCTTGTAAAAGCTGGGGAGCATTCAGCAGGTGAGAAAAACCAGTTCGGGTGTGGAATGAGAGCATATTAAGGAATTATTACGTACATAATTTGAGTACATAAATTCACAATTTCTCTAACTGGTAATTTTACTGTTTCTCTTATTACCATTTCAAGTAATAGTTAAGAAAACAGAATCTCTTGTGGATTCAGCATTGTCCTGGTCTAGTAAAAAAAATCACATGTATTTACAGAAATAATTCCAGTTTTAAGACAATGTGTGGCAAAATTTGATATTTTTTTAAAACTTTCTTATTTAATAACAGCAAAATAGGTCTCTAAAGCATGTTTTAGTATTTACTGTTTTCCATTAAATCACCAGAAGTGCTGTGGGATTTTATTCATGATTTTAAATGCATTGGTTGAAAGTTGGCATATAAATTGAAGGTATAAGACAGTACACAAGGGATGGCAAATTTAGTACCTTTAGATGGTGAAACATTTTGTTCACTTAATTAGTTAAGGAAGGATAAGTTAAGTTAGAAAAATGAGTGTAGAAAATCAGAAGTGAAATTTAGTGCAAGTGTCCATCATAAATAAGCAAGAGTAAGCCAGATTTGGGGTTTTAAGAGATTTTAGCTTGCATTTTCGATCTCCATTTAATTGATACATAAATCAATTAATTACTGTCACAAGACCCGAGGGCAGCAGGAAATTGGGTTCAAATTAAAAAGAAAAGGAGGCAATTTGTTTTAAGATTGAAAGTTGAATGTTCAATCGAAGTTTAATCAGAAGTGACCCATTATTTGAAAAGTAGAACATCAATGTCATTCTAATTTCACAGACTGCTTCATTAAATGAGTATTGAAAAGACCAGGTTAACTGATCATTCCAAAAGGAACAGGAGACAAAGGAAACTCACTTCCAGATACGTGTTACACTTGTTCATTTCTCTTCTAAAGAGTTCTTAGAGATACCAAATACATTCATTGAGAAATTAAGGATTATTGGGGTAATCCTTTGTAGATTGTAGAGTTTGTTTGATAGAAGCATAACTCCATATCAGAAGAGAAAGTCTTCTTAATTCCTTTGACCAACCATGAACTTAAAGAAAAATTAACAGAACACGGTGTCCACCAAACTTTCTATTCCAAAGACATTTGTCTGGATGGAGCAATGATCCGACCTTGTGTAGCAAATCTAAGTTGGTAGTCACTCCCTTCCCTGACTCTCAGTGAGATACTCAAGAGTGAATATAAATAATGCAACTCTCTTTAAGTTATTGATTGCATTTATGTGACTGATGAACAGCATTAGCAACACCACAGCAGAATGAGGGTGTTCCTCAGCAGCCCCCCAGTCAAATGGCACAGCTCTGTAAACTGCTGTGCAAACCTGAAACAAAGATGAATAGTTATGAGTTAATGCTGAAGTATGTGTTTTATCTTTGTAATAAATGACTTTGTGCATCTTCTCCCTGAGATCTAAAAAAAAAAAAAAAATTCTGAAAGAAAAAATTACTTCATTTATTTTTGTGATGTTTCTGTGACAAGTTATGCAACACACAGATGCATCACTGAACACAAAAATTTATATGATGTGGTGCTAATTATATATATTTTTTAAAAAGTGATGGGGGTTTGCTACCAGAAATAATGTCCTAGAAATTCATGGAAATACTGATAGAATATTGATCATGAAGGCATTAATTTATAGAAAAATTTAGCAAGCAAATCTACCAGCAATGTCATGTAGTTCCTGTTTAGGCATCTGGGCACCTTTGAGGCTTAGAGGTCTGTTTAATATTGTTTTGCCTTTTTTTATTCCAGTCCACTTTTTGGTATTGGTTTCTTGTTTCCTTGTGACAACAAATTTGCAAATAATGTCTTGCTTTTTTTTACAGTACAAGAAGAGATGAACATTCTGTACAAACAATATATTAGATTGTCTGTTGTTAAAATAATGGTGAACATGAAGTATATAATTTTAGGGAATTGACAAAAATCCCTTATTATGTAGATGATATAACTGGATAGAGAAGTAGGATGGTTGCAGAAGATAAAAGAGGATTCCTTGATTATTGTTGTTGCATTTCTCCTGAAGACTTAAATCATAACATAGTTAATAAAATGTCTGATTGCTGCTTAGCTCGAACAAAGTTGTGTGGATTTTTTTTTTTTTTTTCTGGTAGGCAAAATTTTTAGCTGTTTTGAGAAGCATCATTACAGAGATAACTGCCATTCCAGAAATAAAATCATGACACTTAGAGGGTTTTTGCTTTCTTTGGGGGCTTGGAATCAGTTAATGAGATCAGTGAAACAAGTGTCATAATCATCAAAATTTAAGAAATATTTGGAGGGTTTTTCAACAAAATTCAATAACCAGTTGAAGGAGGAAATCAGTGTGGAATCCTAAAAAGCCCCTTACTTCTTTCTCACAGAATTCCAGCTTTCTTTCTGAAGCACTTTTTCCTGTACATGCAACAAAAACTGAAGAGCTGGATCCCTCCTTCAGCCTGCACGAGACCATTGCAAAGGTAAGAGAAGTGGAGATCACATTTATACATACTTTCCTCTTGAATTTGCTAATAATTTTGAAATATAATCTATTTATTTCCCTGTGAATCCCTTGAATATAGTTTAAAATTGTGGATTTCTCTTCACTGGGATCCACGTTGGGAATATTCTTTACATTGGTCAGCTTGTGTGATGAAAGCAGTTTCATGTGCAAATGCTTCATTTGAAACTGTAACTTTTTATTCTTATTTTTCACTGCATATCACTCACAATCTGCTTTGCTTGTATGGCCACTCAGGCTGGTGGAAAAGCTTGTGTTTATTTGAGGCCCTTCATCTCCATTAGAGAAATAGGATTTTAGTGTTTCTTAGGTTTTTCCCATGTATATGGGTTGATACTAAATGTCAGTATAAAAATTTCAGTGTAATTTTTACATGGAGATTGGTGTAAATACTAATAATCTGTGCCTTGTGCTCTCTGATGTTAGTGGGTACCCTAATTTCATGGGCACTGAAAAGGA
Organism: Taeniopygia guttata; assembly: GCF_048771995.1. NCBI lineage: Eukaryota > Metazoa > Chordata > Aves > Passeriformes > Estrildidae > Taeniopygia > Taeniopygia guttata. Next base: position 20,464,911 of record NC_133034.1, on the reverse strand, counting down.
GATTTCTGAATGTAGCAGAAAAAATGAACTAGAGATATGCAGCTATTAAACAGATGAATCGGTAATCTGAGTGCTTAGAAGATCTAATTTGTCAGAACAGTTCTCAGAACAATTCATGTTAAGATCTTGGCACTGAAAAGGTGGATTTAGGGTGGATTGCTGTGAGAACCATGCTGATCTAAAGCATTCAAAGAAAGAGAAATCTCTAAGCTTCCCAGTGGTAAAGAACTGAAACATTCAGTAGAGTGATCCAGTACTAAACTTGGTGGTATTTTAAATTAGATTTGCAGGCCTTGTAATTTCAATATAATAATGTATATAATATCAAGTATTAAAACTGAGGAGTGTGTGCCTGTATGGCTGAAAAGGGATTTTCCCACCTGACCAGGAGTCAGATAAAACTCCCTTTTTATCAAATGCACACTCAGAAAAGTATGTGCTATTTTTAAATTTCATCAGTGTTACTCAGCACAGCATTTCATGATAACCAGTCGATTCAGTGATTAACCAGTTTGAAAATACTTTTATATCCACTGTCTGCTCACCAGAGCATCCCCATAAGACTGAAAGTTGGAATGGCAGACCCCTGACATAATTGATTTTATGATGAGTTATGGGTGCTGACAGATAACTCTTGAGAAAATTATTAGTGAACCTGATTATTCTACACTCCAATTATGGCATCGCATAAAGTAGAACTTCTCTAATGCAATTAACTTCTAAACATTAAACAAAACAGCAAGAGGGAGGAGTGTTTCCATTTCTACAGGAAATAAGGGGGTTTTATGTAACACACTGAGATATTTCAATTTTTTAAAAATTTAAACACTTCCAAGGAGATGACAGGGAGGTTCTCTTCCTGAAGCAAATGGAATGAAAAGTATGTAAATGTAATGAAGAGACTGCTGGACTGTTGGTAAATGAAATTCACATTTTGACCACAGATAAGGTGCAGCACAAGAATGTTGACTGGTGGCATTTTCTAACAGGATTATTCTGTTCTGTTCCTTTGAAGCATGGAAGGGATATATATTCCCATTTATCCATGTTTAGTCCCATTAATTTTCTAATATAGGAAACACTCTTTCAAATTAGCAATGCAGTGACATCCATCCATAACTTTGGAAGTTTCTTTCTCTGTAATCTTTCTAAAAATGAAAATCTGTAGTTTAGTGCATGCTACCTCTGCTTGATATTTTAATCTTCCTGCATGATGTCTGCAAATGAGCTTGGTTTTTTGGTGTTTGTTTGTTTTGGGGGTGTTTGGTGTTTGTTTGTTTGAGTTTTTGTTTATTTTTTGCATGCCAAAATAATGCAACATCTCTAAATTAACATGAAAGTCTCAAACTCTTAAAATCCCAAAGACTTTTGGGATTTTACTGATTTTGAATTAGTAGAATAGTACTGTGAACAGAATGTCTGTGTGACAGAGTTTTACCAGAGGCATTTCTAACAGTGTATTATTCCTGGTGTAGGTATTTCAACAGAGTACATGCATATCCCTGTGTTATTCCTACTGTATTGTGCCCTTTTGGGAATCAGATCATTCTTGAAAAGGTTGTGCCTGGGCATGCCAACAGCCTCTGCACTGAGCATCTCTACATCTGTGAATTCCACTGAGGTATTTTCTGCTTTCATTTAGAAATTGCCTCCGTGTGGAGATAGAGGATTTGGCAGAATTGTTAGAGCAGCAGAGACACAATATTACTCCAGCCAGAATTACAGCACCTAAAGTGTTAAAGGGTTTGTTTGGTGTGTGCAGAACTCATCTCATTGAGCAAACAGAAGTCTGATGCACCTGAAAATATCTCATATCTCAGAAAACCCTTTGTCCTTGCAAGGCCCAGGCAGATACATGGCAACCTACCCCCATGTCACTGTGTGGAGTGCTGTCTGGATTTGATTTGCTTTGATTTCCATCACAAAAATGTGGCACTTTGGAGTGTCCATTTTCACAGGTAATTTCTCCAGTTAGCTTTCTTCAGTAATGTACTCTGTTCAGTGTAATTTTAAAAATTCCTCTCTTAGTCACGTGTGCCAGACTTTCCCATCATCTCTCAGTCCCTTCATCAAAAGCACAAGTTCTGCACAGACCAGCAGAGCTCTCACATCTCCTTGGAGGTAAATTATGTTATGATTTTGTTCTTTCAAAACAAATTATTCAAGCCCCCAGTCAACAAGCAGGAATATGGACTGGGGTAGGTGACAGAGATGTGGGATGGGGTTAACAAAGAAGAAGAACAGATCTCAGTGTGTGAAGTGAGGGCCGAGGTGGGGGCCTGATCAATATCCATATTTCACAGTCTGCTGTTGATACTGAATTTTTAGATGTGGAGTTTGATCTTCTTGTGAATCTACCAGAAATGTCTGGGGTACAATTTTTGTGCTCTGTCACACGGGAGAACATGGTTTTTGGGCTGAGAAATTGCACTATGACTTGGGGCATCTCTTCATTTTTCTCTTTGTCTTCTCACAGATGTCAGCAATTCATGTTTTTCTTTAGACTTCTCATTGCCCCAAGGTGATGGAGCAGCATAGGTGAAGTGTAATGTGCCAGCTGCTCTAGTCACTCCCTAAGTTAAATAATTTGCTCTTTTTTCCTGACCAACACCTTATATACTGGCTCTGAAAATCTTACTGGTATTTATGATTTGATGGTATTTGAGATGTTCAAAGCACAACTCTGTTGTCTGTGGTGACACTGTGAATACAAACAAAGCCAAACTTTGTGTTTTCCTGCAAAGCAGCACAGGCACCCATATTTCACAGGAATGGTTTGATTTAGCACATATTTTCTTAAGCACACAAGTGAGACTCTTTTTTTACCTTTAGCCTTCATGCCGTATGAAAGAACATATAATATGTTATATAATATTACATGAAAGAACATATAATCCAGTTCAGGCAGAGGGTAAATACAAACCTGCTGGAAACTCCCTTCTACCAATGTCTGGTTTATTCTGTGGCTATTGTCAGCAGCAACAAAAGCAACAGCAAATCTGGTGATAGAACCTGGCACAGTAACTTTGTAATTGTAGCTAGTAATTAATTCTATTAATTGTGGTGAATAGGAAAGTAACAACATTCAAAAGGGAAAAAAAAAAAAAAGCTGTCTGGGGATTTTCTCAGCATTAGATGTGAGAGAAGTGATTTTGCTGCTAAATACATGAGGTTTTCTGACAGACAATCATACTGTGTTTGGCCAGACAGCATATTCTCTATCTGCTCCAGCCTAGTTAGGGGAGATATGCTTGGAATTTTTCAGTAGTTCTTTGTTCCTAAAAGCAAGTAGCCTCAAGGACTCTTGCACTTTATACTTGAACTCTGATTGATAAAGACTAGGTAATAAAAATAAGCTGAAATTGCAGAACCCCTGGTAAAAATTTGATGAACTAGCTGTACCATCCAACACAGCTCCACTTGGTGAAGTCAGGTAATAAAAAAAATCTCTATTCCCCTACCCTCTGAAATTTTCCATATCTTTTCTGCTGATATGTTAATATGCTTCCTTCAAAATGGAAGAATTATTATAGGACAGAACTAATTACATTTGCTCCTGTAACATATATTCATGAGGTTGTGGGAAGATGTCAAGGCTCTGCTATCACAAGATTGTTTCTGGGCTTTTTTTTTTTTTTTTCTTTTTTTTTCTTCTTTTTTTGAGTAATTTCAATGTAATGCTTTCAGCTTAGAGAACTCTTGACAACTATGAAAATAATCAGAACAACCAGGAGCTGTGGTTTCAATGAATAAGATAAAAATCAACAAAAAATATAGCAGCCATTAGTAGCATGGCATGCGTAGAAAACATCCCCGTGGATTGTGTGTGAACATTCTTACCTGTTCAGTTCTCTGAATGAAAACATAAAATTATTTCTACATTCCTTAAATATTTTTGATATTGCAGTAAGACTGTATGTTCTTTTAAAAAGTTACCATTGGCTTCTGTCAAAATGTTTCTTAACCAGGTTGCTCTTTGAAACCATTAGTTGCTGAAGTCCTCTTTTAGGCCTAAATTGTACCTGGCTACTCTTAAGATTTGTCTGCTAACTGTCAGTAAAAGGAAAAAAAATCATTCCATCATTTTTCAAACTAGAGCTGGAATTTAAGTGAAGGAAGCAATCCAATCAAACCACAGGATAAGCACATCAGCTGATACATAATGTATCATCCTAAATCTTAGGATAGAAAGCCAAGATTGATGTTGTTTGTACATCTCATGGAACACCCTTTTTACTGCAAATTACAGCAATCTGAATAAGCAAAAGAAGATAGGTAGGAGTGAGAGGAAACGTTGTTTAATCCCTACTGTAGATATGAGAAAATTAAATACCGTGAGTCAAAAGTGGTACTTACAATAACTGAGTAACTACTTCATTTCCTCACCTGAATACAGAATGAACTTGTAAAATTTGATTTGTTTGACACTGTAGACAAAGACTGGAACATTTCAAAGCTGGAGCTAGATTTCTGAAGGTGCAATACACAGATATTTGGGATTTGCTGAAATTTCAGCTACTGGCTGTGACCAACTGAACATTTTTTCTTCTCTGTGCTGAGGCCACGTGAGTGCCTGTGTTAGTGGGACTTACCTGCCTTGGAAAGAAGTTACATTTCCCACAGCAATTCCTTCCTTAGCCATGCCTTGTTTTGGTTTAGATCTGACTGCAGCTCTATCTGCATTGGTGACAGGCTCTCAGCAAAGATGTCTGTGACAGGTGTCTTATTTTTCTGGGGAGGTTTTGTGCTGGTTGATGATCATGACTGTACAAAGAAGCCACTGTATATTTATTGCACAAGTCAAATGATTGTTTTCAGTTTGCCCAATAGTGGCTTTTTACTGTGTAATGAGAAAAATCTATTGTACATGCTCTGCTTTTATTTCAAAAATATAAGTTGCTGTGAGGGATGTCAAACAATTGGACAAGTACATGCATTTTTTAAGGAAAGTCAACACATATATTTCTAGAATCATGTAATAATTTGATTTGTATTCAACTACTGAAATCCAACAACTTTAAATCTGAACAAACCTAAAAAAACCAATCTGAAGCTTGCTCCTCTAATGGGTAGGAATATGCCTGAGGCTATTTGAATATTCCCCTGTTTCCCACTACCCTGTTCTTCACACACTTAGTTACCAAATTTATCAGACTCTAATTTTATTAATCCATTCTTTAGCACCAGTACTACCGTAGGGCATTTGTTATTGGCACACATCTATTGAATTGGTGGCTTTACAAGGAAGATGAATTTTTCTTTAAAGAAGATGCCAGCGTTCTAGAGGAATAGTTCCTTTGGGTACTCTAAAAGTACCTTGTCTGTTGTAGCAGCTCTCTGTAGGAGTTCTTTTCTGTCTACAGATCTTTTGACAAAGATGTCAAATCAGACAGTTCTTTCCCCAGTGCATGCCTCTTAAAACATGAAGTTTCTACTAACAATAATGTAGCAACTACTTTTTTTCATTTTTTTTTTAAATTTAGCATATTCCAATTTCCATTTGAGTGAATATGAGGTAAAGCCAGTGGAACTTTAGTTTATGCTCAAGTGACAAGGGATGGAAATAGCTGCTTCATACTAAGAGTTCATTAGCTGGTTTTGCAAACAACTTGCAGAAAGACCTGGAGAAATACAGCTGCCAAAGTGGATGTTTCTTTGTTTGTTTTAGTTATTGGACCATAGTTATAACTTCCTTTGTGTACAGTTGTACAGTGTATTCTAGACATATTTTTCTTTATATTGTTCTGTTACATAGCTACAATCACATTGCAGATGCTGAAGTTTACAGACACTGAAGTTTGCTTCATGAGCTCAGTCCTGAATTCAAAACCAAATTTTCAAGACTTCTTGTCTCAAAGAATTTTAAAGTGACAAATTTCCTTAGGAGACTTAGCCCCATCCATAGTGGTTTTAATCTTATCTTTAAATGTGGACACCTATTTTGGTATCAAAGTGATGGCTGAACTTTTCTGCACCCAAGTTCTTGGTGCTGAGCATTACTTGGGATTGGAGCCATCCAGAGGAGGGAGGATAAGACCAAAATTAAACATCTAGATAATGCATAAGAGCTGTGTGTTCTGGAAAAAAAGCTCCTAAGAACCAACATATTATGTTCTGAGCTGAGGGATGGGATGCCTGAAGAAAACTAAGAGTATAAATTAAGCACAAACCAATGTCTGCCCTTATTTAAGTTTAGCCCTTAAATCCTGGTCAAGAGCCAAAAGAAACAGCTGAAACTTCAGATTTCAATGTGCAGCACCATGGAATTCTATACTTGCATTTTACATTGTGTGGCACTAAGAGCTGGGCTTGTTTCAAATCCCTGCTCTTTGATGCCTTTATTGCAGATGTGCTGTGAAAATCTGATCCCAGTGGCAGATAATCTTTACTTGAAATTCTCCTTCTGAATGTTTTTTAACTGGCTGTGTATGACAAACCTGAGGCATTCTCAGTGATAAAAATCTTCAAGATGTTTTTGTAACATAATCCTGTGCATGAAATTGTACTCTGCCCTTGTCCTTTATTTTCTCCTATCCTGTCTCCTAATATGTCGATGTGCAGGCAGTTCAACTCAGTATAACTGAAAAGCACAATTAAATGTTTTTAAATAGATCTCCTGAAATGAAGGATTGCAAAATTAGCATGAAGACTGTAGTTTCAAATACAACTGGAAAGCATGAAGAAATTTTGTCAAGTATAGAAGTTGTGAGACAAAATTAGTGTACACTTAAAAAATTTATGATGAGTCAAAAAACAACGTAAATGAAGGTATTACAAAATCCCAGTAAGAACATGTTGTTTGTAGAGCTGTTTTTGTTATGAGTCTAGTCAGAAAGAGAATATTGCCAGTTTGCTGAGACACTCAAGTATTAAAGCTGCCATCATTACACCAATGAATGTTTGTTTCAGAACAGATGATGAGCCTTAAATTAGAATTACAAAATTAGCAGTGTCTTCCAGAGAGCTGTGGGCTGAAGACCCTGTATGAGAAGGAGTTGGGATGGTGTTTTCTTATTTCAGTAGAGACCAGGAGAGATCATCCTGCAATAATGTCAGGGTTTGGTTTTCAATCTGTTCAACACCCTTGGAAGAGAAAGGCTGTGCTGAGCAGCAGGGAATAGTCTTGTCTCCCTGTTTCACCTTTGTGAGCCTGGAACCAGATTCCTGTTTGCTGGAAAAGCGCTTCATTCTCTGCCCCAGACAACAGGTGTTAACAGCACTGAAAGAATTTCAGCATGGAATGTAGAAAAGCAACACCCACGTTCTTGAGCCCATTCCTGCTGAAGGCCTTGAGGCTTCCAAAGTCCCAGCAGAGAAGAGATTCCCACCTGGATAATGAGGAGAGGCACAGGCAATAAATAAACTCAGGTTCCTCCTGACCAGGGTCACTTTGGCCTTCAGGACTCACGTGCTCAGGTACAATCCCATTTTCCATTTAAGTCAAACAGAACAGATTCAAGCCTGTGTGTTAACATTAATGAGATTTAATTAACCAACAGGACTGATCACCCCACCCACCAGCAGTTCCTTCTGGGCCAGGGTCTGGGTTTTGTCTGTAGCAAACGAACCATAAAACCAAAGCAGTATAAAAGATATACCTTCCTGCAGTGGAAATGGTATTTCTGTTCCATAAGCAGAGATCATATGCTGGCTATGAAGCTATTTTTTATTTTAATACCTTATTGTAAAACTAATGGCTAGGAGTTTCATAAATTGCAGCCTAATTCCAGCCATGCACATATAATATTGATTTTAAAAGATACAGCATCTGTATCGTCTATTGAAATAATTTTAGTTCAAAATTTAAACTAATATTACAAAGTGCTGCATTTCAACCTAAAGTATTTAATACAAGAATCCAGTAGCCAATAAATGAAAAACAACATTTCAGAAAGTTATAAGGGAAGAAGGATAGAAGTTGTTCTGGGTAATGGAATTGTATATTCTAGTATGCTGCAGCCTTTTCCTCATCTAAAAGTGATATGACTGTGGAAATAGAGAGAAATTACTTCAAAATCAGGTTATCAATAAAACTGTATGTCCTGATCGGTGCTTACTTTGAGACGTCATTCATAAAAAAAGTAGTTTTTTCCTTTTATGTGATAATTCTTCAATCTCAGAGAGTGCTTGTCTTTTCCTTAGATGAAAGAATATTCCATTTATTTTGCTGCTGAGCTATATCACTAATAGGTGTACATGGATATTGCATAATATTCTGAGACAGTGCCAAAGTTCTACTTAATCTGTTCTAAATTATCACAGATAAGCAGTAGAATAATCTCCATGTTGCTACCATCAGATGTGATCCATCCACACTTGGGTGCTAACTTCTTAAAAAAATTAAACTCTGAATGGATAACATATTTTTGCTTGTGATAAAACAGTTCTAATTCCTAAATGGCCAAATAAATAGCAACACATTTCCACGTGAGTTTTTTTTTTTTTTTTAATTTATTCCAAGTAGTTAATTGGCAAAGTTATTCTTCTACTGGCTTATTTGAGATGTGTATACACACAGAGTTCATGAAATTGAAATACTTGGAAAAAGATATTACTAAAGGTTATCTACTCAATGATATTTGCTATATTTTTAAAAGACATGTTGAATGTAACACAAGTTTGTTTTTTTTTAATTAATTAAGAGAGTACTGACAGTTGTAGGCTCTGCTAAACTGTCAGACTTTTAATCATAGCTTTGCAAAACATCCAAGGCAACAAAAAATTGTTGCCTTCTTTTCAGTTAGCTTATTTTTGCAACATATCATGATTATAAGGGGTGTATTGATATTTTTTTTTGCTAACAGCTTTAAAACACAAAGCTGAAGATAGCATAATTTTTAATTTTTTTTTTTCATTTCCTCTTTAAGGTGTTTACTTGAGATACCATTTTGAGGAATCTATTTTTAATAACTTTGTGGCATCTGACAAGACTCCAGCATTTCTTATCATTCAGATTTCACTTTGTAATACTGATTAGTGCCCTCTGTTAGATAAATGCACCTGACAAAAACAGATGAGCCTAATAATTCGATTATAGTTCTGGTTCTGGCTGCTTCAGTGAAGTTCACTCTGCCTTCACCCAGTACAGCAGCCAGTGGTTGAGATGAAGGGTTCATAGAGAAATTATTTGTCAGTCTTTTAGCTTCTCATGAGGTGTTGGAGCCTGTAAGTGCAGATGCACTCCTGGATTTTCAGGTACAAACTGAGAGACAGCAGCTGCAGATCCAGCTCTTTGTATTTCAGAATAAAATGTGTAGTTTTGGCTTTGTGAATGCCAGAGCTGTTGGGAATTCAGTTATAAACCATTCTGGATGCTGTTGGTGATCCCCCAGCACTGGGCCGTGCTTGAGACAGGAATCCAGTCCCAAGGCTTAAAAGGATGCAGAGGAGCACTCTGCAGACAAAAGGCTAAATGCTTAGATTTATGCAGCTGAAAAACTTGATTGGACTCAGTGGAATAAGTGCTCTGCTATAGAAGTTTTAAGTGTCATTAAAAAGCAAAATTGATTGAATCAACATGGAGAAAAAGTTCCTTTTTCTTGTCTTTATTTTCACTTCAAATAAGAAGAACATTCCCTTGTATGGGCAGAGCTTGGGACTCAGAATATTATGTCCTTTCATTTTTGGGTACTGCTCTGTCATGAGATAACTTGACAAATGAGTTTTAAATAGAAAGCCTGTATGTAATGTAAGGAATTATCTAAATAGTATTCATGTAAAACAATTTCTATAAGTACTGAAAGAAAATGTAGCAACTTTCACTGTTACATATCTTGTTTTTAATATAATTTATTGATCTTACCATGAAGGAACATATTTGGAATTTAAGTTGTCAGTTCAACTTTTTTCCCTGCTTTTTAGAAGTGTCTCAGGAAGAGTAAACAATTCTTAAAATAACAAGAACTTCTTTCTTCCACCTGTCGTTGCTACATCACTCCTGATTCCCTACCTCTTCCCTTCCTGTCACCCGTACCCCATCAAATCCTGAGCTGAGTGCCAAGTTTTAACACCTGCTGTTGGAACTGGATTTTTCCAAAGGCTTTGAAGCTTATGTAATAATTAAGATTACCAGAGGTCTCCAGCAGTTGGATGTTGCTGCTTCTGTGGCTCCCCAGCTCCCCTGAGCCAATCTGGGCGCTGCCACGGCGTGAGCAGGGTCAGGTTTGATCTGACTGAAGAGGAACCATTGGGGTTTGCTGTTGGTTTTGCTGGAGGCTTTGTTTTCTTTTCAGCTCTCAGATGTGACTTGCCACACGAGCTTTGGTGCCTGTGGGAGGATGACAGTGAGAAGTGCGTGTGGAGCCTTTCACAGGGCTTATTCCAGCCACTGCAGAATTCTTGGTTGGCTTTGAAATCTGAACTGAAAGGGTGTTAAAAATTGGCCTGAGGAGGATTTGTTCTTTGCATGCCATTTCTATGGTGAGTTGATTCCTAGATCTGCTTAAAATGCATGCCTTAAATTTAAATAGTCCTTCCTACATCTGTTGTTGATGTTATTCCGATAGAATTGTAGAAGAATCATGGCTAAACATGCCATATAATGACAAATTGCTGTTTAAAAAAAAAAAAAATCCCCAGCAACTGAGGTGCTTTGTGGATGGAGTATGATTTATTTTGAACTTTGAAGGAGAACATAAGAAACAGATTACAAAGCCTTTTATGAAATTCATTATTATGTCTGGACTTCAATAACTCACTGTAGAAATTCTGATTGGAATTTATAGAACATGATTAAGAGTTAATGTGTAAGGGCTGTGTGCGTAATTGTAAATTCTGATGCTAATGTCTGAGTCCCAAAACTATGATTTAGAAATAAATCTATTGATTGTACTGGCAAAGTCCACAGGAAAAATCAAAAACTAATCAAAACTTTGTTTAGGTTACCATAACATACATGTTATGGTTTGTATAAATCTGTTGTGGAGTTTGTAAATAGGCTTTCAGATTAGTAAATCCATTTGGACAATATTTGCTGAAAACCTAAGGGATATGCATTACTTGGCATTTAGGGAAGTATATGCTTTAAGGAAATTCCTAAAAATGCTTTTCTGTTTTAGTTCTGGCAACCTTTATGGAGAGTTACTGAAAACTGAACTCTTTGAAAGCAGATTTGCATCTCCCAGTTTTATTAGACAACCACTGTTTTTATTTACCACTAATACACTGGTTTCATAATGCAGCTTTAGTGTTGCTCTGTACCTAAAGAAAAATTATTTCCTGTGCTGTATGTTTAAGAAAGCTCCTTTTCAGAGTTAAATCAAACACAAATCTAGTCAAGCTCGACTTGTAGCAAGGTTTGCTGTTTAGTTACTCAGACTCTAGTCTTTTTATTGTGTGCTTTTTAATTTTTGCAAACTGTGTGACTTGCCACAGGCTGTAGTTAAATAATCACAGTTTAACTAACTGGGGAAATTGCATTAATAAATGAAAGACAATTTTTTTTTTTTTTTTTTAATGGAATGCTGTGTGTTCAAGGGTGCATGGTTTTGGTTAGAATGGCACTACCAGATAATTTCTTTGCACCTGATAATCTGGCTATAGAAAGAGATTGCTCTAGAGAGCCATTTAAAGGTTTTTGCTTTCCCATTCTGGGGATTCAAGACAAGGACTGTCACCAGGAGGACAAAGCTGGTGGAAGGGCTGGAGCACAGGTCCTGTGAGGAGCAGCTGAGAGCTTTGGGGTTGTCTTGCTGGGAGAAAAGGAGGCTGAAGGGCAGGCTCCAGTGACAGGACCTGTGGGAATGGGCTGAGCTGTTCAGGGCAGGTTAGACTGGATGTTAGAAAGCGTTTCTTTTCCAGGAGGGTGCTCAGACATTGGAACAGGCTGCCTAGAGGGGTGCTTGCTCCCCCAAGCCTGTCAGTGTTTAAATGCCTCCTGTAAAATGCCCTCCACAGGATTCTGCAGCCTGGTCAGCCTTGGGTTGGCCAGGCAGTCACACAGAATGATCCTTGCAGGTCCTTTGTGGGTCTCAGATTCAGTCAAAGAGAGAAACTGAGAGTTTCTAGCCAGGCAGAAGCCCGGGAAAGAGTTGGAAAAGAATGTAAATAATTCTTTATCTCTCTTTTTATTCACATTTTTTATAGTTAAGTTCTATCACTGTGCGTCAAGCACTTTGCATCAATGCTGTGGGTTGTTTTCATTTCAGGACCAATGGAGCTGGTCCTCACAGAGCTCTGTATAAAAGAGCAGTGTATTTTGAATAAATCAGAGTTTTACTCTCAGCAGCCTTCTGAGTCAGTCTTCTCATTCCCATCCTGCCTTGACAGCGACAGCCCTTCCCAACTGAAGCAATTCCTCTCTGTTCTCTGTGGATGCCTCCTGCTAGGCTTTTTCTTTAACGCTGCTCACAAGCCTGGAGGGGTTTGACAGTGAGTTTTACACCAGCTCTGTGAAGTCTCATGGTTTGTAATCTGGTTACCCCGCACACAAAACATGTTTTTAATAATTGACTCTGGAAATTCACCTCTTCCAAAACATCACCGCTAAGAAGATTATACAAAGCAAAAGGGTTGAACTCTTAGTGAGAAAAACATTTTGTAGATATGCTTCATCACTAGATTTTGTTTAAAATGGCAGCAAATTGCAATGCAGTTAGTTTGCCATGCCATGTCAGGGGTCACGGGGCATGAGGTGAAAGCACAGTGCTGCAAAGTTCCTGGGAATTTCTGCATTCCTCTTCAGCTGTTTCATGGGAACTTCCTTCTGGGAGAAAGAGCTACAGAAAGATGCTACAGCAGTGCTCTGTATCTTGGCATAAAAACTAATAATTCATGCAGCCTCCAGTATTAACAGTAGCCATTCCTAATAACTGTGTTGTAATATAAAATCACAACATGATAATGAATAAATTATTATAAAATTATATGGGCACATTAAGATAGGTATGTCTGGTGGAACGGAAGATCTGATATGAGGAGCTGTTCAGCAACTGTTGCAAATACAATAAAAACGGAGCTGCATGAAAGAACTTGAGTAACAGGAGTGTGTCTTTACTACATGATTGGAAAGGAAGGATTAAATTTGAATTTAAATGAACACAGCCTGCAGAATATCCTGCGTTAAATCACGAGAATTTTGGAATCAATAATTTTCACATAGCCAAGAAATGCTTTAAGATTGACTATCTGGTCTCCCTGGTCAGTTCAAATTTGAATGCTATTTATCTTTTGTGAAACTGTGATCCTAGAAGTACTCAGCTAGGAAAAAAGCAGATAATGAGAAATATGTGATGAAATCATTGACTGAACCCTCCATGCAACACAGTTTGCTTTTGGAGTGATTGCAAGGTGGGGTTGTGCCTATACATAAATAACATATTTTCTAATAGTGATGAAGAAAATGGGTCCATGGAAAGATTCTGTCTCGACTGACATGAGCAATATTCTTCTGAACTTGGAGTTCCAGCCAGTGCACTGCTTTTGATTGACATATCTAAGGGAAATGTTAAGCTTTTTTCTTCCTTTTTTCTTGAGATAAACTGAACAAATTTGCAGCTGACAGGATCTCATATGAGATCCTAATGAGGCAAAGAGAATGAAACATTTCTTTTTATTGCTGAAGTGCCAAAACTGTAATGACATTGTATCATGGTTTTCAAAAAAATACAGAGATAAAAAATCTTGCTTGTAACTCAATAGATATTTTGAATAATGTAGTGGACTGAATGCTGAATATTGAGGAAATGAGTTAATCAAAACTCTTCTGTCTCATGTCTTTTTTTTTTCCTTTCCCTACAGGAGGCTGGGAATCTTCCATTGTGTTCCCTTTCTCTTGCAGGAAGAAAATCTGTCCACAGTAAAGTCTCACAAGAGAGGGGAGAACTAATTATTTGACAATCAGGAACTATTTATAATTGTGTTCTAAATAACAAATTTTTTTTTCCAGATAAAGTATGCTATAGATATTTTTTCAAGTGCTTATCTACACCAACCTATCTCAGAAACTCTGTGTTCTAATGCTTCATTTATATCACTTCATTTTAAAATGAGCATTATCCTAAATTAGTAAGTTATTTGCTGTTCCAAACAGCACTACTATAATAATGTAACCCACCTAAAAAATTAGCTAAATGTGAAAAAAACTAAGTAGTCCTAATACAAAGTAGGATTTACTAAAGTATTAAATAAAAAAAAAATACAATTAGGAGTTTCACTTGCTTCAAAACATCCTTCAGTGGAAAAAAAATTTTGTGATTCAATTTAAAATAAACCCATCAATTACTGAAAATTTCGTTTCAAAATTTCCCATTTTGTCTTGTTATGTAAACAGGCAATGGAATGCTGGCATGATTTTCTTTACCACTAAGAATATTGCTATATTTCTTTGAAAGGCTTCTCCTCTGCTGATTTTCCATTGAAAATTGGATCACTGCTGCTTATGTCTAGAGCTTTGAAAGGATGAAACTCCAAAGAGAAATATTGCAGCATCCTTCTCTACTGTGTCAGAAGTAAAAAAACCTCACAAAACAGTCACAGCAGTCAAAGAAGAAATCAAGAATGTGTCAGCTGAAAGAGGTTAGGTTGGGATTGGATATTAGGAAGAAATTTCTTTCCTATGAGGGTGGGAGCCCTGGCACAGGGTGCCCAGAGAAGCTGTGGCTGCCCCTGGATCCCTGGAAGTGTCCCAGGTCAGGTAGGATGGGTCTGGAACATCCTGAGCCAGTGAAAGATGTCCCTGCCCATGGCAGGGGGTGTTACAAGATGAACTCTGTAACATATTTGATTATAATTTACCTTAGAGAAGTTATTTTTTTTTTCCAAATTACAGTGTGTAGTTAACAGATAAGATGAATTTCTAATGGGAAAATTCAGTTTCAGATTTTGTTTCCTGTTATCTGGCACGTTATTTAATTGATCTGTATTTGCTGGAAAAGGACCAGAACACTCTAGAGCCATTTGTTTGTCTTAGTTAAACAGAAGCAAACAAAAATAAACCTTAAGATGCTTGGGTACAGCCAATGTCTGAACCCACAGCAAATGCTTTTATCTCATCCTACTATTACAGTTACTAAAAATTATCAGTCCCTCATTGCCTGAGTGCTACAAAAGAAATTCAGCTTGGTTTTTTTATTAAAGCAAAACTCTGAAACATGCAATTTTTCTGCTCTTGGTGCCTCTACAGTCACCATTTTTCCAGGCCACAGTGCAGGAGAGTGAGGCTGTTAAAGGGGCTTGGCTGGTGCCCTTCAGTGCCAGAAATGTTCTGCTGGCAGATGTGTCCTGGGAATGGGAAGGCCTTGGCTTTGGTCTTACTCAGCTCTCGTGTCCTCACAAGAGAAATTAATTTCTTGCTTGCCTAAAAAAACAGGCTCTTGCCTTGGCAGGAGCACCCAAATTCTGACATTTGTGAAAAAATACTGAAATTCTGAAAGCTTTGGATTGTTGTGTTGTGATTATGTAGCAGAACACAATGGCTACATGGGTGTATTTTTAAAACCTGGATTCTAGTTCCAAAATAAGAGATATAAATTGGTGTCCCATTTAATATCCTATGCATTCACCCTGTCCAGAAACAGGTGATATGTTGTTGTTCATGATCTACTTTTCATCTTCCATTTCTATGCACAGTGAAGTGCTGGTAGGTTTTCCTGGTGGACTTTTAAGAACAGAGATCGATACTTGCAAATTAATACAAAGTTTTTTAAAATAGCAAGCCCTTCAAAAATATTACAGTGTATAAAGTTGTTTCCCAATAAATTCTAATTTGGATCAGAAACCAAAGCAAGGAAATGAGAATCATGGTGAGGAGCACAAAAAAAGGAAACACGTGGGTTTGATCAATGCGTTCAATTTTTTCTTTTTTTCCCCTGCTTATAGTTCAGCTATGTACTTTTATTCTGTTCTAGCATTTGGAGGGGAGAAAAAGAAGCAGAAATTATAGCAAGAATTTTGTGTCTTTTCAGTAAATTGGGTTCTCACTTGTCTTCTGTAGAGATACTTTATCCACTAGCCTAGTTCTGAGTTAGGGATAATTTTGCTACACAGTAAGAAACTATTAAATTAACCTAGTGGGCATGCAGCTGAGTGGGTTTTGATTTTTTGCTCTTTTTTAGATGTCATCAAGAAACGTTTTTTAAAGGCTTGTCATCTCTTTCTTCATATTCTGTCATGTTCATTGTGTCACTGTTGGAAGCAGAATGATTCTATTTGCTGCTTGTGCTTTCTTTGCCTTAGTTACTATTAGGGCTTACATCTAAATTAAAGATAATTATGAGCATATATGAAAGAAAAAACTTGCATTGAATCAGGAATGAATACATCCTTAATGTATCACTCAGAAAAGCTGTGGCATATGCTGCTGAAATATGTTTCATTTAATTAAAAACCTTCAAGGTTTGTACATTTCTGCTTGAATTACTTAACTGATGTAGATCATAGAAGTAGAGCTGGTCTTGTGGGAATACTGTAAGAACAACAAAAACTACTTCTTTGCCTTAAAATACACCCTTTACTTGTCATGACTTTCTAGTATCTCATTGAAAGGTATTTATATTTCCATGCCTTTTATCTTATTTAAGAAAAGTGGATTTTAGTGGAACATCTTGGAGCTTTAGAGCTTTTATAAGGAAAGGACATAATTGGCCAAATTAACACTGTCACAGTCCTCACTGCAGTACAGCATTTGTCTACAAGCCTTGGCAGTGATCACTGGCTGGATACATGTCCTAAACATACCAGGAAGGGCAATTCACTGTTACACATGAATCAGACTGAAATTGCTGTACTTTCTGCTGGAGACTCAACCTCCAAATTCATGTTTGTGGAATCTACGCCGCACTTCAGGTATTACAGCCTGGTTGTACTGCTGGGATTTTTGTATGCCTACCTACAGCATCTCATACTAGCTATAAATGTTCTGTGACACTGCAAAACATCTCCTCTCTCAGGCCAGGAGTTGGGCTAAGGGTGCCTTGTAAGCAGAACTCTCCAGAAGCTGCTGATGAGCATTTTCTATATTCTTATTCCCCTTTATTTCTTCCTACTTTTATATATTCAGGTGCAATCAGTTAAAGGTGTGTAAATTGCTTTTGGAGGATTGAAATGTATAATACCTTGCATAATCCCATGTGTCTTCAGTACATTATTTGCAGGTTGTGTTCCAGACCCTCAGATAGTCTCACCTCAACTTTTAAACAGCCACTTCAAAGGGACAGAACACATAGAGAACCCTCCTCCAGAAAAGCCCTACACTGTGAAGGATTGTTTTAATTGAATTTCCCTGTAAATAGCTGCAGGTGTAAATTTAATTTCTCTGTAAACAGCTTAAGGTGTAAGCTTGCTTTTGCATTTTTTAATTTTATTTTCTTGTTTGGGATATTTATTTTATTATTTGGGGTATTCTTGCTCACAGTCTTTTTCAGGTACTCTGTGCTTTTCTGTTGGAGGCTGTTGGCAGGGTGAGGAGAGCTCTGCTTTAGAGCTCAGCTTTTTCTCCATCAGAGCACAGGTCTTGTGTGTCAGTCATAGGAGAAATATGGAAGCAGTCATGAAAAATTGGAAAGTAAACAGAAAGAAATACTGTCATTTGATTTACAGGCTGGCACTTGTCATTTTCATGAGGAGGCAAAGAAAACAGTGAATTTCCAAAGGTTATAAGAGTTGAAGAGAGTACTTTTTAGAAATTTCTATTCTCAGCTTGGACAGTTCCCTGAATTTTCATAGAAACTTTAGTAAACATGTTCTTGTTATTAACTTAGCTATTTCTACCAGCTTCTCAGTTTTATTTGAACATGTGAAGCAGTACAAACTTTTTGGAGAGAAACTAACCAATGTTTTTTCCAAACTGATTTTGAGTCCTTATTCATCCATTGAAATCTTTCTTAATTAGAAGAAGAAAAAAAATATGACTGTTCATTCTTCTCATTCTTTGCATGAGCATTTAAGAGCTACTTGAATTTAATCTAAGCAACTCATTAGCAAAGTTCTGTAAACTTCTAATTTTTGGATGTATGTTTTTTCTGTATTTTCTGTAAAGCAGAACAAATCATTGGTGAGTATATATACTGTTGTAAAATCCTGCAGTCTCCTATGATCCATAATTGTGTTTCTTGGACTATTTTACCATAATTTCCTTAGCTGAAGTGGGCTTTCAAGCTTCCATTCTTGGATGACTAGGTAAGTAATAAAAAGTGCGACTTTGAGAATGAGGAACTAATAACTTCAAATTTACTGCCTGTCCCAATAATTGTAGTTTTCAAAGTATTTCAAAAGGCAGACTAAGAATCTTGCTTTTAGTGTCCATGTAAGGCAATACTTGAGATGATCTTGAGCCATGTGGTTTTAAGAAGAAGATTTTTAATGTTAAGAAATAAGCTCTTTCTCACTTTCAGTTTGGTCTATTTAGTCCGCTGAGTTTTGTTGCTTTTCTTGCTAGGCTTAGTGGTTTTAATTCAAAGAAAGTAATGAAGAGAAAAATGCAAAACACATCCTTACACTGCTAAACAACCACAGTAATATGTTTAGAAAATGTATTGAGCTGCCTAATCCAAAGCTCATGGAAACGGAATGCAGATTGATGGCAGTGGGATGTAATTAGGCTTGGCTGACTTTTTTTTGTTTTTTTTTGTTTTAACCCTTGTGAGTTAAATAAGATCACTTTTCTTGAGAAGCAGATAGTGAAGGAAGGGCTGACAATACCAGAACTAAGAGTCATGGTTGCCTGGTGTCCAATCACGTCTTTGAACCAATAATTGCTTTTGAAAGGTTATTTCAAGGCTCAGCATCCATTTTCAGAGGGACTGGTGGCACTGGCAGATAAGCAGTGTGGGATCTTGCTGGCTCCATCCCTTTCAGCTTTATTTAGTACCTGCCAGCTAACCTGGGGTAGGGAAACACATCCTCCAGTTAACATCCCCAGCAATACAAGAGACTTCTTTTCAGCAGACTGAAACCCAAAATGAGTTCTGTATATTTGGGGTTTTTTTTGTTGTTGTTTTTTATGTTTTCCCAAGTCAGGTTTCAGTCACACTGAGCTGTAAGACACAAGAGTGTGGTGAGAGTTCTGCTGACCTTCAGTGTTTAGAATAATGCTTGTAGTCAGTGCAGATGGCTACACATAGGTTTTTTATTTGCATTAGTCTAGACAGACTTTGTGACATGCTGCAGACTTTCTTTCCCCTCAAATGTGAATTCAGAATGAAAATAAAATACCATGGATGAGATACTGTGACCCATTATGATAACTCATGCTAATTGAAGTTAGATTTCAGGATTTATGAATTATCTCTGCTCATTAGATTAAGCTAAAGAACTTTGAGGTCATTTAGTCCATTTGTGCTGCTACAATATAGTCATTTCCATTCTTCCTAGGTTGTACTTAACTACACAGAGAAAAGTCTTGTGGTGCTTTATTTGATGAACTGTTCCACAATCCAAAATGACTTCTCACAAAATTTTTTCCTTCTCTTGTTCAATTGAAATAGTTTTCCCTTAACTACATCACTTTTGGTTGTTTCTTTTAATTTTTACTTGGAAACTTGAATTTCCTGTAACTACTGTGTTCTGAATTTCTTTAGTAAAAGAATTCTTTATTTTGAGATCAAAGAATTCTGATATACATTAGCACTTTAATTATAAGCTACAGAATGATAACTGAATGAATAGGGTGAAGGCTTTTTTAGACTAGCAGGGCTGACAATTAAAAAGGCTTTTGCATGACTTGCAGCGTAGCCTATTCCTCTTTTTTTTTTTTGTTAAATATGGCTATTATTGTAAATGAAGATTAATAATCAGTAATAGCTACTGGGCTCTTTTAATGTAATATTCTTTACAAATAAACCCCTCAGCTTAGATGGTACTGGTGCCCCCCTTCACATCCCCTCTTTTGCAAATGTCAGTTGTTACTTAAGCAGAGTAAGCAGAAAATTAACTCTGTCTTCAGTCAAGTTTAACCTCTGTCTCAGAGACAGAGAATTGCTGGAGGACTGGAGGTAAAATAAAGATTAACAAATCAGCATAATATAGTGGTCTAATCTAATATTGTGTCTGGAGTCTGCTGTTCTTGGACTGGAAAATTGAAACATTTGGGAATGGGCAGACATTTGGGATGCCTCCAGACTCCCCTGGGACAGCCCCGCTGCCTGTGACCCTCAGCAGCACCCAGCCAGCAATGCTTCAAAACTGCCAGATTTACCATCATTTCCACTTTCCCTGTGCCAAATGTCTTGAGAGGTCAGTATTGATAGAGTCAAATGGAGTTTAAATGGTTTTAGGAAACTTGTAGTTTGTTACTTGTTACTCAGTCATTTTGCCTAATGAGTGAATTCTAAAATCTGTCATTTTCTAAAATTTGTCTGTAAGTGAAAACTAATATTTTTTCTTTCTTTAAACCCAGTGTTAAATATTTATTCTGATCAATTTATCATTCCAAAAATATCCCATTATTGGATGAAGCTTGGATGAATATATTGTTGGTTAGGGTTCAGAATCTTGCAGCATCATCCTGTACCCAAAAGATCAGAACAGTTCCTGGAAGGCTTTTTAGTTGTTCTGAAAATAAAAGTGAAAATCCTTAAAATGTATTTTGTGCTTTTGATGTATGATGTATACGTAGTGCAATATCTTCTAGAAATTTCACTCTGATATCAAAATTCTTTTGAAGATATTTTTATTGGGTTGAAAGCTATTCAGAGTACATCAAATGCCCATGCACATTGCCTTTCCACTGGCTAGGGGAAGGGAAATTCTCAGAGTCTATAAAGTCTTAATGTATTTTAAAGTATGAAAATTAATATTATATGTAATTGCATCTGTCTTCAATTTTAACATATGGAAGAGTTTTGAGATGAGTTTTTCTCTAATCTGTGAATTGAAGTGCACTTACACACATGCATGACTCTGTCACTTTGGATGCTACCACTAATTTATTTGTTCACTTTGGGGGGAACTGTGTAAAATTTGGAATTTTACATAATATGGAGGAGTTATGCTTAATGCACAGATTTCAGTATGCTAAAGGACAATTTAGTATTCTGATAAGTTTTCATTCTAGAGATTTTTTTTAATTCCATCCTTTTCTCCCTGGCTTTGTGATCAAACCATTTCTCTGCATTGTAATTGCCTCTTATCTTGACATATTTGCCTTGCAAGTCTTTTTTCCTCCTGTAATCCATCTATAGTGTTATGTCAAAATGATGTTCCTCAGCTGTCCTTTTAATCTTGCCTTCTCCTCTTCCAGACATTGCCCAGGCTCCTATTGATGGTCTGCAGCAAATTCCAACTTGATTTTTTCCTAAATAGTTTGTTTTCTCCAGACTCCATCTCTCTCTCTCCAGACTCCTCAACTACTTCCTTTTCATCTTACCTTTCACTAAAGTGATCAGATCTTCACCCATGTTATCCTTATATTTGGAACAGCAAATAGTAGCATTCCTACAGTATTGGAAGATTATATTCTTTTAAAATGTGCTTCTCTGTGTAATATTTGTTGTTTCCATCAGATCGTGCTGCCTTTGTCCCTTTAGCACAGAACCCACCTAAAGATACAGTGGAATGAAATGGCATCATAATGTAATGATTTTAGTAACAGGTGTATGATTATAGACCCAGATGTGCCAATAAATCTCAATTTTAACTTCAGATACTTTGAGCTTTACAGCTAGTGATCCTTATGAATTTCAAAAGCCATTCTATGACCTGAGTTTCCTTTCTCTGTTTATGTAAATATTCTGTAATGGGAAAAATTATTTATTATATCTTTAATCAGTGTTTATCAGGGACAAGTTAGAAAGATGAGGGAGTTTCTTTTTCAGGTAAAATGGCTGTCTCAGGAACATGCCAGCTAATTATAAAATACTTCAGCAACTTCAGCAAACTGACCTGGGATTTCCTAACACTCAAAGAGTTTGTCAGATTTGGCATCTCCCCCAAGCCTTAGGGGAGGTTGCTCAGCCCAAACACATTCATCTTTAATTAATGTTTTCTTTTTAAAACAAAACAAGCAACCTTACCCTACCTTTATTTGTGAAATTATACTGTTTAATTATAGACCTCTTTTTGAGGTTTAGGTTTAAAATTATTACTATAAGTCAACTGATTACGTCTTATTTTAGTTACATTGAAGAGTGAATGTTCTGATACAAAAAACAGTGGGAAAAAATTCACGGAAATTCTACCTTTGTGTTCTGATATTTGTAAGAAGCTTAAATACATTTCTGGCTTTGTAAATCCTATGCAAGTAAATCCAAGAGCAGAATCTAACCCTAATTGAAGTAGTTGCCTAAGAAGGAAATTGAGCCTCTTTGTGAAAGTGGCAGCAAGTTTTGGTGTCTGGGGGTAGCCCCAGTGAATTCTCCCCTGGGGGAGAGTGTGCCTTTGAACGTGGATGGGTCTTTTCTGGGAGCTCTGCCCTGCAGCACGATGCATTTTCAGCTTCCCTGGGACCCTCAGCTCTGTGGGTCACGGGTGTCTCTCCTTCAGGGCCAGTCTGTCCTGTGTAATGAACTGTCACTGCTCCACTCCTGACTGATTAGAGAGACCTAAAGGGGAAAAATTCGTCGTACCTTTGCATCAAGAGGTGGCATAAGAGAAAAGAGCAATATTTTCCCTGTATAACTATTAAATATCTCAGCTTTCCTGAGTTTGAGAGGCTAGGGAGACTTTAATATGTAATGTCATTAATCTTTCCATAATGCTTGTTCTGTTGAGTATGCTGAATTGACTGTCCAAGTTTGACAAGTTCCTCAAGGAACTATTTCCTCAACCCATCATGGATGATTTTCTTCAATTGTTTCAACTCTTAAATTCAGTTTCTTTCTTTCATTGTCCCTGGTTCTCCATAAATTCTAAGGACTGACTGCTGCCTAGCATATATTCTTCTTTCAGTATGACCACGTAGAAGACATAATTGCAAATAAAATTTGGGCTAACCAGAGGCTCCTCTAATAGCATTTCCTCATCCTCATCTCACAGTCTCCACAGTCAGGTCTGACTCATTTTGAAGGTCATGCAATGCAAAATTTAAGGATGGTGGTATATTAATGCATCTCAGTCCTGATATTGTGATCATTAATGTTGAAAAAGTGTATAAATGAAATTGAAATAGATGAGAAAAAGTAGAAAAAAATGTATTGTCACAATAATGGAAGAAAAATAATAATGAACATCCAGGAGAATGACTATTCGGTGCTGAAGCAGATTATATGCATTATTTTAATTAAGAGTGCTTAATAGTACATATGGTTTCCCTTGAATAATAATTGCATGCTGATGAAGTATGATTAGAGACTTTTTTTTTGGAGTTCAATTAAATCAAATCCATTTCTGTAAAAGGAGAGTGATTAAGAAGATGATATCAAGGTCTAAACTGAAGGCTGTGGCTGAAGCTTCCTATTGCAGATTTCTTTATTATTACTCTCCTCTGATGACTATTACCTAGTTTTTAGCAATGCTACAAGTTTCAGACTGAGTCCTGGAGATTCAGTGGAAGAAGTGGCTTTACAGATCAAACAGAAACTTGGGAAGTCCTTGGACGTCCTTGGGATCCTGGGGTTGTTTCCAATCTGGGAAAACTCTTGGTTCACACATGTATCTTGAAGTGTGTGAGGAGATACTCTGATTAACCAGGGCTCTAAGGCAACATTCTGTTTTCTGGGCTGATCTGTTTCTGTTTTGTGAACCTGGGTGATTAAATGCAGACTTGCACTGCTGTTTTTTTCTCTGTAAGTCATTACTGTCTGCCTTGGAAGGCTCCAGGACCAGCAGGGCCCAGCCAACTGTCTGGCAACTGTTAACAAAATTATCAATTATCTTGTTGAGACCCATCATCTTGTGCTTTGATTATCCTGTGAGTAAGGAGAGCTGGTTGTGCTAACATCCTGATGGGTGCCCTAAACACACACGTAAGGCAGGGAAAGGGAATGATGCTCATTAACTGGGAGCAAACACAGGGAAGGCTGTCCGGCAGCATGGGAGATCTTGGTGTCCAGGCTCTTAATCACAGCCTGGTTTGTGTTTTCATACCAGTCCACAGGAATCTGCACTGATGTCTCTTGTCTGTTACTCTGAGGGGACTTTCTTTGCTTCAAACTTCCTTTATAACAAGAAAAAAAAAATGAATTTTTTTGTGCTTAAGTGTGTGCACTGATAGCTAACTGCAGGTTTTGCCCTGCAAATTTCTGTATTACTTATGCAAATAAATAAACAAGCTATGTAGTTTTGGTTTAAGGTAGTTAACATCTGTCCACAATGCAATTTCTGTACGTGATCATTGTCAACGGAGATCTTTAACTCTGATCTATGGAGATAAATTTTGCTTCATATTTCATTATCTATTTCTCTTTGCACCAGAACAGTAGATGGATCTGTTTCCTCGGGACTGCCTGTAGCCAGCTTCAGGCAGCTAACATTGCTTATTTAAAAAGGATCCAGCACTGCTTTTCCTGTGCAGTGATGATATCTGGGTTTATGGGAATGCTATGTGCAAATCATTCTGCTTTAAATCAAACTTTTCAGTATTTGTCACCCTCAGAGTCCACAGCTGGGAATCAGGGAAACCTGGCTTTAACGTTGGAGCTAAAAAAGAATTAACACTAGAGCAAATTTTTAAAATTCTCTATAAGAAATCCAGCATGAGGATTTGTAAAGATTCAAAGATTTGTATTGTCATGGTGTGGCCTCTTCAGCCAGAGCTCAAGTGCAGAAGACCATTCTGCTGCATCCTTCTGCATGCTCATAACCATGCAAACTGAGGAAAAGGCCAACTAACTCTTTTTCCTAAGGTTTTAGTCTAGTGGCCCTTCTAGAAGTTAATTCAATGCTCTTTGCACACAGATACCACGAGAATTTGACATGCATAAATACAAAATAGATGATTAGAAAATCATCTGGAGATTATTGCTGCTTACATTTGTGTGCTCCACAGTTGACTTCGTGGCTTGCTGCATGAGCAGTAACCCTGTGCAGACAGAAAGTGGCTCAGCCTCAGTTCCAAACAAACTGGGTTGAGCACAGGTTCAGGTGCACAGTGCCAAGCCTAACTCAAAAAAAGCAATTACCTTGGAAGTGAGTTAATCATCCCTCTTCTCTGCCCCTGTGGTAACAAGAGCACGAGAGCTGCCAAAAATGGGCCAGGCTCTGGCTGTGTGAGGAGCAGCATGATGTGGATGGAAGGTAGGAGTGGAAGGAAACTCTGGATAATATCAAGGAGTTATAACCCAGGGCATGGAGAATCATTCCTCACTATAAATTAATGCAATTTAAAATATTTCTTAATAGAAAAGTATAACATCCTGAGTTGGAAGGGATCTACAAGGATCACTCCTGGGACAACACCATCACTCACACCATGATATTAGAAAATTCACATAAAGGCACTTAGATACACAAGAAAACTATATCTCCATATACTTATAATCTGAAATGCAGTAATTTCTATGTGTACACAAAAAGCAAAGCAGAAATAAGTAGGAGTTTCTTTTTTGTGCAAGAAACTGAAATGATCACTCCCAGCTGTGAATGAAATCCATACAAAATGTACTTTCATTGCTCTGAGTGCTGTACAGTACTAAATTGGCCAACAAATGAAATTTTAAGCCAATTATTCACTTAAAATGATACTTTTGACCTTAATTTATCAGTGCCTCAGAACCTCATCATGAATCATGTAGAAAACATAGTGTATGATCATGTAAATAGAGATCTGTATTCCAGAGCCAGCCCAAGTTACCACAGTCCTGGATTATCTTAATATGTAATTTTGGGGATGCCTAGTGCTGTGTGCCACCCTAATAGAAACAGTCAAGTGCTGCTTGCTGTGCACAGGATACCTGAAGGGAGGGAAAGTCCATGTTTTATTCACAATCACTTTTATTTCCTAATCAATATTTTCTGTGCTAAGAGTAAATAAAACAATATTAAATTATTTGGGGGCAAGGAGGGTTGAAATAAAATATTTAATATTTGCAAGAACTCACACTTTCCTTGTTCAGAAATATGTATTTCTTATGAATTACTGTGCTGTGGTTCACCTGCTGTAGCACAGACTCACCGTAGTCCTTTCTCAGAGAGCCCTCTACTGTCCTAAAATACAGCTGTTGCATTCAGTGCCTGATACCCAAAAATACCATTTGATCTGTGGTGTGAATACATGCCCTGGTGCCAAGGTAGATTTCAACAAGGGAAAAAAAACCAAACAAACAAACAAAAAAAACCCCAAAACAAACACATGTTATTACTGAATATTTAAGAAATTTGAATTTTTGACTTT
This sequence comes from Taeniopygia guttata, assembly GCF_048771995.1. Classification (NCBI taxonomy): domain Eukaryota; kingdom Metazoa; phylum Chordata; class Aves; order Passeriformes; family Estrildidae; genus Taeniopygia; species Taeniopygia guttata. The sequence continues at coordinate 20,438,708 of NC_133034.1, read as the reverse complement.
TGACAACTTTAATGCAAAATTGACATTATGGCCAGATTTCTATTTCTATGCCTAATCATGGGAATGTGGTTTTCAGAAAGATAGAGGCTCAAAGAACTGCTTGTTTCCTCCTGTTCCTGCCTCTGATTTTTCTTTTGTGAATCAGCTAATTTTTTTGGAAGCTGATGAATATAAAAAAACCTGCTGTGTAGACTGATTCTGCAGGAAATTTTTCCCCAGTAAATTGAGATCCCACTATTAAAAATGCTCATTAATTTATCATGAGTCTCACGACTGCTGCCATTCATCTGGTAACACTAGGTGCTGAAATTGTTATTGCCAGGGAATCACAGATTTCATTTAAATAGATTCAATTTCTCATGTTTAATTAAAGAAGTCTGATAACATTAAGGAAGTTGAGTGGATAGGGGGAACTAGAAGAAGGATATTCATGAAATTTGCCTGTATTAATAAAAATATTTCTTCAATTTTGCTAGGGGGAGAAGGTGGGAAAGGCTGATTAGTTTAACATTTGAGATTACTAATACTGTGGTTCTGAGAGGGGATCTTAATATCTGCAGATATTCATTCTTTATTTTCATGGGTGTGAAGGCTGAAGCTGTTGTTTATAATTGGTTTAATGTCAGAAGATCTCTGCAGGTCACTCTGCTCATCAGTCAGTGTGGGAAAAGAGACCCTTGATGCAAAAGATGAATACCTGAGATTAAACAGTGCAACAGCCAGTCGTGAAAGTTAAACCTTTCCACTCACCTTAAGGAGGGGAAAAGAGGAAAAAACAGTCATTGATCCCTCTAAAGAGCACAGAATTTTGCCATGTGCCTTCCCCATCCATGACCCCCAGGGGTGATGTATGAAGGGAGAGGTGCAGGGTGTGAGGGCAAACGTGACTTGAAAACAACAATGCTGATATCAAAGGAAGCTGAGGCTCAGATCTGCCCATTCCCAAGGATTCTTTGGATCTGTAGCAGTCTTAGGGATGGGGGGATGCTGAGTTTGTAGCTGAGAATCTGCACAGGTCTACGCACTACCGTGTCACATTACCTCTCCTCTCACGTAGTTTGTCATGGTTTTGGTGGATAAGCTGCCACATGTGTGCTGGTTTCCTCTGGAAGTGCACAGCTGTCAGTAAAGTGTTGTTAACATGCACAGAATAAAATATTAAAAGTATGTTGCAGAGGTATAGGGCTTGAAATGCAAAGGAGTTGCTGCTGCACAGCTCAGGTTTCAAGTGGCTGAGCCTAATTCTTTCCAGCAGGTAAAACTGGAGTACAACACTGCTGAAGACATTGTTTACAGAAGGCTAAACATGGCATTTACCTCATTTTTTAAGTTATGTTGTTTGTAACTTGGCATATGAAGAGATCTGAGATGTCTGTTTAGATTTTAACACTCCTAATGTAACTAAAAATGTCCTTAAGGCTCAGCACTTCCACCCACTGAAGTTTGCATAGCACAGGCTGGATACATCAGTTTCAAATTCCAGTAATCAAAAAAAAAAAAAAACCAAAAAAACCAAAAAAAAAAAAAAAACAAACCAAAAAAAAAAAACAAGCCTGACATGTAAACTTCTGTGTGCTGCATGCTGATGTTTATTCTAGCAGATTGATCTCTCTCACGCATAATATTTTCATATCTTCATATCCACTAGATATGCTTTAATTTTATTCGTCTTGCAAGTTTCTGCTGCTGTGGCAGAATGGAGGATGAGTGGCTGTGCCTGCCTTGTCAGGAAAACCAGACAGCACTCGAGGCTTGTCCCTGCCAGGCAGGCTCAGGAGCAGCATGCCCCCAAAGCAAAACTAAATCTGTGTACCAGACACTCTGTGGAGCCTTTCACATTTATCTAGCCTGGCCTTAAAGTATTCATATTTTTTAAAAAATTAAATTTGTGTGCCAGCAGACATGCTTTATGTTGCTGGTAGGCAGCTGGGATGTTTGAGGAAGAAAGTTGTCTTGAACACTGAGTTTAACTCCCTGAGAAAACAGCTGTGACATACAAAAAAACCCAACCTGTGGTGAATGCCCCCCCCCCCCCAAACTCCACTTTATTTCATTTCCTTATTTGCACTGTAAAACAGCTAAACTGGTAACGTATATTTATAATTTGTATGGAGGAACATGTTGTGTGCATTTAATCCAGGTATTTTTTTTGTCACAGTCTTTAGAAAAGTGTTGTGGATCCACCTGAAAATTGGATTTTATAGTCAAATTAGGTTCATATATAGGCAGAATTGGAAGAATACACAGTTCCTGAAGGAATGGTTTGTAAAACTCTGGAAGAGAAAAGAACCTACAACGTCATTTGGAAATGTAATGTGATACTGAATCATCTTTAACACCAGCTTTTTTTTGAAGTTTGTGATTTTTCCTTTTATCTTTTGGGATGTACACAGTATCAGAGAAGTAAAAGCAGGGACAGCAGCTATTTCCTTCCTACAAAGACGTTTATGCCTTTAGGTAAAAGACCTTGAAGTAATGTTATTTTGGTATAAACCTATTTTAGATATTGAGATTTATTTTGCAGTATGCATAGAATCACAGAATGGATTGAGTTGGAAGGGGCCTTAAAACTCATCTTTGAGCTTTGCCATGGGCAGGGGGACCTTCCACTAGCCCAGGTTGCTCCAGGCCAAATCCAGCCTGGCCTTGGACACTTCCAGGGATGGAGCAGCCACAGCTTCTCTGGGCACCCTGTGCCATGGCCTCACCACCCTCATAGAGAACAAATAAGTATAGGTACAATTATTGTTACATTTTATATTAATACTTATTTTTAAAGTAATTGGAAGTTCTTTAAATAATTAATTTTTGTTTACTGAAAAACACCTTTCCCACAGCCAAGTGCATTGTTAGTCATTATTTTTTCTTTTTAAAATAGAAAGAAAATCATTATTGGATGAATTAGCATTTGAACGCTAAGATCTTTTCTTACACTTGATAATTGTATAAATGTTACATCAATTATTGTGTATTGTATGTGTATTATGTATAAATGCTGTTTAAGAAATTGTCATTAGTGTTTTAACCTCCTCAGTATGGGAACAGAATCAATCATCCTGCTTTAGCTTTTCACTTCATGAGAAAATTGTTGTCTTTACTCTTAGCTAAATTATTCTTGCATTTAATAATTCAGTAGTCAGTCTGATGCATTTTTCACCTGGGAAAAGGGGGCCAAAGCTTGTCTTTATTTTCCATGTATATTCAGTGTTGCGCTCAGGGGAATGGTATATCCAAAAATAAGACTATAAATAAGAAATCAGTAGCCTTTTCTGTCTTGCTGCTTTATGTGGGTTTGATATATGCTCCTGCAGCATTATTACTTACTCTGTTCAGATCAATGCTCTGAGCTTTCCTTTACATGATTGATTTCTTCCAGATTAGCCCACGAAGTACGTGATTTAATAAACACCACTGCTACCTGTTTGCTAACACACTGTCTGCAGTGGTAGCCAGAGACTGTAAAATTTCTAAAATGCTTCAGTCAGTCATAAGATTTGGATGGTATCACTTTATTTGAGTAGGAAAAAGAAAACAGATTTGGTCTGCTATAGTTGAAAGCAAACTGAAGTTCTTTGGAAGAAACAGAAATAAGGCAAGAATTCATAAAAATGAAGCCAGATTCTGCAGGAGATAATGATAAAGTTGCTTACTACAGTATTGTCCTCTTTAAATGCCACTTTCCTGCTTCACAAAAGAAGCATTTTTCCCTTGCTTTTGTGTTCTTAAAAATTGCGGCAGCAGATTGTACAGTATCAGCAACATTTTAACTATTGATGTCACTTCCTAAAATACCTATGGATATGTATTTGTATTACCATTTAGCGAAAGTTTTAGCAGAAATGGGCTGTCCAGGAAGAATTTAAGTGTTCTCTGGTGCTGTCCTGGGGTTCAGTGGGTGTGGGGTTCATGTAGAATTCCTGTTTTTATTAGGGTGTTATTTCAGTGTCACAGTTGCTTATCTGTAGCCATTCACAGGGTGCCCATGTTCTGGGCAGTATATCTTGCAAGAGTTCCATGCAGGACATGGAAGGATTTTGTGTGCCATTTTTATATTTAGAACCAGATTTTTTACAGATTTGCTTCTGGCTGGATTATGTGGACCTGGTTTAGGTACAGACTTGTACAGGTTTTAGTTTGCCCTAACAATTTTTGTGTTTCCATAATACCACTCTGATATCTCTGAGACCAGTGTTTTTTAGTGCTTTCCAGACAATTTTTGTGTAATAGATGTAATTTTTTTCCAGACATTTTTTTTTGGTAATAGATAATGTAATGGCTTTTGAGCATTGATGGCCTGAGGAATTGGGACGTTTCTTCAGAAGAAGTTAACTGTGTAATACTTTAACACACCTCTCCAGACATAGTATTTTTAATTTGTTAAGTTCACTCTTAGGTCTTTGTTTTTCCTGATAATGGCCTGACATACCATTATTCCTCCCTATATTTTTTCTCTCTATAGAAGGTAAGGGTTTTTTTCTTTGTGCCTTCTGTGATATTGTTTTCTCTGGAGGTAAATCTCCATAGCTTCACAGCACATCTGTGCTCAGATGTGGGCTGCAGTCTGATACACAGCATGATTCCCTCAGTCTTTACCCAAACCAGTCTGTGGTCAGGTCATTCCTTCTGTGCTTTCTGAGAAATGTTGTGAGGTTCTATTAATTTTTCTCCAGGAAACTTGTATTTCTGATATTACCCACCTTTCATCCACTTTCTTGGGAGATGGTTTTCCTTTTCAATTGCACTACTATTGTTTTTAATATTACTGAGGCTTGTTGTCTTTTCTTGCTACTTCCTATTGTAAAATTAAAATGCTACTTTTGGCAAAGAAACGATCATATTGCTTTTGAAGGATAGATATTATTCTTGCTCCCCCAGCACCTTGGGAAGAACTGTACAATATGATTCTATTCAGCCCACATTTTTATCAACACGGTCACCATCACCTGCAGCCATCATTCTATTTTAGAACACAGCCTTACAGGTATTTTTTCCCTTTTTGCAATATCAATATATGAAGAAGATGAATGAAAGTTTCTTGCATGTTTTTGTCAGTTTGTTTTTATAGCTCCCATGAACAGTGATGGACTTGGCAGCCTGGAGACTGAAATCCTCTGTTTAATCACAGCTAGGTGTAGTTCAGCAGGAAGATGTATTTCTGTACACAGACCCTGTAGCATGTCTAAGCCTCGAGCTGGAGAACTGACCTTCTGTGAGCAGAAAAAAGCTCTCAGGCCACTCAGCCCCTGCCTTATCTGTGGACTGTTCAAAAAGAAGCATTCATGCCATTGAGTTTTTGTGACAGGTGCTGACGTCTAGTCTGGAGTGGACTGAGAGCTCTCTTTGGGAATTTCTTTCCCTGAGTTCCTGAGAGAAAGCAGTGTTCTGTGCAGCCTGGGAGTTGTACATCTGCGTGCACTGAATTGTCACATAACACTTCAAAAGGCAGTGGGTTTTCAGGTCAGCTTGCACTTAGCCCTAGGCTTGATCTTCTGATCCATAATGTCTGTGATTCTTTATTTTAGTTGTGAAAACTCTCAAAATCTGATAGCTAAGACTAGAGACCTGAGTAAAATTGTAAACTTCATTCCCATGTTTAGAATATTGAGATATTTTATTTGAAAACAAAGCAAAAAGGTCCTTCAGAGAATCCTGCAGCATCCTAGGTCCAGTAAAGACACACTGCACAGAACTGTTGTGTGTAGTCATAACTTGTATTCTCTGAACATTTTGTAATGTTGTATAGCAAGGCAATGGTCCTGGTCATATTCCTTATCATAAATATATGTTTATTTCCCTGAAAATCCAATGTAATGAAAACATGTGCTATTCCAGAAGAACATTAAATCTGCTGGAAATAATTTGACTGGGTTTTGGGTCTTTTTGTATTTTTCAGCTAACAGGACAAGTGACTTTGCAAATTGCCTCTGATCCAGTTTTGCCGTTTAATGCCCTCGACATCGCGTTAGAAGTTCAGAACAGTCTGAAAGGTAATTTTCATTAGAGGAATACTGTTCTCCATATTACAGGGGTGGGGGAAAGCATCATCTAATCCCTGATACATATTTTCAATACTTGAATAATAGCCAGTGATTTTACTAGTTAAATAGGGTCATTATATAATGCTGAATAAAACACAGGTTTTGTTGCTAAAGAAAGCCACAAAGTTTTTTGATTTCTTCTGATATTACTTTATCAATTAAGCAATACAGGTTACCTGTAGTGTCCTAAGGCCTTTGAAAAATATTTCTGTTCATAGATTTATGAAACTCTAAAGTTGATCTGTTAAATAGAGAAGTAATTTCTATAAAATGACACCCAAACTTCACATATGCTTCAGCAAATTGTGAGATCATATCTCAAATGTAAAGACTTTTCACAATCTTCAGATGCTACCCCTGCATTTCATTCACTCCCGACACTACAAAGCACCACTTTTCTCTAACACATACTCATAGATGTACGATACCTTTTGTTTAATCTTTGCCATCCATCATTGTGAAGATGTAGGAGTCAGTAGGCAAGTATTGGTCTGGAACCAGTGAGCATCTAAAAAGACAAGTGATTTTAGCTCTGTTGTGCCACATAAACATTGGTTTAGTTCAGCCTAAACACAGCAGGGGATGATCATCAAATGAAGTGTGGCTCAGCTGGTATTCCTTCAACTGAACATGAGATATCTTCTATTGTTCTTCCTTTTTCTTTATTTTGAGTAATAGGAAACGTTGATTTAAACTGACTTTTTTTCTCTCTAACTTCAGTTAGATCATTTATCTCTACAACTTCAGGGGAGAGAAAATTATTTCCTAGGCTGTAGGGCCAGCAGGATAAATCTTCTCCCAGCTGTTCACTTTGGAGTTTTGTTTAATGATTTTTCTCATGGCTTTCATGTCTTGTCTGTCTCTGACTTGTATAAAAGAACACTTTATGTTCATTTTGGAAAACATTAAGACAATGGTTCTTTCAGTTACTTAAATGAGAAGTTGTGCTTTTTTTATGTGGCTCATGGGTTTATTCATTCTTCAAAAGATTTTATGTTGAACAAACTTTCCAGTTCAAAGTTGGAATGTCTTAGTAAGCCCTATTCTTCTCCAACTCAATGCAAACTGTAAATGTAGAAAGATGAAGGTAAATCTGTATGACATGTAAATTATTTGTTCATTAGGCTTAATTTTGTGCCTCTGGGATCTGGTTCAGCCAATTCCTTTAACACAGATTTTTATTACCCGTTGGACTTTCTCACATGCTTGAAGTTAAATTTTGTGTAAATATTTGAGTCACTGTTGTGCAATCTCCTGGATGTACTCACAAAAGGTTGTGTATACCTTGATGCTTGTTAATACTGCATTTATTTACATTTCTAAAAGATTTAACTCTGTAATGTGGTGGGTGTCTATACAATTAGCTCTGCTGAATTCCATGGGGTATTACTCAGTACCTCACAGACCATTTCTTACATCCAAGACAGTGTGGATGGCAAGTTAGGTCATCCCCAACATGTTCATATGGCTCATGGCCTGCTCCAGAAAGATGGGGAAGAGGCTGTCAAGTGACACGTGTTCTCTCCCCTTGCACACACCAGAACTCTTGGAAACAAACCACTGCTTTTGGGTTTATCTGAAAGAAAGGGTTGGGGCTGGAAACACTTATTTTTCTGCCTCTGCTGATGGTCTGATGTTTAACAGGAAACCTTGTGGTCATAAATGATGGGAGATGGGGCCTCCAACATTGAAATCCAGGTCCCCAGGTCTAGTCAGGCTGTTGTCTGTCTAGTCACAGATGTGATATTTTAAACAAATTCATAAATAAGTGACTGATTAGAATATTGTCATTAGCTACACTTTGCAGCTGTGTGGGATTTGTGCCTTCTCTACATGTAAAGTCAAGACCCATTTTAACTTGATACAAATACATTAATATCTTGCTAGGCCTTGTATCCTATGAAAAGCCAATTAATCTTTTGATGTGGGGTCCAGACAAGATGTTAGATCAGCTGTGTGAATGATACAAACAAAAGTGCTTTTAAGCATTCCTGTAGAAATGCTTTGTATGTATATGCAAGTAAAAATGTACAATCATTTGTATAGAAGTGTTTTGCATGTGTACAAGCATTTTTTATCCAGAATATATTTGTGTTTCCTGCTGAAAGCTCTTAGCACTGTGCTCCTTGTAGCCTGTCTTTCAAATCTGGTGTATTTTACAGCAAGTTTCAGGGGTTGATGATGGAGATTCTCCAGCACCTCATTAGGATTAAAAGCATTCTTGTATCTTTGCACCTGACTGTCCCAGCAATAACAAGTTCAGCCACCCAGTTTACAAAAATAAAGTCAGCCAGGTTGGTGTTGTCCCTCGCTTGGGTGCTGTTGAAGCTGATGTCATTTTTATTGCCAGTCACTTGGACTTGTGCAAACCTTTCAAAATGGGTGTCTGCCCCAGCCCTGAATTGTGGCTGTGCAGCACCAGGCAGGCGAGGTGAGATCCCCACTTGTGGCTGTCAGCACGGGCTGCTGGAGCACATTGCAGCCAGCTCTGATAGCCACTGGCTGAGAGGGAGAGCCTTACGAAGACAAATTGAGGGTGGATGAGATTTTCTGGTTTTCCAGAAGTGCAAGAGCCATGATTGAAAGCTCTTTGGCTGATGCAGTGTCAGCTGTGTGTGGCTTCTTATCAGCTAGGCCCTTTCTTCTCCCCAGAATGGATGTTTTACAGATGTTACTGCAGCTGAAGTACTTGGGGTGATAATAGTAGGCAGCACTAGCAGAAGTTTAAAATAATCTAGTTTACAATAAGTCATTCCCAGGGAAGTCTGCATGACTTTCCACAGCTCTGTCTCTACCCATACATTTCAAAACATCAGGCTAAACTCTCTGTCCTTAGAAAAATCGATGGAGACACCTATCTCTCTCATTTACTTGATGGCTGCATGCTCATTGCCTACAACTATCTGCTGCTCTTCAGCTTGGCATCATTTTACCTGCTTGACTGTATTTCCCTGATCATTTTGGGTGCTTTTCAGAATTACTCTCTCCTCCTGTCTGTAATGTAATTTCTGAAATTCAGAAAATTTCGCTCTTTACTGTTCCTACCCTTTATTCTTGACTGCAGCAGAGGTGAAAAATGCAACAAATCTATGTATAAGACAGAAATATCTCTTTTGTCATGAGACACTGGCATCTTGTCTTCAGCATCTATTCAAGGTTATTATGTATTAGTACCTTTCTTCAGCCTTTAAAAAGATAGTCATGGAAAAAGGCATTTTCCATGGACAAACATTTAGTTCTGAAGGGAAAGGATGAATCTATTCTGTGTTAGTAGGCCATAAGTGTGAGCAGCTCTGTACAAAGTCATTGGTACTTCATAGAATCATAGAATAGTTTGGGTTGTAAGGGACCTTTTAAAGGTCACCTGGTCCAATGCAGTGAGCAGGGAGATCTTCCAGTAGACTGAGACGCTCAGAGCCTCATCCAGCCTGGCACTGAGTGTTTCCAGGATGGGGCATCCACCACCTCCCTGGGCAGCTCAGTGTTCCACCATCCTCATTGTAAAAAATTTCCTCCTTACTCCTAGTCTAAATCTAATCTTTTGGTTTAAAACCCTTACCCATTGTCCTATATCAGAAGTTTGTCCCAAATTTTCTTATCAATCCCCCTTTCAGTATTAAAAGAGCATAATGAAGTCTCCCTGGAGTTGTCTCTTCTCCAGGCTCTTGTATTGACATGCACAGAGTAAAATGTCACAACATTCCTCTTTAACATAACTTCTTTGAACAAAGGCTTGGAGCAGCACCAGATGAGTTTACTTGGGCTGTAGAAGTCATGGTAGCAAAACTGAAGCTGATGGCAACACATCCTTTGCACTGTGGATGTCTGTGGATTTGTGTTTCTGCCCCTTTAGGGTGCTTCCTACAAAGATTTTCCATTCAGATTTTCTACTGCCAGGTCTGCTCATCCTATTTTGCAGAGCATGAAAAATTTTCCTAGTGAATAGAGCAACACATCGTAGCTGATTCAGAATTTGCAAGCTAATCAAAACCTGAAGCAATTTCCCTTCTCTCTTACATGCAAACACATGTTCACATATATGGTAAACAAGCATCATGCCTTAAAATGCTGATTTATCTGTGCTCCCTTTCCTATAAGTACTTGTAGGCAAGTATTTTCATAACAGAGGGCACAAAAAGAATTTAAAAATGTTCAACCTCAAGCTGTGCTTTTCATAAGAGCAATCAGTTACAGAGGGAAAGTATTCAGGGTCTGTAAAAATATCTGTTTGGTGTAACTTGGTTCTGAATAGGATCCGGTTGCATTTAACAAATGCAATGAAATTCAACAATGTAATTCCCTGATCAAGACTGCACATGCTCCTGAGTCACTTTACTGTGTTTGCAATTTTATTTTTGTAGCAACTAAACAACTAGCTTAGATGAGTCATCATGATTCACATTGGAGACAAAAGGACAAAGAATACAAAATACAACACTGTGGCATTGTTTTCTCTTAAATGAGGTAACACTTGTGCTTGATTTTCTCTGGAAAAGCTTCACAAGGTGCCTAAGACATTATTAGTTAAGGCAGGGTTTTCTTGAAGAATCGTTTGCCCTTCCATTCCCATCTTCTCAGCCTGAGAAAAGCATAAATTGGTTTCCCTTGGTGGTGCAGTTCAGTGTGTGGTGGTGCCTGTTCTGTCCTTAGTTGGCTGAAGTGACACTGCCCATACTGGCAGGTTTTGTACTGGAGCATTAAAAAAGGGCCTGGCCCTGTGTTTTCTAACAAATGCTGGTTTTGAGTGTAAAGCAATGAGTTGGTTTAAGGGCTGTGGAGAACAAGTGAGAGCATTTACAGGATTTTTGTGTTTAAAAGGGTGGTCTGGTTGGCTTCATTTCCAAGTACAGAAAGATGGATTTTCCTTTATCTCACTTTCTTTATTGAAAAGGCAAAGCTGGCATTTGCAATTGTTTATATAAGATTCAGAACAAAATCTATATAAGTTTTTTATGTTATTTGGAATGCGAAGTGCTTTGCTGAAACCAAAGGATTCTTTCTAACAGGGTGAATTTAAACATTTCAATAGGACACAAGTCCCAGGGTAAGGTGTGCACAGTGTCTGCATTATATACATGGGAATGGGAAGTTCTTCAGCTGCACAGGATGTTTGCTGAGGATTTGGAAATTAAGGATAATGATATTTTGCAAATATCTTAAATGTAGCAAGCTTATATGCTTGAATAATATTTTTATGAGGCATCAACCTAACCTGATCAAAATTTCAATTACTGCAGACTCAGAGAGTTACCAACCCTTTATATCAAGATACCAGCACACCTTTTATCCATTCTATTTAGGGAAAGATGGATTGGTCAAGTGTCATTAGCAAAGGAACCTTGTCCAAACCCATGGCAGACATAAACCATCTTCTCTCACTCCTGTTCCCCTAGGGAGCTTCTGTTCATTGTTGAAAGTCATCTTGATATGTCAGGAAATCTGACAGTTTCTCTCACACCAGCATCTCGTCTCTCTGTGTATTCTGGATCGCTTCATGTTTTGCTAGATTGGAATGTGGTAGTCAGCTGAATGACAGGAGGATTTGGGATCTATGAACTCCTTTCCCTTTGCTGGAATGTATCCAATAGCAAATCTCTTTTTCCACATGAGAGGGAGAATATGTTATATTCAGGCATTTCCTTGGATTTCTTAGTTATACCTCTTTGCTTTTCCATTCCTATTATGTGCTCGCTTTTCAGATCCTAACCATGAATTATTTGATAAATGGGTTGGTGGTTGTCCTGATTTTAACTAGAAGGGAGTTTAATTTTCTTCCTAGTAGCTGGTACTGTGTTGTGGATTTAGGATGAGATGAAGGTTGGTAACTCACTGATGTTTCAGTTTTTGTTTAGTAGTGTTTACCCTGAGGACTTTCCAGTTTCCCATGTTTTGCCAGAGAGGAGTTACAGGAAGCTGGGAGGGAGCACGGCCAGGACAGCTGACCTGGAGTGGCCAAAGGGGTATTTTATCCCAGAGAACATCATGCTCTTAGACTGAGTTGGCCAAGGAGGCTGATTGCTGCTGGGGCCAGGCTGAACATGGTCAGCCCAATAAAATTGCTCATCACTTCTCTGTCTTGGGTTTTATGTCTCTCTTTTGGGTTTTTTCCCTTTTTGATGCTATATTATTACTATTGTTATTATGATGATCATCATTATATATCAATTATTAAGCTGTTCTAATCTTGACCCACTGGTTTTAACTTCTTGATTCTTCTCCCCATCCCATCAGGGAATCCAGTGGGTGTGAGTGAGCAGCTGCATGGTGCTTATTTGCCAGCTGAGGTTAAACCATGCCAATGTTCCTCAATTACTATTTGTGATTTTTCCATGTGTATCTTAGAAAAGGAAGTTGAACATTCATTGAACTTGAGTCCTGAACCACTTTCTTGGCATAATGATCTCAGTCACTAAGGTACAGAGCTCCCTGAGGTTTGCACATTCAGGTAGAGGTGAGACAGCTCCTAGAGCTGCATGGTTTATGTTGATGAAGGCATTATTTGACAGATCTAAGCATAGTTGGATTTCTTGTCAATAGGTGAAGTGAATCTTGGCTTTAAAGACAATTTCTGCATCCTGGAAATGTTTGTGCTGACTGATACTGCTTTTGACCTTCTATCAGGTTCAGGCTCTGCTTTCTCTCTCCATGTGCTTTAAAGATGAAGGCAGTCCATGCACACACTGGGAAAGGAGGCCACACTCCTCATCTGCACTGCAGGTGGGAGGAGGCTGCATGTTCACAGTGCTTCAATTCACATTTCACTTTCTGGACTATGAACAAGGAAATACTAAAATTGTGATGTGCTCGTAGGTGCTGCAGGCTTTTATTCTTTTGCTGTCTGAGTGGGGTTGCTAACAAAGCAATAGTTAACACTCCAAGTTAGAAAATTTTGAAAATATTGACTGGATTAGAATATGCATTAGGATATCAATTAAAGTTGGCTCATTGGCATATGACTTAAGTGATTAAAAGGAGCAATTTCACATAACCCTCTACAATTGCTGTTAACCTCTAAGATTCTAAAATGTTGAATCAAATTCAATTAAACTCTGCATAATAAAATATTCTATAGAGCAGTCATTATGGAATCCAAGCACAAGCTTTCAGACTCAAGAGCAACAGCATCAAATGCCATTGAATAAATTCAGTCTCAGAAGGAAATATTGTAGTTCTTGATTTATAACCATTGCTTCCTGCATGCCTGTTTTTCCAATGCTAGATTTTAAGCTGTATCCCAAAAACCATTCCTCACAGCTTATTAGATCTTAAAACATCAGAGCCCAAATTGATCTTTGAAGAACAAATCAGAGGTTACACCGAATGATCTATGGCTTCCCTTGACCCGTTCCGTGCTGCTCGCAGAGGAAAAAGAGGCTCAGGTTTTAATTGGACTATTAATTTTGACTTGGAAGCAAGAGTAATAAGTGGTCTGTGAATCACTGGTGACTGTCTTGCTGTCCCTGCTCCAGGTGATGAAGCAGGCGTCCCTCAGCTGCTGGCAGTGGCATCACGTCTGAGGGACACGGCGGAGCTGTTCCAGTCGGACGAGATGCGCCCGGCCAACGACCCCGAGGAGCGAGCTCCTGTCAGAGTCAGGATGCTCAATGATGTGCTGCAAGGCTTGGAGAAAAGCTTCCTGCTTCATCAAGCTCCTCCAGGACTTTACAGGTACGGTACAAGGTGTCCCACACGGCCTGTAGCTGAGCTAAAATGGTATTCACCACTGCTTGGTTCACAGAAGTGTCTTTAAAAAGAAAACCTCAGTGAGTACCCAAAATTAAAGCTGGTTTTTTCCTATCACGTCCTTTCTGCAGAAAACATTAATTCATTACAATGCAAGGGGTTATTAGAATGCAGCACTGTAGCACTTCTGTCATGACATTGCTGCTAACGAGACGTACGGTGTGATGCAGCCCAGGCAGCGTGGCAGAAACGTGTGTCAGATGGTACAGGAAGCTTTCAGAAAGAGAAAATATTTTGAAGTCTAATACTGCTTGACAAGCTCCACCTATATTTTATTTAAAACTTTGTACAGTTCATTGAAGATTCGGAATTATACAAGATACTCTGTAGCATTATTTAACATATTTAATTATACAGCAGCGTTCTTGGATGCATTTCAACGAGTTAAAGGCAGTTAACAAGGAGGCCTGAGTCAGTTACTGTTCATAACATCTTGTCTCTGCTTGGAATTATTCTCTGATATGTGTTCAGCTGCACTACCCAGGCTGGTTTTAAGATGTCGTAGTCATCCCATCTTTTCCTTTCTCAGAAAGAAGTCTGCAGGTCTCTATCTCTCACCAGAACCAACTAAAGTAGCAAAACTGTGCTTTGATTTCGGTTAATGGGAAAAATTATCCAGTATCTCATGCAAGTGAACGTGTAAAGTGGACATCAAACAGACAAGTGGTAGAGGTGGGGAAAGAAAGCGGAAAGCTTCAGCCACAGGAGGGATTCTTCCAGTTATTAGCAATGATATAAAAACAAATGCAGTCATATTTTAACAAAAGCGGAGGGGAAAAGAAAAAGCAAGGTAGTTATGGGGAATTCAAAAGTTTCAGTGAATAAAAGCCCTACAGCTGTAATGAAGAAAATAGAATAATTACATCTGGGGAGAGGCTAATTTACTTCCTTCCTGCTGTGACTGGATTTATAACATAAAGAAATAAGCCAAAATGGGATTAGATAAAGTCCAATATTCCAGGTTTAGCGGTGCTGTCTGTCTTGTCTGAACTGGTATGGTGTTGCAAAATAGCCAAAAAACTGTTTAATAATAATGTAATATGTATGTGTTGCATTGCAACAGCAGCATTCAACATTGTTGAATCTGGTCCAGTTCTTTATTTGTAAAAATAAATGATATCAAAACTTAAGATTATAAGGAGAGGGTTTTTGAGGTCTTCTAATATTTCAGTTCTTGGAGTGCTTGCATTATTAAGTTTGTTATTTACCAAAATGTAATTACTAGATATGCAAAAATAATGTAACAAATTTTTCACCTACTTTTCAGGGTACTTTAGTACAGAGTAAAAGTACTTTCACTTTTAGTGAAAGTAGATGCTGTGGAAATGAAATTTTGTACTTGCTGCCCTTCAATTTAATTAAATTCGATACAAGATTTAACAATACAAGATTTCAAAGACTGGGAGAAAACATTGGCTTTGACTTTACTTTGAATAAATTTACCTGACATCATCTGGAATATACAACAGTAAAGGACACCTTGTGTGTCATCATTTAGATGTTCATTTAAAAAGGATACAACCTTTGTACAGTGCCAAGGTGTGTAATTGTTACCTTTAATGGCAAATCTATGCAGATAAACAGAATCAAGGGCACTCTTAGGTTGCTGATGTTCTTTGCTCCCATTTAAAATCTGAAGTATGTTTGCTTAATTAAAAATAAAAAGCATCTATGTCTTGTTTAGATTATTTTTCATTTTTTAGGCATTGAAAGTCCTTTTATTAGTTGATGAAGTTATGTGACTGTGTTTTGTTTTCTGAAGATATAATTGTGTCCTGAGAACACTGGAAATACTTGAAAAACCTGATGCACTTTTATTTTGGTTTTTGCTTGTAACAGTTTAAGCTTATTCTTTTTGTCATTTGGTAAAGAAAACAAACAAAAAAATCAGTCTCACAGCCAGGACCTTGTATGCCATGTTTCATCCCAGTCAAAAGATTGATAGGCAAGTTATAAACCCCTGAAATAGTGGTTTATAATGGAAATGCTGGCAGCCCTTTAACTATAGCAGCACAAGCAGTACAGCAATAAATACTGTGCTTCATCTGTAAACAGAAATTTAGGATGCAGTTTGCAGCCTTGACCTTCAGGCTCCAACTGTGTTTAGATCATTAAGATTCCATAAATACTGTAATTTACAGCCTTCTGAAGGAAGAATTTGTGTGCACAGTAAAGGACGTATTCTTCATGAAAAAATGATTGCTTCCTGTATACCCATTTGGACTCATATTCTCAACCTCAATCAAAGCACTTGACAAATTTGCTGAAGTTTTAGGCATCATTTTTAGCCTTGTGTTTGTCCTAATTCACAGCCCTCTGGATCTATACTAGGTTTTCTGTCCTAGAACTTGAATTAAAAAGAAAGGTGGATTTTTTCTTTATGGCAGGAGTGTTGCAACCTTCCTGTGCTTCTCCACTACAGGGGAACTGATACATCTTTTATATATATATATATTTTTTATATATAGTTTGCACACACATTCCCATAGCTATAGTCTTTTACTGTATATAGGTATTTAGAAAAATAGATGCCTCATTCCAGTCAATGTCATAGGGCAACATTTGGGCATAATGAATATATTTTGCATCTATATGAGAAGTAATATAATCAGACTTACTAGCAGAATTCAAGTTACTATTTTTTTTCAATAATTGGATTTGGATATTTGACTTAATTTAAATAATCATGATTAACATTGGCAGGTTGTTCAATACAGTAAATGCTATAGTTTTGATGCTTATTCCTCTTACCCAAACTTCCTGACATTGAACTGCAAATTTGACAACAGCACATTCCCCATGATCTCTATTTCCAACTGAGCTGGAAATACACAAGTACAGCTTTAATCAGGGTATTTTAGTCTTATCCAGAAATTTAGGCAGAATGAAAAATAATAGGTTGAGGAGCATCCTGCTTTGCAAAAGTTACCCTGGGACTTGATTTGGGGTTAGGAGAAAATTGCTGAGTTTCATTGTACCTGAAATATTTCTTTGATTCACAGTGGTAACCCTGGGTAGATTTTCTACTTCCAGAATAAATTTCCAGGATTGCTATTGGTATTTTTCATTTATTTCTCTTTGTTTCTCATAGCATAATTGTAATACTGATAATTATTTGGATTTACAATTTGCCATTATTTTAGCAGACTAAATCAGTAGAAATCTGTCTGTTTCTCACCTTTAGCCATTTCTTGCTTTCCACTCTTTCAATGTATACTTTTGTGGAACATTTCTGTGTGTTTTCTGATGATCATATTTTTGCTACTAAAGTCATTATCATGGATTACACAGCAGTGACATCTACAAGGTTAATGAAGGACAGAGGTTTTGTTACTTTAGTCACTGTACAGGGGGAAAAAAAATTCAAGCATAATGTCTTCTCCATGAGATGGTCAGCCTCACCAGAGCCATAAAAAGATTCCATAAATACTGATCATGTCATGCCTTTGAATGCATTTCCTCTCTACAGAAGTACTGACCAAAACACTGACACCAATATCAGGGCTAGCAAGACAGCACGGATCTTGTTGCTCAGAAATGCTGAGTCCAAATCTTGTGTTTGCCTAAGCTCAGTAAGAGGGTTCTCCCTGTTCCTTGTATATTTTGTTGTGCTTTTTATAATTTACTGATTCCCACAGCTTCTGCCTCCTGTCAGCCTGATGTATTTGTCAGGTCTGTGTGTGCACTCCTTAGGCTGGAAGGCAGAGCTCTTCAATGCACAATAATATTGAAAGAAAATGAGATAATAAAGCAAACTTCATGGAGTATCAGGCATGGCCCACTCAGTGCAGGGGGATCCCCAGTCTCAGTGAAAGTGTCACATTTCTTCATGTCCAGGTCTAATTTTCAGGTATGCTGTTGATACCAGATGAATCCAGTAGTAAGTATGCAGGATTTCCTAGAATCCCCTGGGATGCTCCCCCAAAATTTTCAAACCTAAGGGAGTCATTAAAATCACAGCTTGTGTCTTCGGTATTTAAAATTATAGCCAAAAGGAGGTGTACAAGGGCTCAGGCTGTCATTTCTGCTCCAGTTAGGTGCATTTTATTCTTAATGGATCCTTGCCTATGGATCAGTTATGTCCTGACTGACAGTTCTTTTAACAGTTTATAAAAATGTCCAAGTCAACATGTGTAAAATCTTTCTTATAGAAGTTTCAGCTTAGCATGCCAAGTTCATCCTGTCCATTAAGGCTGTATGCATCTGCCACCACTATTTATGGAACTTTTACAGGGGTGGTTGTGCTTTGTCTAATAGGTGTAATTGAGTGAATTGAGTAATAAGTAGGTGAAAAGCAAGGATTTTGAAAGCAATCTGTGTCTTCAGCAAAGACCTCCAGCAGCTTTTATTGCTCATTTGTATCAGTTAAACTTCTTCCTTTTGCTTCTTTTCATCACAGATACCCAAGTGTGGCGTTAACACTTCATTGGGCTAAAGAATTACAACAAATGGGTACATTTTAGTGCACTGAACAAAGCACTGGCAGTAAGCAAAGATAGATTGTGCAGCCTGAATTTGACATAATTAAATGAAAGAACAGTCAAGAGGTGTTTTTTAGTACCATTCACAAAAGGCAACTTGCGTTGCTGCTGAACTCGTGCTGCTGAACTCGTGCTGCTCAAGCCTGTGTTGTTCACCAGAACAAATATTTTCCTTTCATACTGAGATTTGTTATGTACATTCCTGACATGTGTATAGTCTACAGGAATTATTTCTGCTTTGCTGGTAAACTGCAGCAGATTCTCAGGTTTCAAAATACACATGCCCTAAGTCGAGTTTCCAGAGATATGTTTAGTAGGAAAATTAAAGACCTTATTATATCTCCACTTGTAAACAATCTGCTCGTTGGATTTACAGAGGACAAGCATTAAAGATGCAAATATCCTGCTAATCTTAAATAGTAATGTGGGTAAACATGGAATGCAATGTCACCTGCAAAATAAAACAAAACCCCAGCCCAGAGTTTCTTCCCAAGACAGTAGTTCTGTCTCATTGTATAAACTCTGGAGATTTGTTTTTCATTTTGAATTCTGCATTTATGACTTCAAGTAGAAAACATTCCTGTCTCCTTTGTAGTAATATTTGAGATGTTTTTTGACTGACCTGAACCAAATGCATGGAGTATTTTTATTGTTCTGCTTTGTATTATGTGCAACAGAGAATGATTTGATACGGTGTCGATGATCCTTAGTGTGCGAAATGATGAAATAATTCATGTTTCACTGGCAACTGTAGATAATGTTCTGTCTCTATTATCTGCCATGTGAAATTTGTAAATACAATGCTAGAATTATGTTGGGGGAGAAGGAAAGAGTTGTGTGCTGCTTGTAGAATAGTGTACCTCCAATTTTGCCATTCAGTCAGAATAAATGAATTTTTGTCTTCCAACACAACAATGATTTTCTACCTGACTTTTGACCCCCATTTTTTGCATCTTTCAAAATTTGCAACTCCTTTTCTTCTATGATTTTTTTTTTCATTGCTTATAAATGGAGTTATGAACAGTGGCATTACTTGTTTCCCTAATCCTCTGGTGTTTCTCAGTTCTGCAGTTGTTGTTCAGCTTCCTTTTCTCTGATAAGCACGTGCCCAAATGTATTTTTTACACCCAAAATGCCTTCCTATTTTCTTCTGCCTTATTCCTTTGAACTTTACAGTGTTTGAGCAGTGTGATTGTGGTCTTTGCAGTTGTAAGGAAGGAGCAGCACATTTATCCTGGCACACACCAGTCGCATTTACTAGGCTGATAATGCTCTTACAAATTCCTGCTATGGTTATTATTTTTCTCATGACTGATAATGATGCTGAATTATGCCCTTTCTTAATACTGAGGAGATGCAATAAAGTGAGTGATAGTCATACTCAAAACACCTGATCTATCTGAGTGGCAATTGAGATGTTTTTCCCTTTGGAATCACCAATACATGTAATGGCCACGAATTAATGACTGTATTTGTTGTCTTGTAAATTTTTACTATTTAAAGAGCATTTGCTGCATAAATACTACTGAATTAGCCATCTGCAGAGCTGTAATTATGGCAGACTTTAAAGCTTATTTAAACATGGAACATGAAAATCTTTTCATTACACCTGCAAAAGCAGAAAACCTCTGTAATCAGGGATTATGTCATGGCTTGAAAACAGACTTTTCACTTCCCTGATATAAAAGGAAACCTGTTTTTTACATATATTAATTTATTTTTCCTCTATGTACTTCCCATGAATTTTCTTCCATCTTTTTAATTAGGCTGATTTGTATACTTGCAGAGTTCTCTCTGTACAATACATCAGACCCATTATGTTTGTGATCCAGTAAATATTATATTATAATTTAACCCAGCATTAGTAGTCCTGAAGACTGGACTGTGTGTCCAGTAAATAACATTCCTCATGTTTCCCATGAATGTGCATAGTCTTGGCCTTGCAAAAAAAAAAAAAAAAAAAAAAAAAAAAGGATTTTTTTTTTTTTTTTGTAAAATGCCATTTCTTTTAATATGTGTTCGTGCTGGATGTTTTAGCCCATTTCACAGCAGTTGTTGTGTGACTGTAAAAGCCCTGTCACAGCTGCTCTGTGAGCTCAGTGCAGAGCTCTCGTGCCAACCTCCAGCAAGTCTTGTGGTTCACATGCAACTCCACTCCGTGTCCCTTGCTGGCAGATCTTGCTTGGTCTGCACTTATGGTGCTAAATAGGGCAAGAATATTTAGTTCCAAAATAAAAAAATCTACTGTTATATCAGGAAGATATACAAAGTATTAGATTCTGAATAATTTATTAAATCTGACAGAAACTTAATATTTTATACGTTATTTTATATTTATTATAAACAGTAGGACTGGTAACATTTTTTAGATCCAAGAAACACATGAATCCACATTTTTGACCATGATAAATAAGAACCACTCATATATGGTTGAAATATTAGCCAAGAGCACCTCTTGAATGTAATACAAAATAAATTGAATTCATTGGGAAAATAGTCAATATGGACTGTTCCTCCTCTAATATATTACCCAGGCAATAGAGCTTAGAAATGTGTCCATGAGATCATTAACAGGAAAATTACTTTAACTGGGACTTAAATAAGTGGTAATTTTGTGTGTGTACCTGCCACTGAAGGTAATAATAATATAACTTTAGGCATTTCTTCAAAGATGTATTATGTATTATGACATACTCTTATCCCTCATTAACTCTTATGATAATGATCTGATGGTGATGGGCTCATGTCACATGGCTCAGAGTTATTTAGGGTGATAAACCCAGTCAGGATCAGAGCTGGAGACCAAGGTCAAGCCAGTTCCTGCATCAAGCACTGGACACTGACTGCTGCTTTGTTTGGGAATGGGATTCCTCCTCAGGAAGAGGATATTTTACATGATTTCTAAATAAAAAGCCCTATGAAGTCATCAGAACATCAGCTGTGAGCCATTTGGAAATAATTTTATTAATTCACTTCCCTTAAGTTCTTCAAAATAGTAGCACATCTGCTTTGAATTTGAGTGTTTCAGACTGAGACATCCTTAAAAGAAAGATAGTTTCCTCCAAATCATTCACACAAGCATGTTTCTTTCACTTGAAAAGCAAGTGTAGCATAAATCATCCAAAGAACAACATACTTACATTTGTTACCAACAGCTACATTATTTGAAATTTAACAAAGAATATTTCATACCAGCTGCTGCCAGCAAATAACATTTTAAAATACAGTTATATCAATTTTGTTCAATGCATCATCACTCTTTTAAGTATAAATGTAAGTCCTTGCTCTGAGGAACCACAGAAAAATGACCAGTGGATTTTCAAGGAATTTTTACTTCTCCATGGGGTATACATCATTCTCTCATCAGCTGCATACAGGGTTTGGAAGCTCTGTAGCAAACACTCTCAGAGTGGGTTCTGTGGCTTCTTCAGGAATTTCTGCATAAAGTTGCTTAATTAATTTCTGTGAAACCCTAGAGAAAATTATGCCAGATTAGAGGACTGCTCTCTAGTAGTGATAAATGGTGACTTGCAATTTCTGAAGAACAAATGCATCCTATTTGTATTATTTTATTTCACTGCTGTGAAGTCATTCTCTACTGCTGAAGCTGTAAATGGGATTCTCCTTACCTACTGATCTTGCTTAGTCCAAAGCAAGAAAGAAATCAGCTCCTAAACCCAGCAAATTTTCACCAAGAGAAAAATTCTGAGTGCATGATAATGTTGGTGTTCAGCACTGGCAAATAGATATTTTATTGCAGGCTGATTTTACTCAAACTCAGTCTTTCAGCTAGTCAGGCTTCTCAGCTCCATTATTCTTATCTGAGGCTGTTCCAGAACATCAGTCCTCTCATGATCTGCTACTTGCCAGCTTCCATTTATTCATGGTTTTTATATATTATAGTAAACACTGTTTGCTGTCAAAAGTCACAAAAATTAGGAAGTGATGTAATTACTGTTTATTTAGAAAAAGAGAAAAAGTTTGGCTACAGGTTGTCAAAGAGTCAATATTTCCTTTATTTCTCAGCCATTGCAGAACACTGTCCTATTATCAGAAAATCAAGCTTAGCATTGTTAGCTTTACTTTATGTCAATCTTTTTGGCAGAAAATATTTAACTATCAAAAGAACAGTTTCCTTACATATTTCAGAACAGAAATGAAAGTGAATGCTTTCTGTGAATGTTGAGTTTTGGTGATAAAAAAGTCCTCAAGCAACTTTTCTTGGCTTAAATTCTTTGATAGATCTTTTCTTTTCCCTTTGGGATTCTGAATGCTCCTCCATGTGCTTTGGAATCTGGTATTGGTGACTCAAGGCCCTCACAAAGATTTAAGTTGTCAAGGTGCATCAAGCTGAAACTTAGGCTAGAGTTAGTGTTAGGTTAGGCTTTAGTGATCCTTCAGTGAGGGATGAGTGTGTTTCAGGACTGGGCATCCCTTACCTTTAAAAAGTACTGTAATCAAAGAGAACTGCAGGGAAATAAAAGATAATGTATGTATCTTGTAAGCCACTGCTCATCCAGTTTGGATTCTCTTTTTCCCTTTGTTTATTTGGCAGGCAGTCAAGCTAAGCTTTGAGACACTTCACAAAGCTGCCAAAATCAGGATTAATTTTTTTAAGAAGCCCTATTTAAAACTGACCTCTCAGAAATGTACTGAAACCTGGAATAACTTCCTCCTTGTGGTCCCATGTCCCAGCAGGATTCTGTTCAGGCACACTTACCACAACCTCCATTTGCCATAATTACTCAATTAGAGGTGTCCTCATGCCTGCCTTTTATGCAAGATAAATTTGTATCTAGCAGGGAGAGAGTTTATCTGGCTCACCACTGTCACACAACGATGCCTTTGAAATGCCTTTCAGTTGGTTAGACTTTATTTGGGCTTGATATCTCGATTACCTGCAGCTTATCAGCTGCTGATAACATGCAGATAGATCCCTTTCAGGCAGACACTCACCTCTGAGTGTACATGATTTTAAATCCATCATTTTCTGGAATACATAGTGGTAGAACCATTTGCAGCCTGTAAATGTGAGCACTAAGGGAAGGCGGTTGATGGCTCTTTAAAGGAGAGGATGTGAAGGAAACATGAGTTAGAAACAACTAATTACAAACAGAAGATCCTTAAAAATGATATGCTGGGGACTTAAGGCAGTGAAGGAGAGGTGACATTTACAGCTGAGCTGCCCTGAGTGGTTGGCTGCCACATCCCCATTTTCCCTGGCCATTTGTGTTGTTCCATCCCATGACCCCAGCGACTTCCAGCGTTCAGTCCAGCAGGGAATGAACATTGTAGAAAAAAAAAAAAAAGGGTTCCTCTGGATCAGCTCTAATGACATGTAATGAAACTTCACCAGGACGTGTATTTCCTCCTGATAGAAGCTAATCTTACAAGGCCAGCAGCTATAATTTTATAATTATAAACCTTCTGCCACAATGCTGCAGTGAAATAAAACAGGTAAGATAAAAAAAAACTGCATGTGGGTGTCAAAAAGGTTTAAAAAATGAGAGGAAAGAAGAACAACCCTTGGAGATCAAAAGACAAGGATCCCAGAGGAAGAAAGGAAACTTTCTGCATGTTCACTGCAAAATTTTCTGAGGTATAGTTACACACTGCAAACTTGTGTAACTATACCAGTATAAATCTTCTTGTGCTGTTTCCTGAGAAGATTTTGTGATATTTTTATGTCCTACAATGAATAACCACTGTATGGAACTGGAAGTCCCAACATGTAAATACTTCTATTAGAGTGCATTTACTTATTTACCAAAGTATCATATTTTATGTTTTACAAACATGAATGAAAACAGGCTCCTAAATGTCAGGAAAGTGCATTCAAAATTGAACAGTATCAGGCGAAAGGGAAATTCAGAGAATCCTTGTTCTGGTGTGCTTTTTTTTTTTTTTTGCTTTTTTTTTTCCTTGGAGACTACAAGAAAAAACAAATCAGGGAATTACAAAATTGAGTTTGTGAGGATGCTGAAGTCATAACACATTGTGTTATAACTTGAAAAGACAGAGGCTGCCCACAGTATTTTTCTCTAAACAATTTTACTATGATTCTGCAGAGAAAACCTGCACTCATTTCATGTGGGACACTAGACTTACCATCTTGTCCTAATGATTTAATAATTACTTTTCAAAATCTCAAACGTGGGCTGTTAGATAGGAGTCTGCCTGTAAGTGCCTGAATAATTCATCTTGTGTTGTACATTACCTACAGACAAAATTTTCTTGTAAGCTAAAAAATCGTTTTTCGTGACAAGAATAATGTGCTAATCTTGTTTCATCTTGTTCTGTCCAGTTGCTCTAATATTGAAGTTGTGTTAAAGTCAATATATTTCTAGTGTGATCTGTCATTCAAGAATTTGTCAAATTCCTCCTGGTCTGGTGGGTGTGATGGTACCTCCTTATTTGTGGTTATGTAGAACAGCATTTAATGGCATTATCTTTATCAGGAATGCTTGTGTTCCTAGGCCTGCCAAGGACTTACAAAACTTGTAGTAGAGTCTCTCTTTATCGTTTCTTTACTTTGCTAAGGCTGTTTGTTTTGTTTGTAGCCCTTTTATCTCTTTCAGTGGTACTGCCTGAAGTTATTAATTGGGTTTCCTACCTCAGTGTTCCACTTTTCAGGTCACTGGGATGTGTCATAGAAACAAGCCCATTAGGATGAGTGATGTGTGTTGTCATTTCATCAGCATCATCAATAATATAATGCAGTTTTCTGTTTAGGAGTGTCTTTTTGTTTTGTGGGGGTCAGGCTGACAGTGTGAATTACATTTATAAGATAAAATAGTTAAAGATGAAGGTAGATACTTAAGCAATTAGGCCAGAGGCTGGATTTGTTGTTTTAGAGGTGTAGGCTACAAAACCAATTTGTGTTAAGGAATGTTTAAGTAATTGAATTTCACAGTGTAAATTAAAGTCTCTTGCTATCATTTTCAATGTTGTGGGCACATGGTGGTACCTTGTGTCAATGAAATGGCTGGGGTTTATTTTTCAGTCTGTGTGTAATCTTTAATGAAAACACTTTTCTGACTTGTAAAGGCTTGGAAGTAATAAACTGAACTGACCATTTTTTTCATTTGATGAAGCTTCAACAGAGATAAGAAGTAAACTTGTATAAATTGACTCTCATGAACATGCATAAAGAGAGAAATCATTTTATGCAACAAAGGGGTGGCATGGCTTGCCAAGCAAAGATAAGTAATTGGAAAATACAAGATTCCAGTGAGAACTCCTAGTAAAAAAGTTGAAAAAAATAGGTGCTGTGTTATGTTACTTATTAGTATTTGCATACATAAAAATATAAATGAGGTTCTGTTGTACTATGTAATCAGCTATTCTGAAGTCACATTACTGTTTCAGAAGTTAAGATATTATTTTTAAATTATGCTTGTCTCATTCATCAAACAACTAAGCTCTCATCAGACACTAATTTGCCCTGCATTCAGGTGGGGTGAGGCAGTTCTTGTTTTTTCTTGGATCACATGCCTATGTATTTACTGTGGAATCACCAGTGATTCCAAAGTCACAGCATAGATTTAAACTGTGTTAACACCCTTATATGTCAGGGCAAACCATCTTTTTTGGCTTGTGTGCCTTGTGCCATTTGATGATGGGACATGAGGTCTGTTCCTATTCTCCACAAACATTGTCTCAGCAGGGCCCAAATGTTCCAAAGTTCAGACCAGCCTCTGTTTAGAGTCGTTTCTGGCAGTCTGAGTCAGTGTTGCTGTCTTACAATGTTTTTATGAGTTGACCTAAAGGAGCAGAGGGATCCTAACACAGATCAGGGTGCCAGTGTTGTTGGCATTTGGAGCAGAATTCCAGCTCAGTCAAACTCCAGCCACCAGCAAACAGATCTCTCCTGAGGGTAGAAAGAAATGTGATTATCTCTAGCACTTTCCTTGCTGTTGAGGGTGTTTGAGGGGCTGTGAACAGGCTTCTTTCTCCCTGTGAGCTCCAGGAACTATAGAGGAGAGTTCTTCAAAAGCCTGGTTCTGCTTGCACTGATCTCAGCAGGAGTCCCTGAACTAAGGGAGCAAACTCAACCCCTGCTTTGAAAAATGCATAGCATTTCCCATATCAGAGCCCATCCTTAAAATCCAGGGAATCAGGAATTTATCTGGCTCTTGACACACACAGTTTTCATTTACTGTGCCACAGAGGCTGCTTTGGGACAGTCCACGAGGTAACTTGAGTCACCTCTGAGGATGAGCTGCAGCACAGGCAGGGAGCAGTAGCATCAGCTTCAGCTAAGGGGACTGTCCTGAGGCTGCTGCAGTCCAAGCTGAGGAAGTTGCTGCCACATCTGCCTGTTTCTGTCCTCTTGATGGGGCTTTCTGTCCCCACTGAGCTGTTCTTGCACGTCCTCCTAACCTGTTTCTGTCTAAATGGTCTATGTCAGTGATGACCTATTGTTTAAACTGTCCTGCTGCAGTGTGGGATTCCAACCCCTTCCTCCTCTGTTTAGATCTCCAATGCATTGCTTTGCAGACCCCTTGAGCTGTCTGGATGTATTGCTGTCAGGGGATGTAAAACTCATCATTCCTTCTGCACACTGCTGGGTTTGGATGTATACCCAAAAACATAGACTGAAAAATTGCCTTATGGGGACAGGAGTTATTTAGTATCTTTGGAAAAAATGGCCTCTCATTCAAAACATTTTTTAAAGCTGAAAAACACGGCAAAATACTGTGGGTGTTCCGTGGAGTCATTTATTGGGCTGCCTTGTTACCTTCCCCCCAGGCAGAGTTGCAGTTAGGTGATTCATAGAATGATAAGATGCACTTCTGTGTTCATCTATCTTCTGTAAATAAACTTGGCAGTTTTATTACCAATTTGGAGTTGCCATTTGGCCTGTTCTGTTCTGTGCCATTAGGTGACTAAAAAAGAGTGGGAGTTGTCCTGTTTCTTGCTGGGTTCTCCACACAGCTTCTCCCCTGCCCTGAACATCTGTCCTGTATTTAAGGATAAAGTCCTGTACCAAATCACTGTAGCTTTCCTGTTTCAATTTTTGTTCACTTCTGTTTGCAATCAAAGGAGCTCCTGGGTGGAGGTTTATGATGTTTATGTGCTCTTCTAATTAGTATAATGATTACACCTGGTTTTGGATAACATTTATAGTCTGCTTCAAAGAGTCCCATTAAAATCACTGACTTGCTTTGAATTCCAAGCCTTCCACACCTCATACAAATAACATTTCCAAGGGATCACACAATACTCTTGCATCTGTTTTTCTACAAACCATTAAATTTTTTTGCAGATATTACTGGAAAACACAGATTTTGTTTCACAAGGGTTTAGCTGTGTGTCCTGTTTCTTTCCTCTAGTATGGGACATTAAAGATGGGTTACCCTTGTTCTAAAACCACAAAGGATTATTGATTAAATAAAGTCTCTGCTGAAGGCAAGGAGAGTTTTACCATTGGCATCAAAGCAGCTGGAATTTCACCTCTGAAGAGTGAAATAAATAACGTGAGCAGATAGGAAAAACAAAAACAAAAACAAACCTGTGCTGAGGGTTCAGAGCAGTAACCAAACTCTTTTTAGAGGGGAATAAATGGAATTCATCTGAGACACAAAATCCTTCATGAGGGATGTGATAGGTCTAGGCTTATACTTTTGAATAAAAACTTGAATGGTCAGAGAGGAATGTGAGACTTCTTTGATGGATTTAGTAACTGCTCCGATGTAAGTACATGTAGTTCAGTGAATAAATTCAGTTTATAGAGCATAATAAATATGCATTTGTCTCTCAATCTGCCATGGGTCAGCTTTACTGTGCATAATATGTATCATCTGTAAGCTGTGGCTGCTACTTGCAGGGTTTCTTGATGGCATCTGATGGATTGTTTTTGAGTAAAAATCTTACCATTCTCTCCATTGTTCTCTTTCAGAAATATTCTTTACAGACTGGATGACAGGACCAGCCAGTTTTCAGTACTGCTGGAGGCACTGGAGCACTGCAAACGACATCAGTCAAATGAGACTGTTCAAGCAGCCTTGTCAGAGGTGCTGAACAGCATCAATTCAGCTCAGGTTTACTTCAAAGCAGGACTTGATGTGTTTGAGACTGCCTTAGCTGGAAAGAAATGAGTGGATTCTCTGCATTCTAAGACATTTGTTTACAACTCTCTAAACAAAAGTTCAACTTGGACCAGAATTGCTCTGAGGATCAAACCTTTCTCAGCCTTTCCTTCACCTGGCACGTAAAGGTACTGCAACACGTGGTTTAAGAAATGTAAAACAGTATTTTGCACTGTTCACAATATATCTCAAATGCCCGTTCCTGAATGTATAAAACCTAAAGAGAGGGAATAACACTTCAGAGATGATTTTTGGAAGGACATCTGCTGTATTTTTGTATGTAAAATATGTTTTTATGACTAAGAGGTCAATCATGCGAAGTACCAAGCACGCCCTGTGCTGAAGCCGTGGTTCTGAGACACCCCAGAAGTGCACTCGGGGGAGATCTCCTCTGTCAGAAAAACCTGACTCAAGTTTCTGAATGTTTTCAGCAAGCTCATCTTCTTCCTTACTCCATTCAGAGTAAGTAGTTGAAGGATGTGGTGTTTCCATGGGTATCCAGCACCGCAGTGGAAATGCACAGAACACCTTTACTCCTGTGGAACAATAAATACCTCAGTTCTGAGAATACAGATAAACTTTGATTCTTCCATTTCTGTATGAAAATAAAGAGTTGTTTTCTCTGATGTTTCTTGGAGAGGAAATTTTTGTGATGATTTCAAATTATTTGAAAAGTGTGAATCGGTAATTACGCTTGCACAAAAATGCTTTGGATGTTTATGTTAAATGAAAGAACTGCCTAGTCTTGATAAGCCTAGAGGCCTTAAAAAATTAACCAAATATTCCCAAAGCATCCCACTTCAAGGTCTCTAAATTTCCAGAGAGCTGTAAATAAAAGCAGGACCTCCAAGTCCTGGGAAGAGTTTTGGGATTCCATCACTCTTTGCCACACCACCCGCTATCCCAGCCTGGATTGTTCCATCAGGCCTCACATCTAGGACCTGGATCTTTGTCAGAAAAGCAGAAGGAAAACATACATTCATTCCCTGCTGTAGAACCAGGAATTCAAGTGTGGAGGCACAAGCTGGTGAAGCACACTGCAGAGCTACAATGCAAATCTGTTTTTCCATAGGTTTTTGGCCAAAGTAATCTGTGAGTGAAAGAATCAGGAGGTTCAGTGTCCTTTGATGGGATGCTATAACCATTTGAGGTCTGCAGGTCTTAATAATATAAACAGTTGAAACCTCTTTGGGTTTTATAATCTCAAATGATTCTAGGTTTAGACCTTAAATAATTAATTTTATATAGAACCTTATAATTTAAATATAATTTATTTGATGGAAATGTTAAATGTATTGATATCCAGTTTGGCATGTAAACATTACAGGAACATTTCAGGTTGCAATAAAAATGGGAAAAAAGTGTATGTATTAATGTTTAAAAATTGCCTTCAGGAAAATTTCTGAGTGCACAATCGGGTGAAAAATTTTTAAAGTTCACATAGCAAGAAATGAGGTGTTTACACATCTGGGTTTCTGTTTCCAAAGTCCTTACAAAGGGGTCTCTCCAAGCAATGGCCTGGGACTGGGTACACACAGCTGTGCTGCTGCTGCATTTCTCCATAAGTTATGGTTGAGCAGTGGGCAGGAGCCCCCCGAGCCTGACCAGGCAGAGCTCCAGCAGTGGGAATTTGTTCAGCACCACTCAGTGGGACTGCATGGACTCAGACACCATTATCTCCTGGCTTTTCTTGGCATCTGATCAGCAAAAGTTGATGATGATTCTTTTGCTAATGCTGGTGCCAGTTCTGTTCAGTGCAGAGGGAATTTGACTTCTGGAGGGTAACATTGTTTATGATGCACCCCTTGTCTGGGTAGTGTTTATTTTTGGGAGATTTAGGTGGTTGGAATATCCACACTTGAATTGTATGTTTATTTTGGGGACTTGGGGATGTACTGTGTGTGCTACACTTGAATTGTATTTGTGACAGGAACCACTCTTCTAACAGCTCACTGAGACAATTTCTTTAGAGTGCTGCCTCACTGTGGAGCCTTTGCTGGTATTCAGTGATAAAGGGCCAGGTGCCATTAGGAGACCAAAAGAGAGACTAACACCTTTGTTAACTCTATCAGGTGAATTTAATAACTCGTTCCTCATCCTTAGAATGTTCCACCACACCCACCTCTAATGCAACCAAAGTGTACTCAGCAAAATCAGTGAAATCTGATGGAAGCAATATCTCTCATGGATGATTTCTCAACCCTGTGGTTCCAAAATAAAATATTTATCTTGTTTTCTCACTAATGTCCTTTTGTAACCACTTCTGAACTAGCAGACTTCAAAGTGCTCCACTAGAAAAGCACTGCTATTGTAAATGTCTGTCTATTGTAGACACAATCAGATGTTCTTGTTGGTGAGATGAATCAGATGAGCTATTTAGGGACTTAAATTCATTGATTTCAATGTCATCTTACACTTGTAGATCTTTTGTAGGCTTTTATTTCAGTGTTCAGATCTTACATGTAAGTGAGTGCTCAGTGATAATATTTGTACCATTATAGCTTTGAAAAAAAGCACTTTTGAGCCATATCCTTCCATTGATTTTTAAATCCTACCTATTGACTTCAAGGGATTTATAGCAAGTTAAGGTACTAAGTATCCAGCGAGCTTCTAACATTGAGTTTTTGCCCAACCAGCAGTGGAACATCAGCTAGAGGAAGGTGTTAGTAAATTATAGCAGCTTACCCAGATTGACTTCATTCCTGTGTTGTACTGGAATAAACAGAGCACCCTTAAAGGCAGAAGTACATTTGCAAATTGCCTGAATGATACTAAAAATGTGTTAGCTTTTCAGAAGCATCAATTGCCAGAGAAAGTATAACAAATGCATTGATTGCTCCTTAGTCTAGAGTCATGCTCACAGTGACCAGAAAATCCCTGCAGCCTGCAATATTTGTATGTTGAGACAGTTGATAATAAAAAGCCAATAAGGTTTTATTAGTATGTATTTTAAAGAGTCCATAAAAAAGCTAAAGCACAATCAAGGCAGATGAATAAAAAGTACATGGGAGCTGGATTTTGAGTGCTAACCTTAAAAAAGGCAGTGAATTGTTTTTATCATCCAGGAAAAATAGTACCTGTGCGAATATGCAAACACACAAATGCCTTATATCTTCAGAAGGTTGTGCAAATATTCATTTGGATATTGATGCATATGATACATCTAGATAAACATAGATGTAAATAATTATGTGAGAAAATTACCAAATGCTTTGCACTGCCTCACTTCTCTTTTAGGAAAGTATTTCAGTCTAGAGATGTGAAAGGAGGCACTGCAGCTGACCTCAGTTCTTGCAACAGTAGGTGGAGAAAGGTTAAATCTCAGGTGTTACAGAAGGAACCACTGGAGGTCATTTATTCCAACCTCCCTGCTCAAGGAAGGTCACCTAAAACCAGCCCCCATGCAGGGCTGTGCTCAGATTGCTGTTGAACACCTTCCAGGGATGGAGATTCCTCAACCTCTCTGGGCAATCTGTGCCACTGCATGGTCACCCTCACAGAGAAAGTGTTTCATTCTTCCATAGAAACAGTTCCTCCAAATTTCCCCCTTTGTTTCTGAGTTGTTAAATTATTTTCATTGTGAACATTCAAAAGGTAGCCATCATTTCATTCAGCAAGAACTCTCAAACACCATCTCTAGGATTTCACAGGTATAATATGGTGGAAAGTTTGTATGAGGAGATTTGTCCTTCAAGCCATAAGGTGTTTTTTGGTTTTTTTTTTAAGTCATAGAAATTAATGTCCTTTTCTTTTGAGGTCTTTTGTACAGTCCCTGGTCCCCAGTCATGGGATTTCTCTATACTTAGGAGATTGTCACCTCATCAGCACTATGCCACTCATATGTGACTATAAATGCATCTACTTTACCCAAACTTTTGGATCTCACTGTGGCTTTTGATGAGTGGAAAGGAAGGCAGGATAATTGCATGGCTCATTCTGGCTTTCAAAGCTGTTAAATCTATAGAAAAGTCTGGTGTGTGTTCTCCAAGGAGCAGTTCAGATTTCAGGCCCTGTGACAATCAGGCACCTCTGTGTGGCTGTCCCAGCAAAGCAGCTCAGTGTGGGAGATGTTCTTTCCCTTTGCCACTCAGTAATTTCAGCAGTGTCACACAAGTCCCAGAAGAGTGAGTGACAGGAAAAAAAATCTCATTTCGACATGCCTGGGACCTGAGTTTGGAAAACAGCCTTGTACTATTAGTGTTCAAAACAAAGTAAGGTGTGTTTTGGAGCTCTGAATCTACAAAAAATTGAGATAGGGTTTCCAGTAGTGCAAGTTAATGTCTCAAATATAGAACAAAAACATATTTGTTGTCTATTACATATTGTAATAATGTTAAAAATTTCTTGGATACCAATGCAGTGATAGTTTTGGGTGGCTTTAACCATCTGCCTGTTTTTTCTCCCACTGACACCATCTTCTCCAATCCCCTGCATTCACCTTCTCACATCTTTTTGGAGTATGATGATTTTTCCCATCCCTCACCACCTTTTTCTCAGCCATTCCCATTAGTTTTCTGTCTCCATTCTGCTTCCTTATCACTTCTTAAGCTCCCCTTTAATTTGCCAACCACCAGGTTAATCCCCCTCTTTTCTCTCTCTGATCTCAGTCATGCCTTTTGTTCCCCATTCAGTTCTCAACTCACCTCCCTCAAGTTTCAATTATTATTCCTAGAACAGAAGACCATAATAAAGAGCTGAAAGTGACATAAAAGTCCTACTCAGATCCAGATGGATAAAGTGTAAGGAGACATAATCTGTTAAATTCAAAGTATTCACTTCTGAGTACATGTAAGCAGCAGGTTTTCAGTTATAGCTTGACTGAATGGAAACAGATTTTTTTCCCATCTTCTGCCTCTAATGTCTGGACCAGGAAATTCCCTCAAAAGTAGCAGTGTAGGAAGGTGATAATCTTGAAAGTTTTGAAATAAACTTTTGAAGTTTATTTGAATCCAATTCTGAAGTTGGATGAATAAGAAATTATAGACAAAGAATCAGAATTGGTATTACCTGTCTACCAAATAAAACAGGCAATATCTAAGCACAGAATTTCTCTGACCTTGCAGGGGCCATCCAGCATTCTTTACCTGTTGGTTACTTACCAAACGTGTGTAATTCTGCTGTCCTACAGTGTTTTACATTATTAAGGATGACAAGGACTAAAGCCACATGCACAAACCTATACTTGAACATGCACATTTGAGACTAGGAAGTGCCTAAGAATAATGAATACTCATTTGGGAAGCAAAGGCTTTTAAAATATCTAAATTAGACTGCATGTTTACTAAAACTGTGGTGCTGTTAAGCCTTTGTTTTTTCCCAATTCTAATCCCACTGCTGCTGGTTATTTCTTCTGTTGCTCATACACACTTGTCATATTGGAGAAAATGTACCCCTGCATGGATTTGCAAAAAATATTATGTTGCCCCTCAGTCTTACTGACCTTACTGGACTGTTTTTTTCAACAGGGTTGACTTTACCACAATTACTTACAAGGGTACTAATCCACAGAAGCAAGGTCAGCAGAATTTAGTCATTATTCCTGGAATTTCTGAAAAGATTTGGTGTCATAAGATCAATTATTTCTGTTTAGTCTATTTTTTTTTATCTCTCAACATAGTTTATTGCAAGCAATAGTGTATTTTTTTTAAACTGGGAGGAGTCTCTTGGTTCAACGTTAAGGAAGCCCACAGGGCAGAATATTAATGTGTATGTACAAGTGATATAATCAAGAATTAACTTTATACCTATTATGAATGTTGGATTAATGCAGACATACTTTTATAAATTTCACAGGCTGGAATTAATACAAGGGCTTAATTTAAGAAATTTAATTAGAATAAAGGTGTAGAACAACAGGTTTGCTGTGTTAATGTAGTGTATGCTTCCTTATCTGCCTAATCCATTTGGTTAAAAAAAAATAGGGTTTTATCTAAGCTGCTTCTCTTTGATTTATTTTCCAGCAAGCCTTTGAAAATGAAGTCTTGGTTTTTATTTTTCTTTTAAATGTGTGCTGCCTTTAATGTTTATGGAACACTTCTCAAGTGTTCAGACAGTGTAACACCACCTGGTCTGATCAGTCCTGGATTATTTGATGGGATTGAGTGGAATTTCAAAGCATGGTCTTTGGAAGAAGGTCCTTTCCTGACTGTTACTATATATAATATCACATACTGGAGTGGCTGCCTTTGCCATGCAGTGCTGTAGGTGTGCAATGTGATGCTTTGAGGCACTAATTGAAGAGAATTTTTATTTTTTCAGTCGTTTTGCAGAGACTTGTTAATTTTCTCCCATTTGATGCTGTTCTCCCCTGACTCAGTGCTCTTGGCACAGGTACGTGGCATGTTGAGGGTTTCTCTGAGCTCTCAGTGCATTTCCAGTTTTTAATTAATGCCCCTTGTAGCCCCACTTTGCTTTTGTTAGCTCAGTCCTGAATCCAGTGTGAGGGAGCCCAAGGAGAGGTGGATGGGTCTGACTGTTTGGTGAACTTGCTACGAAAACTGCTGATGCCCCTATCCTTAAAAAAGTAAATAAAATACTTGGCAAGGGCTTTCCAAACATTTGGTGTTTTCAGCCTGTACACTGAGGATTCTGAAATAATTTTGGATACTTGGTTTTTTTTATGTGCAGTCTCATTTCATGTTCTCAGCAGCTGAAACATCTTGTAGTGTATGAATCCACTAGAGGGGAAATAAGAAGATCTTTAATATTTTATACTTAGAGCAAATAAGACGAACACAAATTCCCTGTGTTTTCCATTTGCAGTTTACATGAGTTAATATGCAGCATACTCTTATCACACATGCTGTAATTTGGTATTCTGAGACAAATAGAAAATGAATGTGATTCCCTATCCAGAGGAACTATATTCAATTCAGGGAACGTTTCTCATCCAAGCATCTTAACTGCTTGCATACAGTGTGAGCAAGCACAAGTTAAGATACTTGAAACAGATGCTTGTGGGGGTTTTAGCAAGGTTGGAAAATAATATTCTTCTGTATAAGGGCAGATTTTAGCATTGCTTTCATTCCCAGGTGTGTGGTGTGTGTCCTCATTGCTGTCCTGTGAGATTAATGCTCAGGGGCTGTTTTCAGTGTCCCTGCTGGTCTCAACACAAACTGGTATTTTTTAGTCAGTAGCACGTTGAAGAGTTTACCCACTCAGATGGAATATGCAAGTATTTCTGCCTTTTGTATGCAAAAGAACAGCTCTCAAGTTGTGTTACCTTTATCAAGCCTTGACACAGAATTTGAGATGCCTGAGTGACGACTCTGTCATTCCATCTACTTCTACATTTTCACATAGTAAAATCACATTGCCAAAAATGATAGCAGAATACTAAGTAGCTACTTTTTTTTGACCATGAAATAATATAAACTCGATGCAGTGATTTCTGGAAACCAATAAATATCATGTTTGTGGAAATGTGCAATGAAAGGTTGATTTTTATAACACTTTATAGAATGTTGAGTGAATAAAACAGCTTATTTGCAAAATTAGTTTACTTTGTATTTTTATAACATAGTGCAATAAAAAGAGAGTGTTGGCCATTAATGTAAGTAGATTCTACATACTTTGATTAAGAAGCACATTTTATTTGTTTGTGCTCTATGATTTTTGAAGTTTGTGAGAATGTTTGTACAGAAGGCACTGTGGGCTGGAATTCAGTAAGAGGCATTTTGTGAAAGCAGAGTGAGTTAGACAATGTTTTTTTGCATAGTTATACTGTTGCCAGAAATTAAACTGGAATATGAAGATGTTTATAATGTACATTGCACTGAATGGCTTGGAATTATGTTCGTTTTTGCTTTTTTGTTTGCTTTTCTTTCTTATTTATAATTGGTTCTGCCAGTAAGCTGTAGCATATG
Source organism: Taeniopygia guttata (assembly GCF_048771995.1). Taxonomy (NCBI): domain Eukaryota; kingdom Metazoa; phylum Chordata; class Aves; order Passeriformes; family Estrildidae; genus Taeniopygia; species Taeniopygia guttata. Next base: position 20,402,490 of record NC_133034.1, on the reverse strand, counting down.
CCTCTCAAGCTGCTGATGCAGTAATGGAGATCCCAGGGCATTAAAGCATAATGGGAAGAAAGAAAAAGGCAAGGAAGGAAAAAAATAGCTAGACAGAACCTCAGAGGCTGGGATGGGATAATTTACTGGCAGGTAAACTTTGAATTATCCACATTTTTAGGTGTTGGTATATAGAAAGGCCAGCTATTCAGATAATTGGTCTTTCAGGTAGGAAGAAATTGTCCCTGTATTTTTTTTTTTAAGAATATAGATTCTGAAAACTAGTCAGAGACTTTAGGTCAAACTCACAGTATTCAGGGTGAGACTCCTAAAATATATAAGAGAAAGCTGCTGAACAGCCTCAGTGTTATCTGAAGAAAGAAACCAGTCTGTTCTGAAAATCTTGATTATATGTAATATTCAGAGGATATGAAATTGAGATGATCAGGCTTTTTTCCTGTAGTTCAGAGGTCTAGAGATTATAAGGTGGGTTTTAGCTCATGAAAATATGAATTCCATTTTTTATATTATATGAGAACTTGGAGGCTTTTGTGTGCTTAAAATGCACTTGGGGGGTGTAATAAAATAGTGCCATTGTAAAAGAATGTTTATTTCCAAATTTTATTTCCAATTTATGTAGCATTAGGATTTTGGCTTTGAAACTGCTTTCCTGTTCACCATATTGAAAGGAAAAATAAAAGAAATACTTTGTTAATATGGCTAAGTAGTTAACCTCATTTGATAAATTAACTCCCCACAAAGTGCAGCTCTGACTGGAATATCTCATGTAATGTTAAAGACTAATTTGTGAAAAATATTCCTTTAGATATGTTTCCTTTAAGCCATGTAGACTGTGCCATGAAAATAAAAGCCACCAATTTTAGGTAACTCCCCAATTTTCAATTCCTGCTGATAGATCTGTGGAAGACAATACTAATGAAAACTGGCATTAAAACCAAATGGTTTTTGCCTGGGTACCAATATCTTCCTCTGTGGCTCTGATTAGGAGATCAGACCATTATCCTCTCTCACCAAGGACCTATCTGGGCAGGAATTTTTTTAAAAAGTATATTTAACACATAAGCATTCCAAGTAGACAAGCTTGGTATAGAATAGATGATTTCCCAAGAGAATGAAGCTATATATATCCAATCTTTCTCACTGATTTCTTTAACCTTGAGATTGCCATGGCATTAAGGAATGTATTTCTCATCCAGCCACAGCACAGAGATCCATGTGGGATTCAGGTGTAAAGGATCATGTAATTATGAGGACATTTGCTTTTTACATGAAGTGCAGGTTTGGTGACCAGGAGAGTGGAGTAATGAATAATTGGATGCTGTCACAGTGAAGTGTTTCTGTGCCTGGCTGTAGAAACAGATCCTGGCCAGGCTCTGGTGGGACCAGCAGTGGGTTGGAAGTGCCAGAAGTGGCTGGACTCTGGGAGGGGCAGTGTTGGTAGGGCAGCTCTGATGCACCAGAGGGGACAGGATGGAGGACTGGCTCCCTCCCAAACAACTCTGGTGCCTGTTTGCCCAGCTCTGAATCTGCTCTGCAGACCAGCATCAGCAGCTCATCCCATCAGTTAAGAGACGTGCTGGAAGCCAGATGGATTTTAGGATACTTCGTAGGAGCTGGATCACCATTTCCTTCCAAAAGATGAGAATGGAATGGATTCTCCCAGTGCTGGATGAGGTAAGCTGGGTGTAAACACCTGAACTTAAAAAGCCTTGCAGCCTTTGTTGAGGCAGATGCCCAAAGGCACCAAAGCAAAGATTTCTTTCAGTACAGTGACCTTGAAGAGTCCATTGACATTTTTTCTAACAAAGTTGAGTGTCTGTGTGCTGATGGGCCTGCTCTGGGCTGTGGCTGGGGTGTTGTACACCCAGATCGCTCCTCAGAGGCTGCCAGCTCACATCAGGTGAAGGCTGATCACTGCTTGGAGCTCAGCTCAAACAAAGGGAAGCATTTCTGACCCTGCTTGGCTGCCTCACTTGGAGAGGAATCCAGACACGTTTCTAGTCTGTGCCTACAACTCATTTTTGGTCTATCTGGGTGAGGTCAGTGCTGTGCCAGAGAGGAATTACCCCATCGGGTCCAGGGTTAGTTTTTCTGCCCAAAAGAGAACACACATCAGAACTAATGCCATGCCAATTCCTACTTCCTTTGGACATTTGTTGATTTAACAGCAAGCATTGAAAATTGGACTGCTCCCTTGCACAGTTACCTGCTTTTCCTTTGTATAACAAATCAGTTTCATACTTTGTCCTGTGTCCCCTAGCTGTGATGGGTGAGGAAGATGATGAGCAGAGTGCCCCATCAGAGCTGTGGATCTTCTGCATGAAGAGGAAAGAATAGGCAGAAATGAGCTATGAAAGCTGAAAATACAGACATATAAAATACCAAACTTAAAACAGCAGAAGTGTTCATGTGGTTATGCAAGTCAGAATGAAAGTTTAAGAACCAGTGTCTGAGTGAAAGAACGTGGATAAATATTGTGTCAATATTGAAGAGTCAAAATGATTGAGAAAAGCTTTTGATTTGATAGTATAAACCTGTGGAGATTGCTACATAACACACAGGAAGACATTTAGGCTTAAAAACTGGTCTCAGTCCAAGCTGCATGGATATGTGAAGGTTGTAATGTGAGAGAAGGTCACTGCCCTGTGACTATTCAGGCACTGAAATGTGTAAAACCCATCAGAAATGAGCTGTTATAGTCCAGACTGAAACAGGGCATCCAGAGAAACAAGGACAAAAAAAAAATAAGATTGCCATCTGCATCTACCACAAACACATTGACATTTCTAACATTAATTCTGTGTTTTTTCCTCTGAATAATAAAAGACCTCAGTGCAGGAATTTGTAGGGATGGATTTGTCTCCAGCTGGGGTGACAGGCAGGTGTTTCTCAGCGTGGGACTGTGTATGAAGGATGGTCAAATTATGTGAGTAAGTTTCCACATATGTCATGTGTCACTGCTTTTCCTGAAGTGAAAGATCACTGCTTTAACTGAAATGAAGAGGCAGAACTGTGCTGGGAGACCTTGATGTGCAGGTGTTACTTATACAGTGAGTGTGAAAAATTAGAGAATACCCCCACGCATGAAATTCACTTTTTCAAATTCTAGGAGGATGACCCTCTAATGAGCACTGACTGAGTTCACTTTCAGGACTGTGCCATTCATAAAGCACTTGTCATGCTCTCCTAGCACAACATAATCAGGGCCCTGTGAGTGAGCAATAGCCTTGTATTCATAGCAAGGAAATTTATTATCCTGTAAGTAAAATGACAACTTCATTATCATTCACTATTATAAAATAGCAGGGAAAGTAGCAGTTAAAATAAAAAGGCATCTTTTAAAATAATTCTTTTTACTGCAAGAAAATCCAATACATAAATTCATGTCATGTATATTTTTATTAATTTAAGAAGAATTTAACTTGATGTTCCATGGCACACTTCACTGATGCTTCATTCTTAGATCTAGTGGTAACAATTTGCAGTGACTGGCTGCAACATTGTGGGTTTTTTTTAAACCAGCTTTGTGCCTCCTAACTGTGCAATTTCAGGTTGGCAGATTTCTGCCTCACTTACATTGCTGGCCATCCAAGGAATTGGTTCTAGGCTGTGCAGTTTGATGCAGCTTTGTAAACTGACTGCAGGTACTTAGTTCTGGTCACAATACAGTGCGAAATATTTGACAGGTGATTAATTTCTCATGTTTTTGCTCTTATTTCCATGAGGCCTTCACCATCCATGTGCAATTACAAACTCATCAGGATAAGACAAACTCTTCTTGTCAGAATGATTATATTTACCCAACCTTTCTGTCATCTGTTAGCATTTCTGAGAAAAAAAAAGCCTTTTCAGAATACGTTGATAGGTTGCCTGTGCTGATGCCTCTCACTTTATAATTTAATAATAAATGAAAATAAATAACTGACCATGATGGGTAACTCACTAAGTAGACATAGAACAGGTGACATCCTCAGGTGTGACCCTGGTGGTGGTTAGAAGGTCCTTCCCAGTACTGGAAGTGTTGGAATTAGTGATGGTAACAGGGAAGGAGAGTTAAGTACATCGCGAAAGAGACACCACAAACCATCAGATTTACAGGGCAAGAATGGGAACAGCAGGGAGATGAGAGGGCTAATTGAACTTTTTGTTTTGTTTTGTTGTTTTGGTTTTTGTTTCCATCATAACATTTTAGCAAGTTTTTTTTAGTTGCTTTTCTGCACCAGTTTTCTTTGCAGAGAGTTATGGCCAGGCCTCAGCCAACACACTCCAGAGACCCCAGTCCAGCCCATGTAAGGAACTATTTCCAAGTTTGTAATTACTTTAATAAAATCTTTTAAGAGGGGTCACTGGCTACTGCTACAATGCAATCCTTTTTGGAGAAACACGTGCCAGAGAAGGTGTTTGTCATTCCAATACTGTTAGGAATCAATAATGAGTAATCAATATAATGAAGGCTAAGGCAGAAAGTTGTTCTGAACCCATAAGTAAATTTATGAGGGGAAAACTCACTCTTGTAAATTTTACATGAAGACAAATTGCTGTGTTTTCTGATTGCCCTGGGGGCTCTCAGCTGGTCAGTGCCACAGCAGCCTTATGACCTAAAGAGGTTTTCTGTTTTCCTCTGCTGTTGATAGTGGGACTAAGGCAAAGGGAGATTGTTAAGAAAGAGAAATGCAGGGATGGTTGGGGGCTCCTGCATTCCAGCAGAGAACTTTGACTGCTGGACTCTTTTTCTTATGCCTTTGTCAAAGACAGAGATTTTTTGCCAAGATAGATTTCTCTAGTCAGAGAACAGTTATATACTGGAGGGTTTTTCATGTTTTTTTTTTTCCCAAGAGGATGTAAAAAGACTTAAGAATTCTCTCCCTGACCAATTGTATGACACTTTGGATAAATCTTTATATGCAATAATACTCAAGGACCTAAGTAATATATCATATTTGATCTGACCCTGCATAAATCATTTATTCATGATATATCATTCATAACTTGATTCATTGACTCATCTTCAGACAAGACAAGGTCAGTAGAAAAAAATGATTAAGCTTTTTGCCTGCAGGACAAAGAAGCTTAAACAACAAATTCATCTTCACATCTGACCTCATGAAACTTGACAGTGAAGATTTTAAAAATAGAAGTAGACTTAAAAAGCCGAGTTTTACTCCCAATTACACTAGTTTAAAGTCACAGTCACTCCACTTGCAATAGAGCAAATGGGAAAAGGCTCTACAAGTCAGCAGAATCACTCAGGAGTTTGTACCATCAGGGATGATTTTGACTCTGAACGGGGACACTTGGACTTCTGTAGTTGCAAATCATGTGCCTGAATATTTTAATGGATCAAAGATGGTAAGTTAGACTCTGTACCCAGTCATATCACTGTACATCTGGTAAGATGGCGTGAAATTTCAGACCAGTCAGAGCCTCTGGCAGGCTGGACTTCACAGATTCCTATTGGAAATCAGGCGACCCTGACGGGGAAGAAATGATGATGTGTGGCTCCAGAACAGAAGGCTGAAGGATCTGCTTTATGAAAACTAAACTATATTACATAATGTGCTGTTTAAAGAGATACTATACTATTCTACATACTTGTTACTTACCTATCAACTAGCTAACAAACTGGTGACTGTCTGCTGAGAGTCCAACACAGCTGGAACCCATTGGTCACTGACCCCAAACACTTCACCAGGATCCAACCCAGCCATCACTGCAGGTAAACAATTCCACACCACATTCCACATGGGCAAAACAAAGGAGCAGAGATAAAGATTGTTTTCTCTTCTCTCTGTGCCTCTCCTGAGAGACAGAATTCTGTCTCTGTGTCCAGAGAATGTGAATGTCACAGATTCCTTGATTTATAGTTAATATTTTTGCTTCTGTTACCCTTAGAATCATTTCAATATACCCAAAGTGTCCTCGAGAGCATCACTTTTAGGCCAGGTCACTGTTTGGTTAAATAGCACAAGATGCAAGAGTATTTCATTTCCCAGCAGGGTACCCATGGTCCCAGCAGCATCTGATACCTGCCAAGCCTTTCCTCATAAAAGAGAACAAAATCTTCCTCATGTTCTATTGCAGCCCTGGCAAAATTTGTCTTGGAATAACAATTAAAAGAGGAAATACTACCCCACTCCAGGTAAGGTAAAGCAGATCCTTCAAACTAATTTAAATTTTTCCATGTGCTTTAGTGTCCTCAGGACACAGCATTATTCAAGTAGGTGTCTATGCCTTTATTTTTAAATTAAGCAAACTAAAGCAATTTGTCAAAATTGATCTTGATTCCATTTGGTAGAATTTTCGGCTTCTTTGCAGTTCGCACAGTGATTGAGGGCTTTTATCAACATGTGAAACTGAAACACATGCAGGGTGTTAATACAATGAAACCTTTGGAATTCTTCTATTTGTTTTTAAGTAACAGAGATGGAAATGCTTAATTGTGAAAGTAGCTGTAATCAGTATTTTATATATCAATGAGCATACATATGCAAGAAAACAAAAATTACTTTAGAAAAGAAATAGACTTTAAGGTAGCTGGCACGGGTTTGTTCACCGAGGGGTTTAGTGAGGCTTCACTTTGGTTTTGGCTTTTTAGATTTCAGAATGTTTTATTACAGAGTAGCCCACAGAATGTGAGGATTATGAGTGGGAGCTGCAGACTCCTTACGCAGTGTGTTTCCTCTACATCTAGAAAACTGCTAAATAACCTAGAGCTGTCTCCAGTGCTCAGCAACCTTTAAAATGTCTCATTTCTTTGCTCTCTGATTGTGCTTTAGACAATAGCATAAATCAGAATTACATTAGCTCAAGGCATGTAGTGTTGTTTCCTTATATCACAGTTCTTAAAAGGAACATGAGCTGTATATTCTTATAGGAATAAACATTTTAATAAATTTAATACTTTTAAAGATAAATTCAACCTACTGACTAATATAAGTACCACACACACAAAAAAAAGTACTGTGTTTCTGTTCCATTTAAATTCTTCTGCCCTGCCAATCATGGTTATCTCTACACATAGTGACCCTAAAGGAAGAGTATGGCAGTGGCTCCCAGTACTGACACAATCATTTAGCAATTCCTTAAGAATGTGGGATAAGAGAGCAATACACTGATTTGGCCACAGTAGAAAATAGCTAGCAGGACTCGCTCTTGAAGAGAAAAAAGTTTCTCTGAAGCCTTGAGCCTTAGATTTCAATGCTGTATGTCTCCTGCATGATTGTCTTTTTGTAGAGATCCTAAACTTGCCCTCAATTCTGCTTTGTTTCAAGCAGGAGAGACAAGATATTTCTCAAATTTAGGCTGTTTGTTTCTCTGTGTGGAACTCTTTATGCACAGATTTCTCTTCTGGTGTCATTGAAATTCCTCCAGAAGATTCCTAATAGGTTCCAAGGATATTGTGGATTGACACTGTTCAAGTGACACTTTCCCTTTTTTGTTTTCTCTTTCTCCCCCATTCAAATGAAATGTTACACTGATATTATTAACCATTTTGAATGAAATTCCTGATAAAACTCAGGAATTTCATTCAGGAAATTCAGTTTTATTTGAGGTTTGCCTGAATAAAACATTTCTGTAATATTGTCTAGTTAAACTTTACTATTATGGCATGATTACTTTCTCCAGCCTAAAGCATTTCCTTGTGATATTCTTTTTGTCAATGCCTGGGAATATCTTGGTGAAGCAAGGCTGTATTACCTTAGCAAATGTGTGCCTACATTTCAGTTCATTCATATTTTATCGATTTTAGAATATTCCTGTTGTTCTCCCTTTCTTCCTGATAAAAATATTTCACTGAATAACTAAAATTAGTTAATTTCTGCAATTTTTCCACAGTAGGATTTTAGACCAAAACCAGTTTGCTTAGAATTTAAAACATTATGCTTCCTAAAAAATTACATTTGAACTTGATACATTTTCTTAGTTGGACACACTTAGCTATATATTTACTTTATCTTTATATTAAAAAGAAGGTTCCAAATTGAGTAAATGCCTGTGCTGATAACCCCAGCCCAGAGATGCATGATGGTTCAAATTTAGGTCTTTTCTGTTGTATTTGACACTTAGAGCAAATCAGTTTTACAGGTCAGTATTAAATTTATATAAACCCAGCACCAAATATATATATTAATTGGTTTGTTAAAAAAAAAAAAAAAAGAAAGAATGAAATTGTTATTGATTCCCTCTTTCATATTGCATCTTTTGAATGAGTAGATCCATGCTATAAAGATTGGAATATATCAATCACCATGTCTGGCTGTATTTCCCAATTGCTGTTAAGAACAAAAACTATTAATACTGGAACATGGTGCTCAACGAATAAGGTCAAATTCATTCTGCAGCTATAGTGACAATATAATTAATGAGAGATCTGTATATAACAAGAAAGGAGAATATTGACCCATTAATACACATTTAAAATCAAAGACAATTTATCTCCTGGCAATTCTAGCACGTGTTGAATGTTACAAGATTTTTTTTTCCCCTCTAAATGAAGGACAGAAAAGTCATTTAAAAACTAAAACTGGTTGAATCTATCAATGGTACTTGAAAGTCTGAAACTTGGGCATCATCGTATGTCAAAGCAGAACAGGAAGAGCACAGAGGGATAATATCTGGAGCAGCTGGAAGGCTGCAAAGATCTGTTCAGAATTTCAGGCTGGGGAAGTGCTTTATCCTGGGCAGTTAAGTATTATTTTTCCATTGTATGTATGGAGAAATCAAGTATTAATGTAACACCCAGAGCTGCTCATGAGAATTCAGGAAAAAACCCTCCAAGATCTACAGTCCACCGCTGTATTCAGTAGCAAAGTGATTTTCTGCATGAGCCAGGGTGGCCTGTGGAATGTAAAGAAACTCTTTAAAGCAGCAGGGCCAGAGCATCCCCACGTACCCACGGAGTTACTGAGACCTCACAGAGCCCAGGGAAAAGAACAAAGCAAAGTGGTACCCAAAGCAATCCTACTTCACTGTGGGAATGCTCACAGCTTTTGTTGGGGTGGTTCTTCCACAGGGAAAATGCTGAATTTTTGCTGAGTTGAGGTTCCTCTGCCATGCTTGCCATGGTTGTATTTCTCTCTCTGCCATGGTGGTATTTCTCTGTCCTGCAGGTGAAAATATTAACTCTTATAGTTGGATTACTGTTTTGCTTGACTTAAATGTTTGGTTTCCACATTTTTTTATCCCAGCTGACTTTATATTTTGAAAAAGTCTGTGTGAAATCTTGCTACAAGTGGTAAGGAAATCCTTTTCTATACAATTTGTGGACTGTCTTCATGAATCATAGAATCCATTCATTTCACATCCACTCAATTCTTGAACACTTCCAGGGGTGATGACTCCACCACCTCCCTGTATTATGAAGGTATCACATTTTTCCACTTTTCTCCCAAAAGGTAATAAACTCATATCCATGATATGGCTGTGCCAAATAAAATAGAGCAAAGTCTCCTGTGCTTACCTCAGAGTTATTATCATTTTGCTCCTTCTGGTAAGTTCAATAGCACTAACAAAACCTCCATCTGTTTTTAAGAATCGCTCTGTACAATCTCTAACTCAAATAAATGACTAAAATATCTTTCATGTTGCACCAGCAAAAAGAATGTCACATAACTAAAATACTTGTATTCTTTTAAAGCTATATTGCCACTGTTAGGGGAAGAATGTTTGTAATTTTCTGACATGTTTTATTGAAATTATTTAGGAAATATATAATTGTTTTTTTATGTTAATGAAATCAATCTTAAAGGTCTCTAAATTAATCATTTTCAAGAGCTTTTCAATCACGTGCAGGGGATCCAGTTGATAACAAATAAGGCATTTTTGTATTTCTTAATCCATCCTGTAAGTATATTCAGGTGAGAACTTTTTGCAATACATAACCACAATATAAGGAGAAACACTGGTAATTTGTTTTGGTCTATCTCAGCTAAAATGAAAGGGAAAAGTAATAGTTTTAATTAATTTCTCCATAATTTTGGATAAGTAATCAAAAATTATAATCCTCTCTGTGCTTAATTTCATATTGAAATTTGTCACCCTAAATATTTTCTGACCTGACAAGGGTTGTGGTGTGAATGAATGTCAGTGGGGCATAAAATATCAGCTGACTTGGGATCAGTTAAGTCATCCAAATTCTGGGGACGAGCTGGCTGATAATGTTGAATTGTTGTTGCTTTCCATGACAAATATGTACGTATAGTTCATATAAAGTTTTTAAATTTTCCCTATCTTTTTTTCCCATGAAAGTCATTAAAATGTATTAATGCAAGTTGTTGCTTGTTTTTTGGTTGGGGCTTTTACTATAATATTAATGTAGTATTAAATTTAATGTAATATTAAAATTAGAAACCAGTTTCTCTACTAGGTACTAGAGAAACCAGAACATTAAGGTGAGGTAAAGGATTAAAGAAAATAGCTTTATTTTGTTTGGGTTATCTTGTTGTTGTTTCTAATTGTTTTCATGCTGTGTATCTAATTTAGCCAGCATAGTTTGCTCTCTGGGTTGATCATTACAGAAAAATAGATAAGTGCTGCAAAAGTTATATATTTATATACAAAATATGATCTGTTCTATGGAAAATCTATAATATGCTACAGGCCTGTCTTAAATGAACCAATATTCATAACATACTGAATGCACTCTCTCTTCTTAAAGCAGTTATAAATTCAAAGTTAAATTGCCATAATTTTTTCTGAGTTTAATATTGCTTTTTCAGTTTTGTCCAGCCTACAAATAATAGCAAAATGCATAGAAAATGTGAATTCTCATTAAACAAAACCCAATGCTCTTTCCAGTTTTGGTGCAGTCAGTGTAGTGATGATGAAACTTTTTTGTCACGTATCCTTAAAAAATATCACTGCTTGGTTTCCATCTTTCTGCTGGAACAGTAGCCTTGAAATGGATTCATTTGGTTCCCATGCATAACATTTTTTTTAGCAAGTTTATTATATAGTGCTGATATTTCTGTTGTTGGCAAAATACTTGTATGACATTTTAAAGCCACATTTTTTTCCAAACTGAATAGTGACCTATAAGATCTGTACAAATATTACAGATCCTTTAAATATTTGTGTTATTTCTAGGAAGAAGCAAAGTTGAAAGCTTTCAAAACATGGCTTCAATCTGGATTTCTCTTCCAAAAGTCTGGCTGAATTAAATATTAAGTAGTCTTTGCCCAGTATATTGGGAAGAAAGGGTGAGTTCTCTATATAAAGCTGTTAGAAATACCTGCTTAATGCCACAGCCTGGTGAGGTGGCTGGTGCCAGGATGGTGCAGGCAAAAGCACCTTGTTATGCCTCTCTCTAGGCATAATTTGTGTAATATTTTTTTTAAATTTGTGCAAAAAATAAATTTAAATAATTTAAACTCTGCAAATTAAATGGAAATCAAGAATCTAAATTTTTTCCCTGGCTGTGAAAGTTATGGGATAAACAAACAGAAGAACTCAGTTTTCTAAAGGGGTCAAGATAATCTCAGATTGTAAATATTATTTAGTTGCATGCATGAATACATAATCTTATGTTGTGTGAGGGAAGATGGGTAAAGCAATATCTGTGTGAGCAACTAAGTCCAGTAATTAGCTTTCTTTCCATTTGGCAACAAATAGCTGTGCAGTAATATCAGAAGAACATTACTGAAACTAATTTTCAGTAATGTGACTCCTTGATATTACAAATGCATGAAACCCATTAAATAAAGTTAATTGAATTTTAAAAGGCCACTTACAGCTCACACATCAGGTAGTTTTCTGTACCACATCATCAGAAAGATTTCTTTGTGAGCGAAAAGCAGAACGAAAACAGATCAACAAAACCCAAACAACTCCCCCTCTGCCCTAGAGTGATTGTATTTTACTCCCCAATGTCCTGCTCTCGATGTGCTGGCACTTCTTGTGGACAAGACTGTTCCTGATCCCACTTACACAATGAAGTGGCATTTCATGGGATTGTAGGAGAAAAGGATTCCCACGTCAAATAAGCAGATCTGGGGAAAAAAAAAAATCTCACCGTCTGTGTAGTGTCAAGAAGAAATTGGAGAGGGATGAAACAAAACCTGGTGAAAGTCAACCCATAACCTCATCCTGCAGATAGATGTGAAGACAGTCAGTGTTCTACACTAGAACAGTTGGTTAGTGAGGTTTGGGAGCAGCCTTGGAGTTGCTGTTCTACACAGGGGAAGAACTGAGCAGATATTTGTGCAGAACTGGGGTTTACAGAACAGCCACCCACTGGCACAGTGAAAGTGAACATTGAGTTCTGAGCTGCTGCAGCTCACCTGGCCATTGGGAGAAACATAAACCCATAAAATATTCTAAGTTAGAAGGGAGGCACAAGGATCATTAAAGTCCTGGCCTGTGGACTGCCCCAAGAACCCCAAAGTGCCCTTGTGGGAAGATGGGAAACCTTTCTTCTGCCCTAGGGAAAGGCCAGCTCGTCACTGGTGTCATTATTATCAATTCTGCCCCGAGGTCTTGGCTCAGCTGCCAGTCTTGCCAGCACCCTTGGATTTCAGGAGCTGGGTCAGCATTGTCACAAACCCACATAACCACAACTTAACCCAAATAGCTGCTTTTTAAAGGAAATCCTTTGGGAGCCACAAACCAGTTAAAGATGCAATCACTCTTGGGCTGCAAAGGAGATGAGAAAAATTAATAATCAAAGCTGCATAATGAGCAGAATGGCAGCTTATTTATGGAGGGTGCATTTTCATCTCCAGCAAGTGAGGAAGAAATGACTTCTGAGAATACAAATGAGGAAAATAAAATACCTCAAGATCTTTGGGAGGAAATTTTGACTTATCAGATAATGAGCTCGCTTTTAGTGATGAGAATGATAATGATTCCATTACTAATACTGATAACAATAACAATGGCTGTGTGTAAGCTTAGCAACATCAAATGGTTTGCATCTGGTGAAAGAAGAAATTGTTAATATAAAAATAAGAAAGACATGAAAAGATACTTTTTTTTTTTTTTTGGAAGCAGTGTAGACACAAAGCCTAACAGTAATAATAAATTACATGAAAAAAATATAAAATTTGTTGCTTTTATTATAATTTGCAGAAACTAGAATAAACTTGTCAGGTTTAGAAAACTTGAATTCAAGCCCATCTTACTCCCATCCTCGAGACTGACTGCCACGATAAATAGTCAGATGGCCAGAAAGATGTGCCAGGTTTTAATACCTTCATCAACTGAGGCTGTCTGGAGGGGGGAAAAGAAAACAAACAAACAAAATGCCCCAAACACAGTCTAAAGACAGTGTTCTTAGTATTCTAGCACTGAGAATTTTCTGCTTCTTGAAGATGGTCCAATGGTAGTTATTGCAGCCCATTCAGACTGAAACGTGACCTACTTTCCCCTGACAGCAACAGAGCCTTCTCATAGGCACCAGTAGGTATTGGAATGAAACCAAAATTATCAAGAAGATTGATAATGACTGAAGTAATTGAGTTAGTTGATCATCAAATATACACCTTAAACTGTTTCATAAATCACAAACTGCCAGATTGTGCCTCAAGGGAAGGTTCTAGAGAGTCAACATGAGAAGTAATGTTGATACAGAGAATATTATCATCTGCTGACATTTACCTTCCATCCCTTTATCTGAAATCATGCCTCTATTAATTCATAATCTATGATAAGTGAAATATACATCAGAGGACTACGCTAGGTAATAAACCCTGCATTGTAATTTCCACTCAAGGTAGTCAAAGCTACAGTTTTAATGAAGTTCTACTTCCCACTTGGAGCTCTGCAGGGAGGGAGTCAGAGATTCCAGTGGCCTTTAATCACAGCACTTCCTCTGTTGGTCAGAGAACCTCACCTCATGCCTCCCTTGTAGTTCCCACCAACAGCCTTCAGAGAAGAGATGAATTAGGTTAAACAGGGGCTGAAAAGAGTGTTAATTCCCTGGAATCTTCAGGTGCTGCCCTCTGTCACCAGGGCTGCAAGAATGCCTTGCCCATTATGTGGGTACTGTGCTAATTATTGAGGGAATTTGGTCCTTGGTGAGCAGCTTCAAGGCAAGTCAGGGCTGGCTGGTGAAACAACACAAGTATAGGACATTTTTTTTAAATGAAAAACGCCCAACTAAACCCCAAACCAGATCAGGGGTTTTTTTGTACTTTTTTTTCCCTAATCTCCTCATTAGTTCATCTTGGAAGATGGAAAGCAAATTTTAAAAAAGAGACCAAGGCATGGCAGAAAAGTGATATTTTCTCTGCACTAAGTGTTTTCAGCTGCTCTCAAGACATGCTTTGTGTCAATTGTACTTAATATTATACAGCTGTTCTAAGTGGTGGACTATTAAAAAACCCTCTGATTTCTCTTTGTTGTAGTTCCAGGATTTCCTGTCCTGAAGGAAATTGGTTTGGATAGAAATGTGGAAAAAGTAGTCTAACAGTTCAAAGGATTTTTTTCCAGAAAAGTAGTCACACTTTTGAAGTAGAATTTCCTGTGAGTGGAAATAAAATTTTCCCTTCTTCTAGTTAAAATACTGGATGGATTCATTGTCAGCCAGTGGGTGAAGGTTAGTTGTTACAGTAAGCTTGTTTATCTGCCTCAAATTATAGCTAAATCTCATCCAAGCCTTTTCTTCACAGTCACAGCACAGCTATTGCTTGTATAAAATTAAGCAAGGCAGTACCAATTGCAACTATGATTTATCAATATTTACCTGTGAGATGGATAAGCCATAAGTAATCAATAACAACAGACAATTAGGATACTGAGGTAATTAAGAGAATGGCAGTGGATGGCAAATGGCTCTAATACCCTCATGAGAGAGCTCTAATGATGATAATGGTAATGGGCAGCTGTAGCACAGTGCTCAGCATCCAGCCACAGAAAAAGGCACAGAAAAGTCGTGGTTGTGACAAGCATTCCCAAATCCCGGAGCTGTCCCAGCCCACTGTGGCCCACCAGGCTCTGCTGTTGGTCCTGTGTCCACACTCACAGCCCAGGGCTCCAAACTCACACCACGCTGCTCCTGAAGAAGGTCTTTGCTTCCATGCAGTTTTTTCCTAATAGTGAGAGGTTTTAATGCTGGTCTGCTTCTGCTGGTCCCACCTGGGTATTTTTCTGAGGTTTCTTTCATCCCCTCACGAGTCCATAGCCACTGGTTTTCTCTTTCTTCCCTGCTTCCTCAGTTTCTCAGCTCATTTTTTGTGCTGAGCCACTTTCCCAGTGCAGAGGCTTTTCTGTTTCTTTGAGAAACTACTTTCCTGAAACCGACTCCCATATTTTCCCATTTCAATATTCCATACTGCCATTTGAATTCCATATTCCAAAGGCAATGTTCCTTTCAAACAGCTCCTTTCCCCCTCATTCTGCAGCTGTCCTAACGATGCCGTTCCTGCATTATTTTTCCTATGTGCTATTTATTGTGTTAAATCAGCCATTTGTTAATTCAGCAGTTCTGCTGTGGTTTGTAGATATTTCCGGGCCTTAAAATTATGCAAAATCAGCAATTTGGTCAGTTTCTGTCTTACCACAAGTAATGCCAAATGTATTTTCACAGGGTTGGCAAAAATTACGCCAAGGCCCATCTTGTCTTTAATGATCCCCTCTCTGCTACTCTGGGACAATATTATGTTAAGGCCTATCCAGCTCATTGGTTCCCTTCACCTGAAACAGCAAATTATGAGGGAGCCCATCAGCCCGGCTTGGCTCACTGGTTCTCTTCCCCTGCTATGGAAAAAAGGCATCTATGTTGTTTTTTGGATTTCCCCTTATATGCCTCCAACAGGAGAGCACTTCAAGAGAATACACTGGCAAATTCCTCAATTTAGAAAAATCATTTTAGCCTTATTGATCAACAGAAATTTAGCTGCGTAGCTTGAAAATTGTTCTTTACCCTCTCTGATACCTTTTTTTTTTTTTCCCTGGGAATACATTAATTTTAGAATATTTTTTGAACAAAAAAAATCATGCCTATACCCACAGTCTCTGATTCTATTGCACACACATATATTATTAGATGCTGGCATGTTACAATGGCATATTTAGATATTAAAAAAAATTCAAAAGTACTTTATGTTTTACCCGATACATTTACCTTTTGAGATACCCAGAGGGAAAAAGAGCTGTAAAAAATCTAGATACAAATTCATCTGTAATTGATAACTTAGGGAACTCTGCAATTTTTGTAAAGAATGTAGCCATTATTAGACACAGGATATACATGTAAATTTATTACTGATATGGTCTTGTTATTCTTGCCAATGAAATGGTAAGCTTAGTATTAAAAACAATATGTTACTGGTTTTGAGATATGTTTTTATTACATAAACACACATTCAAGGTGGCCAGAGTAACTGTAATTTTAACCAGAATCTTATTTTCGTTTGTCTTTAAAAGCCCTTGGAATACTTTATGTCCATTCAGCAGAGGGTTTTTCAGAATAAAGCCCAGGGGAAGAGTGGCACACCCTTACTTTCTGTACACTTTACTATTCTTGTAATGAACCTGTTCTACCAAACTCACGAGTACCAAACTGATTTCTATACTTATCATAGAAATGGCAATAAACTAGTTCATATTTTGCAGTTTGAGATAGTTAACTCGTTCAGAATACATTTTATTATGAGGAAAGCATAGCCTGGACAATTTATAGATTAATTACAACTGAGGAATGTTGGTTGTGGTTTAAATGAAGAATGTGTCAGTCCTACTAAGAAGTAGAACACTTTTACTGCAAGGTGGGAAATAAGATATTTGTGAAGAAACTGTGTATGTGCACCAAATATTACATTTTGAAGCACTGCTTTATTTTAACATTTTAACAGGCCTATTTTAACATTAAGCATAAACTAGGGCAGGTTGTTTCAAGAAATTTATTGTCTACATTGAAAGATACTGGACAACCTAAATCTCCCTTCTATGGCTTAGTGATATCCTGTTTCATTTTAGATACCATTTTAAATATCCAGTGAGTCATTTGCAATAAATAAGTGTGTGGAGAGCAAAACCATTCCTGACTGGTAGCTTGGAAGCTCGCCATGGGTTTTGCCACTAGAGATGTGATCCTGCACTGCTCTGCAGTGAAATCTCTGACTGAGTTCCCTATCAAAGAGTGTATCAGTAAATCAAAATCACATTGTGCCTACAAAATCTATTCTACCAAAAACGCTGCAGCATTAAAATGATCAGATTGAAAAACATCCAGGTGCTGTGTGGGCTTGTGGGTGGCACTCCTTCAGCAGCAGTAATGTCCCAGCTTCAGCAGCAGGATACCTGCAGCACTTAGTGCATGCATCACTCAGGACTGTTTTCCAAAACTATGCCATGGAAACAGCTCCAAGAGAAACAAAATAAGGTGTTTAAATGAAAAACAAAACAAAATAAGGTGTTAATATGAAAAACAAGATAAAATAAGGTGTTTATATGCCACTGGGTAAAGGGAAGATGTCCTCGGACTTCCTGCCTTGTGTCTTGTAAAGATGGATTGATTGATTGATTGATTGATTGATGGGATTTCTTTCTGACAGAAAGACACAGCAGCCCAAAATGACACCAAATGCTCTTGGGGTGTTCTCCCTATGGCAAGCTGCTATCAGGGATCTGCTGTTTCCCTGCGCTGGGGATTTTGCCAATAAAGGGCTGCAGTACAGTCCCACAGTTTCTGATAAAAACTGGAGAATTACTGCTAATTAGAATTAAAACAGTTCACAGACATAGCCTATTTTTTCCTAAAATGTTTGAAGGATTTGTTGTTCTTGTCTCCCTCAGTGAAATTATATATTTATATATTTACGTAAAAAAGAACATCCAATGCTTTTATTTTAGGATTTTTGTTTTCATGCATAAGACAGACCTTGAAAAAGCCTGTGAAACCTTTTGAAGTGTTTTTAGGAAGTTTCCAACAAATTTATTACAGATTCTTTAATAAATTTACATTTTAAGATCCTATTAAAGCCTAATTATTTGGAACAACCAAAGAAGAAAACTCAGAATTAAAAACAGGGAACATTTACAGCCCTGATATAAAATGTTTGCTATTTTTATATAGTTATTTACAACTCTGTTGTGGCTGAATTAATGAGTTAATTTATTACCTGTATATGAGTATTTATTGTTGGTGTCATTATCATGTAACTGTAATTTTAATTAATTCCTTGACAGTGTGTCTGTGATTTCTGTGTGGAACATTAAATGTCAAATTGGTTTTCTTTGTTGGCTCATTTGTAAGTATTAAAGTATTTATGTACAGTACAAAGAAATTAGCAACAATTACTGTAAGAGATCTCTTGCATATGTTAAATGAAAAGCAGACTGCAAAAACCCACCCTGGTGAAGTTCAGAATATTTTGGATTGTTTACAAGTAAAATTGAGTATAGAACATGTGTTCAAATGCAAAAAAAAAAAAAGAAAAAAAAATAGAATTTATTATTGCTGCATGTGTGTCCATGTGTGTGTCTGTTTAATGGTTTCTCTTTGATTTTTTGGAGAGCACATTATAAAAGGATATTTTTAGAGTGATGCTGAAGCAGAGGTGGGCAACTGCAGTCACATTTTTGGGGATTAAGTGATTTTGTATGCTCCTTTAATTTATATTAGTGAGAATCAGCTCTTCAGACTGAGTTTATCAACAGTCCTTACTTTCTAATTATTTTCAGAGTAAAAATATTAGAGGAGCCTCAAAACATGAGCATATCAATTAGAATTTTTTTTTTTTTCTATTAGAAATAGACTACAATAGGGTTTAGACAAAACTTTTGGTTCTTTCAATTTTGTAATTAAATTTCCCATTCCACAAGCAAGTCTTCAAAGGGCTGGGTGCTGGAATTTTGCAAAGCTGCTAAGCTGTGAGTAGTTACTACAGTGTGTTGATATCTTGTAATCCTTGTGAAGCCCCTTCCCGTTTTTGTACTGGCCCAGAATAGAATTTTATAGCCAAAGCTGTCAAATATATTGAAGATATTTTAGCAGAACCTTTGAGGTTTTTGAAGGAATGGGTACAAACCTCAAGGGCAAAGGTAAATCAAATTTTTAGGTGCAAGTATTTGGTAGTGAACTAGGATAGGAAACTTCTAATTTTTATTCAGAGTGGTCAGTCTTATTTGATTGATTAATCTAACTATATAGGGTTTTTATTATCCAATTAGAATATGGTATTCCCACCACCAGTTGAGATTTAAAATAATAGATATAAAATACAGGATGAGGAAGGCCATTTAATTAACACAAAAAATGGAAAACATACATCCTAAGAAATCTAATAATTTTAGGTTGATGAGGTAGCCTGAATATATCTTTTTATAGTCGATATTTTAAACCTTAACATGAAATTAAAGCAATTGAAATAGGCTAAATCTTTTAATCTCTACTTATACTTTTCCTTTACACTTATATTGATTAACTATTCTGGAGCTGCCAATGACTTTATGTAATCTGATTGCAAAAGAAAACCTTATTTCTAACAGCAGAAAAATCCACCCACATGGAATTTTTGAGTGGTCCAGATAAGTGTCTTCTCTATTAATGAACCTTATTTTCATGGTAAACATGCTTATTTTGGGTTTTCCTGCTTTGGTGTCATCTCAGCCTTTCATTTGCAGATTTAACAGGCAACTGAACATGGTGGTTTTTTTGTATAAGCCATTTTTTCCTTTTAGTTATGGTATTTTTTTGATCCAGGAGCATTACAGATCAAGATGTTGATCTTTTATGAAGTCACCATACTGATGTTGGTACCATATTAGAGTATGTGGCTAAAAAGAGGCCAGTGTTAAAGGGAATTTCTTTGGGTTCAGATATCTTCTACGATTAATGCAGTGGTATATTTAACTAAAAAATAATAGTGGATTAATGCAGATCTAAATGAAGAGTGTTGAGTCCACAAAGTTGCCAAGCAGTTACTGCAAGAGCTGTGGAACCACACACTGAAGTATTTATTTAATTTCTCAAAACTTGTTTTCAAAATCTGAGCCACAGCTCTTTCAGGACTTATTTATCAAGTGACAAATTTAATCTGCATGGGTGTATAAATCTTCACATTTGATTTTCCATGAATTAAGACTGGTTTGTCCTGGAGCTCAGCATTATGGTAGCCTCAGTTCCCCTCCAGAGCAGGGAACCTTTGTTCTCTGCACTCTGGGGCCTGCACAGGAAGGACAGATTGCCCCAAAGAGCTTCCAGTCTAAGTAGACCTGACAAATAATAGGAGGAAAGAGCTGTTATTCATATTCTCTTTTTAAACCTGGAAAACTGATTCACAGAAGATGTTATGAAAAGCCCATAAAAGTCAGGAAAAGGCTCTCAGTGACTTCAGTGGATCTATGATGTTGTATCAGCCAAGCACTTAGGGACATTCTTCAATGATTTGTCTCACTCTGAGGCCTGTCCCACACCAGGTTTGCAGAATAGGCTGGAAGCTGTACTTCTGGTGCCAGTAGTGGATGAATTACCCACAAATGCTGTAATTTTGCCAAACAGTAAATCTATTTATGGAGGCTATTCTGTCTTTCAGCAGTTAGACAATCCCATATGTATGGGAACACGCACCTTGCATTTCAGTTAGAGCTCCCAGATCTGATTTGTAGCCTATGAAAATCAATTCTGTTCTTCAGCAGACTTTGCCTGGTGACCCCAGGGAATTTTAATCATTGATACAAGAACTCCAAAATTGATCTAATATTTAAGAAAGAATTTCTTCCCTGCTACCACAGAAAATTCTGGCTTTCTATCATCCTCAGAAATGTCTTACTCATTCACTCTGAGTAATACACAGTGAAGTAGGTCATAATCTGGGGCATCTGAAATATTAGTGGTGGTGAGTCTTGCATGCAGCAGCCAAGGGCAGGTTTCTCCCCACCAGTGTATTCTTCAGATCTCCCTTGCAGGGTCTGGATTCCTCATCGATGGCACTAAGAGCTCAGCCTGTGCTGGGGCACAGATTGTGCAAGGAGAGAAATGGAAAAGCATCTGGGGAGTAGGATAGAAACACTAATAAAACTGAGGTGGTAGCAAGCCATTAAAGAGAGGCCTGTTCCAGCATGCCAGAACATCATACTCATGCTCTGTTATAGCGGGATTTATTATCATCACCAAACATTATTAATTGTGCATAGAGACAGAACTCACACCATGCATAATCTCACACCATCCTCCTCGTCCCAGAATGTTTATCACCTCATATTTTCATTTGGCCAGATGAGAATGGTCTGGAGTAGAGAAGTGTGCTTCCAAGGCATCAGGCAAATGTGTGGTTTTGGCTAGAGATACCTCTAGGAATGAGAAAGGAAAGGAAATCGAGGTCAAAATGCCTTGTCATTCTCACAGGGCGAGGGCATAGCTGATGTTTTGGCAGCCTTGGTGACTGAACAGGGAGAAGAAAAGAGAGAATAACAAAAACCAAGCCTGGGCCACTGGCTCAGATGGATTCAGAGCACTCTGCTTTGTTAAAAATAATAAGAAAAACTATTAGAGAAACAGCTACATGGTGGACAATGGAGGGGAGCAAAAGTGCCCTTGCACTTGGTCAACCTCAAGAGTTCTGAGATACCTTCACCACCAAGCTGAGAAGATTTAACAATTAAATAATTCGCCTGACCTTCAAAAATCTTCCATGTCTCCAAAATATGTATTCTGTAGGGGAAAAAGTTAACAATACAAACTCTTTACTAAGGTTAGCAGCAAATATTTAACCACCCATGCAAGGCAGGAAATTGAAAGTTTAGGACTATATTTCTGGACTGTATTTTAGGACTCTGTATGTTGTGTTAGATCACAAGTGACACCAAACCTGAGTGATCTGCAGCTGTGGGTGCAGTCAGAGCTGCAATGTGTAAGCACAGCTGGTTGCATTCCAGATGCAATCTCAGCCAGGACTTGGAATAGAAAAGGACTATTGAGGATTTTTGGGACTCTTGGGATTGAAGGACTGTTGGGATATTGAGGACTGCTGGAAGTGATCTAGATCCTTACTATTATTATAATGTTAAAAGTTTTTGTTAAATATCCAAAGCAAATATTGTTTCCTTGTCTCCAGCAAATCTTTAAAAAAAGCTTCATTTTGCATGTGACTCTCAAGATTAAACACTGCAGATTTTATTTACTTAAAAAAATTTTATTATTATTTTTGTTATTGGAGACAGACCAGTGACAATGCATGGGTAAGCACTTTTCAGTTTTACAGCAGGTAAATAAGAGTATTTAATGCTCTTGTTTTGAAAGAAGCATTCCAGTTCTTCATTTTTTACAGAATGGGAATCTGCCAGTTTTGCCTCAGTTCATACAGGGTGTTCCTCCATGCCCTGATCACTGTAGTTGGTCAGAACACCTGCAGCCAAAAGCTCTGTTAACTTGTCTTAGCAAGTGTGATTTGCATGTTTCTCTGTTTCTGGCATAGTTGTTCATTTTGCTGTGTCTTTGAAGTTCACTTAGGCTTGCTGTTAAAAAAAAAAAGTGTGATTTTCCCTTTCTCAAATGCTTTATTTTCTCATTGACTGACACAAATCTCCCTTAGCTGTCAATGTTCATTAAAAATCCTTGTCTCTTATTCTGGACTTGGATAAACATTAGTGAGTTCTGGGTTTTTTTTTTTTGCTTTCCTGCAGTTCAAGCAATTCTCAAAACATGCCATAATGTTCACAGGCAATGATAAACCTTCTGCTTCTCACTCTCTGAGAAAGAGCTGGATGAAAGTCCTGTGAGCCTGTCTGATTTTTATGGGTGCTGCTGGTAATTAAGGAATCACTGCTGCATTTGAACAGAAAATGCCTCAGTTCTGACCTGTTGTGAGTATGTCTGGCAGGATGCAATCTCTGGGACCCAGAAAGAAAGGTCCTTTAAGGTTGGAATATTACTCAATGCAGAGCCTCCAAAACCACCCGAGCATATCTGCATTACAAACAACCATTGACAACCACTCGTGTTAATAATGTGGAATATTTGGCTGCTAAAGAAAATGCAGCAGAGGCTGGAAACTTCCAATCCTACAAGTTTAGAGACTATCCCTGCTTTCTATGGAGGAAAATGTGCTTACCACAGGAAAAGCCATCTGTAAAGATGGAAAAAAAAACCACAAACCACTTTCCATTGACATTAGATTAATAAAAACTGGGAAATAACGACTGACATTTTTGGGTATTAAGATGTTGGTAGATTTAGAGGAGAGCTGTGTGTTTCATCCTGGGCAGCTCTGGAATGGAATAATCCCTGTGATGCAGCTGAGGATCCCAGGGGTGGGGATGCAGCTCCCGAGGGAGGTCCAGGGCTCTGTGTGGGATCTCCTGGGAGGCTGCAGAGCCCGGGGCTGGGGAAGGCTCCCGAGGAGTGTGCAATAACCAACGAGGAGTGTGCAATAACCAACAGTGCCATCTTGTGAGCACAGCCCAGCCTGCACGCCCAGAAGGGAGGCAGCAGCAATAAAACACCCAGCATTTCTGTGCTGCTGCCTTCCAGCAGTGTCCAGGCCTTTCTGAGCAGTTCTGCCTGTTCAGAACACCAGGGTCAGGGATTGTCTCCTGACGTGAACAGATTCCCATGCTGGCCATATCCCCTGATCTTATAGCCAGGTAGTTTATCCTGCAAATCAATACCTGCTATCAAATACAGTAGTGCATAGCAGTACCTTACCTCCTTCCATCCCCTGTGACCTTTCTGCCTTGCTTTCTTATTGTCATTCAACAAGTAAGAGCATGCAAATCCACCATGCAAGGCATCGTAGCAAATAACAGTCAATCCTACTTTATGAAGAATGATTTATGATATTATTTCTGTTACTCGTTATTGGCTCCATTCCTTGAGATGATGAAGGACCTATCTTTATTAACCTCATCTAGCTGAAAACATCTCATCTATGAGGGGTTTTTTTTGAAGAAATGCATCTTGGTAACTCATGATGGAAGGCATCTGTGCTGACCCCTCAGTGCTGCTGTGACTTTCAATATATTATACTTAATAACAGATAAACATCCTTAGCCAGAAACAGAATCCTGCACTGCAGCTTGATTACATCTGCAAAGAGCAGTGATTGCCCTGACTATTTGAATACAAAAACAGTGAGTGATGGCAAGCAAACACAATCTGTTTCAAGCCCCACTGATGAAATCCTTTCACTGCTCAAACCAAAGGTTTGTCATTTTTCCAAGGCGGCTGTGCTGCCCCCAGAGATTGCAGCAGCTGTCCCTAATCTGGGTGGGGAGATAGTACAGGGGCAGTTCCCTCTGGGACACTCAGCTGAACTTCCCAAAGTAAAAGTGGGGCAAAAATGGCCTCATACAATGTTGCTGGAACAATGCAGTCAAGAGGAACAGCCGCTGTGGGTTTCTTCATGCCAGGGCTGGATGTTGCCTGGAAGATAAGGTTTGGACAAATTGTGCTCAAGCTGAATGATTGTGAGTAAAGAACTACCGTGATGCACTGCTGTTATTTGCTTTTAAACCAAATTTAAGGAACTAATTGATACCACTAAAATTGTTTTTAGGGAAAAATCCTTAGCTGTGAACAAAGATATTATAGAATTTAAAGCAAAAGACTGAAGCCTTTGATGAGAAATTTATTTCTACCTCTGTTCCATTAGTAGCCTCTGTGTTTTGAAGCTTCTGTGAGTCTCACTGATATTGATTTGATGCTCTGGGTCTGCACCAGGTCAGACTAGATGGATCTCTTGTAGATATCACCTGGGAAGCCACAGCTGGTAGAGTGCAGCATTCAACTTCAACAGCTTACTAGAATTTTAATGGGTAGATATTACAATAACAGGTTTTTATGGGATAGCCAGAGTCTTCCTCCTTCCAAGGCTCACTAATTTAAAGGAAAATAGTTAGGAGAAAACAAAGCCAGATCAAAACCAGAAACAAACAAAAAAAAACCCTAACTCAAATCAAACCGAACTAAAATAACCCTTTTCAATTATTGCAGATGTCTTCACTATTTTTCTTGTGACAGAATATTGTTACTATACTGTTCTGTTCTGATGTAGAAAGCAAAGAATTTTCTTTGGTAGTGCATAATTGAGTTATATACAAACACATACATATACAGTATATATTGCTGATGCAATACCCAAAGGGGAAGAGAGTAGCAAAACAGACATTTTGGTGTGTTTGTTGTCAGGAAATGTCGTGATTCATCTTTCATGAGCATCTGCAAATATGCATCTGCCAACTCTATTTTACTAAAAGCTTGTTCTTAGCCAAACATATTCTCACCCCAAGAGTACAACATTTTTGATTGACAAGTAGAAAAGGATTAATGATTACTTGAATGTCTCTACACATTCCCACACTCCCATTTTCTGCTGCACAATAGGAACAAGGACCATGATTCACTCTCACATGGTAGGAATAACTTTTGTTTTTCCAGTTCTGTACACACCCTTTTGAAGCAACACAGGGGGAACAACCAAGGCCTTGCAGGATGAAGAGTAGGGCCCACCCTCAGTGGTTAGCTGTGCTTAAAAATTTACCTAATTTCACAGTAATTCCAGAGCATTGCATTCTAATCTGCATGAGGCACTACAAATGACATGAAATTTGTGGAAGCTGGTGTCACTCTTGCTCTGCTGTTAAGAGAGTCTATGGCAGTCCAGCAGTTAAAGCTGTGGTAATTATCAGGGCTCAGCAAGTGACACAATTTCTTGTCTCTCTCTGATTTCATTCAGCTCTTGCTCTCACACCTAGGGACAAAATTTCCATGATAGACGTACAATGAAATTGCAACCAATGTTTTAACAGGCTGAACATAAAAATTGCACTGGGGCACTAAACTAAAGTTTGGTATCTTCTAATAAAGATATGCTTTGGTGTTCTGTGAGCATCCTTCAGATTGAGAGTAACTATTGCACATGAAGTTGCTCCTGAGCTTCCTGACAGCTCTGAGCCAGGCTGCTGGTGTTCATTAGGAGCAGGGGAGAGCAGGGAGAGGAGCTGTTCTTGTTTATTTTGGCAAATGGAGTTGTCAACATCTTCTGAAACAGTAGGCCTAACCTGGGGACATTAAACTTCATTTAAGATCATTGAAATAACTTTTGTCCCATGATTAGGATTAAAGGTCAGGCATTTTAACATGCACTGCTCCTCTCTAATCTTAAACTCCAGGTCATTTCAATATAGAAATGAAACTACACCCTCCAAATTGCAACTAAATGTGGATACCATGACATCATAGTTTGCCATGAGGATGATTTTTGGGTACTGTGAATGATAAAGCACAGAGAGATCACCAATTATTTCCAAGTATCATTTTGTAGTATGAGAAATTAGACTTAAAAAAAAGAGCTGTGTTCCAACAGTATTTGTTGACTTTTCCGTCTTCATCCTTAGTGGTAAATTGACAGCATTTCATTAGTTTTTATTGTGTTTCCTTTCTCGACAACTCTATTTCTAACTTAATCTGTTTTTAGCTGGAGAAAAAAAAAATTTATTAACTTCATCTTGTTTAATGTTTAATTGTATTTTTATCTTTTCTCTAACAGTAGCAAACCTATCAGTAAAATGTTTTAGGGTGTGTAAATTCCCTGTTGCTGTCCACAAAAGCCATTTAGAATGATTGTCTCCTTTTTACTCTTTTTTAAGAAATTGTGGGTGCTCTCCTTATTTACCTAGACTAAAACAAAATATTCAGAACCCCAAAAAATCAACAGAACTTTGGGTGGTTCATTTCTTTCCTTATGTGGGGTGAATTTCTGAATGTGCTTTCTGTGCTGGAAATGCAAATACCTGTTTTGGCTAACTCCCCCCCAGCCTGCTGCCCATTCCTCTGGGGTGCACATTAGAGACATGGTCTCCTGTATAAAAAGGATAAGTGAGTTAATAAAAAATAAAGTACATAGGAGGCCAGAGTAAATGGAGCATATAATTTTTTCATGAACTGGTCTCTTAAGTTTCATTTTGCAAGGCATCATGATTTTCTACATATTTATGAAAATATGAGAGAGTGAACTTGATGCTTAATGTGCAATCTACTTAGCAATTTTAAGTAAGGTTGTGTCTTGCTTTCCCTGCCAGAAAACCCAGAATCTTCTGCAGGACTACCAGAAATGATAGCAAGATCTGTTATGAGTTTCTGTAATACTGCAAACCTTCCTCCAGAGCTACTTGTCTTACAGAACAAGGTGCCAGTTTGTGCTGTTTGGTAACATGCAAGCAAAAACATTGTCAAACTGGTTCAAGAATCAAAGAATCAAAGTTGCTTAAGATCAATATCATTGTACACATGTAAAATAAAGTACAACTCTTTAGAGAGACAGATGAGTATAAACTTTTGAAAAACTTATGAGATAGAAGTGTTGGGCTTTTTTCTAACACCCAAATGGTGTGTGCAATCTTGAAAGCTCTAAAACAGTTTATAAAGATAATTAGGCATAAATGTCCCCATTTCACAGCTGTGCAAACAGAGGGAAACAGTTCTGTAACCTACTTACCAAAATCTTACAGAGGTAAGCAAATCTTGAGCCACCAGATTGCAAGCACTGGTTCATTAACATTGCTTTTTTGTGCCCGCTTCTTTGTAGCTAAATTAATTAATATTGATATATCAAAGCAGCCAAAGCAGACCTAGATCTCAAGCTCATAAGATGACCTGTTTCATTTCTGTGTCAAGTTACATTTCTTTGATAAGACATCAGCTTCAGAACAATTCAATATATTTCAGTTCTGTGCCTCATTGCAGGCTTTGAACACCACTAAAATTTCCAGTTTCACGCCTGGGAAGTTGTAAAGCTGCAGCACTGTGAGAGCATCACCCCCAGGAATGGTGCAAGGAACCATCCAGGTGCTACCCCCAGCAGCAGCTGCAGGAAAGGTGCTTGTACACACAGAGGCTTTGCAGTTTTCAAAGTACACAGCACACAGGCTCCTGCTTCAGCAACATCTCCATGACAACTGCTTTATAATTCATGCCACATAATATATAACTTTGCTGCTAAAAAAAAAAAAAAAAAAAAAGGCTCTGCCAACATACTAACAAGGCCACATTCTTGAAAATTAAATGAACCTGAAAGAATTTTTAGCAATCAATTAGCCATTAAATAAAGCTTAAGGGACATTAGACAGTAAGAATGGCAGTATTTATGGCTTCGATGTGATCATGAAATCTCATTCTCTGCTTCTCCACCATTCTCACCATTTCAAATCCCTATAATGGATACTGATGCAACATTTCAGTCAATAGCTATAAAAGGGAATAAGGAACACGAAATGGATCTTTGGCATTTAATGAGTAAATACAATTCCACTGAGCTTCGTATTCTAGAATTTTTTGCTAATCAGTCTTATTTTAACTGAAGGAGTTGAACTCTTTGAGTCATATCAACAGGTTTGGGGATTAACAAACAATAGAATGAGAGCAAAGATGTTGGAAAAAGGTAACCAATCAAATAAAACTGCTGCTGTAAGATTAACAGGCATTCTGAAAGGTATGAAATGCAATGTAAGTTTGGTTCTGTAAATTTACCAAGATCAAGGTGTAGATAAATTGTGAGAGGGAGAAACAGATACCAAGCTTTTCTTGGCTATATCCTACTTCAGGAAGCAGAAGAAGGAAACAAGGGTAACAGGGCATCCTATTAGTTGTTCTGGCTTAATTAGCATCTTCTTTTTAACTGGTAATTTTATTTTAAATATCAAGTCTAAGAAATGCTGGGATGCAGGCCTTGACTCTTGCACAGCATAAAAAGTAGATTTGAACCCATCATAAGACTGCTCTATTGCTTTTATGCTGAGTTTTGTGTTTTGAATTGTGTTATAATGTATAGAATATGTATTGATTTCAGAACTGAGGAACAGAAACTGCACAAGATATCAATTGGAAGGAATTATCAAATGACAAATTACTTTTGTTGGGTTATAAAATTTAGTTAAAGAAGAACCAAGGCAAAGAAACACATTCTGGAATGAGAAACACAAGTCCAAAATACAAGGATCTCCTCATGAGACAAGTTACTGACTCAAGTTTACAGGTTTTAGCTACAAAAAGACAAGCTTAACTCCCCAGTGAGACCTAATTCAGAAAAAATTACTTTACTGGCCAACTGACAGCAGCTGTGCAGAGCTAATCCCAAAGCAGGGTGTGCTTAAATCAGAAACACATGATGCTTTTGACTGTTTTCTGGGTATCTTTCCTTACTGCATTTCCTCCAGTGGATGAGAGGAGGAATAAACTAAAACTTCCAGCAGCAGTTCAAAATAGAACTGATGTTTCACCTTCTTTTGCAGGGTTCCATGTATGCAGTTTTATTTTGAGATTTATGTGACTCTGGAGCAGAATTTACATTGCTTGGTTTACAGAGAGGTGGAATTTTGGTTTGAAAATAGACTAAACCTGGTGTTTGAACCTGAGGAATTGAGGCAATTCTTTATTTTATTTGTTCAGGGGCATATACTGATGCATATTGTGGGATTTTATTTGTATTGACTGTCATGTTCCTCAATTACTGAGGCTTGTGCTTCTGCAGAACACTCAGAATTCAGCAGCAGGGGACTGGAAGAAGGGGAACATCTTGTACATAAGGGCAGTTTAATTTTCCACAGCTAAAAATGATAAAATCTCCCAGTAGAGTTGAGCTGCATTTTTCTTTTAAAGAACAACAAAAAATAAAGCTACTCTTGTAGATTCTGCAAGGTCTCTAGTCAAACTTCTGCTTTAGCAGCAGGTCGTATTAGAAATGTTTAAATAAGGATTGAAGGAAGCAGTTGCACACAAATACTGATGCCAATGCAAGAGCAAAGATCAGGTAGCAGCTTGTTGTTAATTCCAGCCAGAGTAGCTGAATGTGGTTGGCCCTACTAGAAAGGAAATTTCTCAGTAATATCACTGTGAATTAGGGAACTATTTTGTGGTTTAATTATGTTGACTACTGACAAATATTTCTTTTTTTTTCTGACCATGTCATTCCATCTGTCACTTATTCCCCTAACCCTGTGTATTTACTCATTTCCTTCTGTCTGCAATCCATATAGATCTGGAATATTTCTTCCCTTGTAGATGAAGTATTGGCTCTGTTAATTCTTCATTTTTTCTCTTTCTTTGAAGACCTACTGCAGTGTTGAACCATCTTCCTACAACCCTGTCTTCAGCTCTCCTCCTCCTTTAGGCTTTTAGACTGTGCTGCTGAATGTGCTGATACAATGCTAAGAATATCAGTGTTCAATAAATATCAGTATGGGAAAGGCACGGTTGCTATAAGAGAAATAAATAGCTCAGGAAAAAAATCAAGATACTGCTGCCTCTGAAACAGCCACTGGTGCACTGACTGTGAAATGTAACTAAGAACTAAATTGTCAGTTTTGGTGTGTGCTAAAGAAACCAAGCAATGTCACACATGCAGATGTTTACTTTCCATTATCCTGGCAACCCCCAGTATATAGATCCTTGCAGTGAAATGTAAACCCCTTTCAAGATGACATTTAAGAGGAACTTAATCTGTGTAGAGCACTAACAAACTGAAGCACAGTGGATTTATTCATTTAAGAGAATTATTCATTTAATTTTTGCCATTTAGTATTTATATTCATTTACCATTCATTTATTCCCTTCATTTTTATTCATTTATTCATTTATCAAATATTCATTTTAATGGTTTTCATTATCACTATAGTAACTGTAGGGACTGATTTGCAATAATTTTATTCCTTAAATAGGTTTAGTCTTGGAAAACCTACAGAACAAGGTAGGGCCACTTGCTTGTCAGGTTCATTCCCTTTTCTCAGAAGTGTTTGTCTCTTTACTCACCTTGTTTCTTTGAAGTTCTCCTTAATTTCTCTTCAATTCCTTTCTATGTTTTATGACAACAGCTTAGCTCAGTGATATTAGACCAAATGCTTGACTGATGTGAAGCACTCAAATCAGAGTGTGTTACTCAGTGCTTTGGATTTATTTAGTCTGCTTGTTTCTCCATATATTTTTGTTTTATTTTTCTTGTAGAATGGGTTTTCCTCAAAAATTCACCTCTTATTTCCTTTTAATGCCAGTTCCATTTCTATGTAAATGAGACACCTGCAAGCCAGGGAACAATGACCTCTTAAGCAACAATTGTTTTGAACAACAGCAGAAGAAAGTCTAAACCTCTGAAAACATTGGGTTCTGTGTATGAATTTCTATTGTAGCACTGAGAATTCAGGTCTTCTGGGTTTTTTTTCTTAAAAAAAATAATTTTCTAATGTGAAAACAGTGGATGGGCAATATTTTTCAACTTCACTAAGCATCAGATTGTGCTTTTGATGGAAACAAGGACTGGATCATCTGACACCTCTTGTACAAGGCCAGTGCTTTTGAGTTGGAATTAGAGATCTTTTGTTGCAGACTGATCAGTGTTTGTGCATTTTGAGTCCTGGAAGTATATTACGAGTCACCTTAAAGGATATCTTCCCATGTGTAGTGCAGCTTTATCCTGGGGAGCAGGATATTCACAGATGAACCAAGCTTGCTGTTGGTGAAGGATTAAGTTGTTTGTGGTTTTTAACCTTCTAGTCTCAGTGAGCACAATGTCCTAGAAAACTCCTCCGTGACTCCCTTAGTGCTCCTTTGCATCACAGCTTCAAACCCATGTCAGGATCTCATCTTCCCTACCTAAACCTTTTCTTCCCTAATCAAACACTGCATTTGAAACTTAAATTCAATTGTCTTTAGACCACTCTAAGTTCAAGCCATTCCTATAATATAATTTTTCACAGCCATTGCCCTGAGTTGTGTCAGGAACTTTGTGTCAACAACAGAAACACAGCTGAAATACTTGGATTGGTTGGTTAGTAGCTATATTTTGCACTTGCAATTTTTTTTATTATTACTATTTACATCACCAGAATAGAGAGAAAACCCCTATCCTTGTAGAAAGCATCATGAACTGGATATTCCCTATAATTCTATATTAAGTAAACCAAACTGCTTCAGATATTTACATTCAGAAGTTTATCTTGGTTGCCAGAAGAGCTAGAAGTCATTTTCTCTACAATGAGATCTTAAGTTTGTAGAGTGTGTTGTGACTGCAGCAAAAACTCTTCATACCCTGACTTGAGGCTGCAACTCTAATTTTGAGAACCATTGCTCTGGAGGCTTTTTATCAGCTCCAAAAATGCCTTATCTCTGGTTGCTTTTAACTGCATAATAAGAGGTCATTTGAAATAGGTAATGTCTTCTTAAGGGTTTATAATCTAGAGCCCACAGTTGTCAATGAGCATTCATTGATTTCAGGGAGTCTGAATTTATTCATATGTGGTGTCGGCTTAGTCATTTTAGTAGTATTAAGATATGAGAAATGAACTGCCTATTAAAACTAGACAGAAATATTCTGGTGGCATTTAATTTGTCAGATAAAGCCTTGGAATTCTTGTGAATCCAAATATTTTTCAGCAGTCTGCCTCTTTAAATAAACTTTACCTGAGAATGCAATCCTTCCTCCAGCTCCTCCCAGCTCCTGAATTCTTGTAGCTCTGGAGAGGAAGTCCCAGGGCTTTTGGAGAGCTGCAGCTCCATCTGTGGCATCTGTTAGAGCCTGCAGGAGCCTTGGGCTCCTCTTCCTGAGGCCAATTTCTCAGGGTGAACCTGGAAGGTTAGGCCCAGACAGAGCGTAAAACATCATTAACATAAATGTCTATTCTTCTTCTTTACACTCCAAAAAATTCTATTCAAAGTATTAGAATTTCCAAAAAAGGTTGGGTTTTTTTTAATCAGTCAAGAAAACTTGCTTAAAAAATAATAATCAAAGCGTACATTCAATTAAGAGGACACATAATTTTAATTTACTTTCATCTCATCTTCTCATTCAGTGTTTGAAAGAGTTTTATATTTGAGAGAGTTTCACTCCGCTCCCCCTCAGCAGAGACTGAAGTTGGTGGGAAGAGATCTGATATGTGCTCTGCCCCTCTGGTGTGTGCATGTATGTTTTTTCATTAAATCTGAACATTAACCTGATGGCCTTTAGGCACAATACTTTCTGAAAAACTTAGGCGTGCTGATTATTGCTTGCTTTCCAACTCCAGATCCTCTTGCAAACACTTCAGGGACCTCATTAAATTCTGCAGCTGTATTACCCTCCTTCTTTATTAACTTGCTTCAAATATCCTGCCGTGGTCTAATGTCTTCTTTTGTCAGCTTCACTCCACTTCATACACCTGAAGGAGACTTTATTGTTCTTATTTCCTTGCTCTGAAAACTTCATTCATAGGCAGTTTTGACTTTTCAGGACATTTTTTTTAGCTCATCCCTCCATTGTATCAGCCTTTGTAGTCCCTTGATAAAATTCTGTGCTTTTTAAGCATGACATGCATTTTTTAATCATTATTTTAATTTCCTGATTTAACTCTAAATAGGGCAAGAAGTACAGCAGAAACATATATGATCTTGTAACTTTTTCCTTTGTCCAAACAAAAAAAAAAAGAAAAAAAAGGAGAACTTGCAATAGCATGAAAAGATAATCTCAAAACATGGAGAAATCTTAGCTTTATTTTTAGGAAGCCATTATTCCAGTAAGTGAACAGTGAACAGGTGGTTATAAAAGGCAGCCCAATTCACTGCTGTATCCTAAAAGCTGGAGCCACAGCCACTCACTGCCTCTTGAGTCTGGCCACAAGGGCTTTGTATCAATTCCCCAAATTCCTGCTCCCACTCCAGGCTCTTCTCACCTTCAAGGCAAACCCTCGTATTGCAAGAAAGGTGAAAGATGCTTTTGTGAGGGATTTCTACCTATTATATCCAGGCTTACCCATATATTGACCTGTCCACAGAGACAAATCTCATCCTTAACTTGTTTTACCAGTTTCAAGAGACTTGGTTTTACTCATTTCACTGATCATTACTGCTTCACATTATTTCCAATCTCTTTTTGTTAAAGACATGTTAGGTCCTATCTCTGTGTCACTCTCAGCAACAAATGAACACATAAACACAATTCAGTGAATTTAGGGATACTGGAATAATTAATATTAAACTTCTCTTCATGTAAACTTGGGAGTTATACAGATAGGAAAATTATTTCAAGAAAACAGTATAGCAAAGGGATGTAACAATCATCTCATGCAGAGCCAGCACAAGTCAGCATTTTAAAGAAATCTATATGTCTACTTGCAAGTACTTATGATGCTCAGTGCAATCTGTAAAACCAAGTCAACTGGGCAAGACTAATGCCAAATCAATTACAGTTGCTACTTCTCATACAACTACAGAGCAAAAGTATTCTTAGCTGAGCATAATATTCATTGCAGGCAGCAATACATTCATAACCTGAGCTTCTCAAATTAAGTAGTCTGGTGAAGTACAAGGGAGAATTTACCACATGTTAAGGCTTTCCAGTGCTATTGTTCCCAAAATTTTCTTATTATTCTAGTTTTATGGTTAATTTCCTTATGGATGCTAGTGTTCCTACCATGCTGAAATGGAACTTGGGTCATTGTTGAATATTCAATGTCTCACTGGTCTAACAGAACTTCATTCTAAGCGCTTAAAAACCGTTCCTGTTGATTTCAGAACATTTCTTGAATAAATTGGAATTAATTATGGGATGCAGAACTCAGTTTCTCAAATGATTCATGGGGGGTTATTAGGAAAAAAAAGTGGATTCAAACCTGCTGAAATTACTCCTACCTACAGAGAGGTGTCAGTGTGATTATATTTTCACAGATTGAGAAAGAGATCAAGGAAAATGCTTTGCTCTAGGATTTTCTTGGATCAATTAATGGGGCAATTCCAGCTGCCCTGTGTTGTACTTCACCACCACAGTATGCTCAGCAGTCTGAGGTGCAATGATGGTACCAGCTCTGTGTTCCTTACCTCTGGATCTGAGCTGTAAGCATTAAAACTTGATCATACAATCATGGGATCAATCAAGACCACATAACTCCAACCCACTGCCATAGTCAGGGACAGCTTCCACTAGCCCAGGTTGCTCCAAGCCCCATCCAACCTGGCCTTGAACAATTCCAGGGATGGGGCAGCAACAGCTTCTCTGGGCAGCCTCTGCCAGAGCCTCACCACCCTCACAGAGAAGCATTTCTTCCTAATATTTAATCTAAATTTACCTCTTTCGGTTTAAAGCGATTTCCCCTTGTCTTTTCACTACATGCCAAGAAAGATACTTCCAAATCCTTTATTTTACAGAATATCCATGAAGAGATACACCATTTTAAAATGCAGAAGATGTATCTTTGTTCCTATTTCTCTCAGTTGGGCTCTCTGAAAATTTGATGCTCGTTTTGGCTGCCTTTGCTGGTCACTGCCCACACCATGTGCCCCATGCTGGCTGTGGGAGCTCAGAGGCCAAGAGCTGTGCAGGAGGACACCTGCAAAGCCCCCAGCACATCTCACCTGCAGCCTGTGCTTCCAGCTCTGTGTTTGCTGTCACAGCCCTGCTGGCTCAGGGATGTGTGCACACAGAATTCAGGCACTGGGGATGCACGGCTTGGGAAGCACTCGCAGAAATCAGACTGAAAACTTGTTTGAATTCCTCAGAGATGGTTGGTTGGTTGTTGACAGGGAGTAAGCACAAAGGATGAGTGCTGGGGATGGCTTCAGGCTGGGGCAGATCTAAAGGAGAGGCTGGTCTGGGGCTGCTGGTGTGTCAGCTGCCAGGG
This sequence comes from Taeniopygia guttata, assembly GCF_048771995.1. Lineage (NCBI taxonomy): Eukaryota > Metazoa > Chordata > Aves > Passeriformes > Estrildidae > Taeniopygia > Taeniopygia guttata. Next base: position 20,366,976 of record NC_133034.1, on the reverse strand, counting down.
AAAATCAGGGATTGCAGTGCAGGGCCAAGGCAGTGGCACCTACTGAAAACTGCTGCTGAGGAGGGTTTGCTCAATTTGATGCTGTATATCCCTGCAGTAATTGGTCAAACAGAATGGAAAGAACCCCTAAACCCACCTCTTAGGGTACAAAATAAGATGTTTAAGTGCTTTTTGTGGCTGTAAAGAGCAAGAATAGAAAGCAGAGTTAACATTTGTTTTTAACAACTCATCTTTACTCTCCCTGGGAAAACACCTGTTGAATATCCTAGAACTCCCAAAAGATGCTGTACAGAACTGACATCCTTTTCAGCTGCAGGCCCCAGGAAGGTTTTTTTTTAATATCAGAAAAAGTATTTTGTTTAAGGAATATTTGTAAATTTTCAGAATTGCTTAGTTGTTTAAAAAAAAAATCAAAACCTGAAAGTGCCGTGGGAGATGGAGAGGGAAATAACATTTCAACACCTTTTAACTAAGCTTAAACTACAGCTTCATTATTTACACGTATGATTATTTTGTTGTTTGTTAGTTCTCCTGTGGTTTACATAGGATTTTCCTGTATAAATAACTCAGTAAATGTGCACCATAAAAACATTGTGATGTATGTTTGTTTATAAGTTATAAAATATACTTTGAGTTACTTCTGTGTGTGTTTAGATCTGTATCTTTGAACTTACTCTACTGTAAGCTAAAGGTCTGTGGCCCTCTGTCCTGGTGTCCCTGGCATGAAGGCTGGATCTGTGGTTTGGGTGGCCTCAATCTGTCAGCTCCATCTCAGGGAACGTGTGAGAGTGAGTTTAACTCATCCCCTGGCAGTGTGCAAATTCTGGGTTCTCCAACAGCCTGTCAGGAATTCAGCTGATGCTACGTGTGAATCTCAGAAAGAAAGAGGGAGAGGAATGTTGGGCAAAACATTTTGTGTTTAGTGAGAGGCATTTCCTGACAAAATTCTGCTGTGGTGGAAATGTTTTCCATTCTGGTTCTGCTTCTTGAAAAAACTGAATTTGCAACCAACTGCTGTATAGTAAATGGATGTAAATTGTAGTTTGCATCAGAGCAGGCTGTGACACAGCAATATCTTTGTTCCCAGGGAACAGAGGAGTTGTGGCCAGAGCAGAGGTTTGCTCAGATCCCAAGTAACAAGGCTGGCTTTGTCACTGCTGCGCCATCAGTGCTGATCAACAGCTTTGCTGAGCTCCAAAATTCTGGCTGTGAAAGAAAGCAAAATCTTAACACCTTCCCAATTACTGTGATTCTTATCTTCATTTTTGTAAGATATGATTGTCCTGCACTATTGAGTTCTTTTATTTGCTAGTTGTCAATACAGATTCTGCCCATTATTGTGATGGCAGTTCTCTTCCCTTTTATGTCAAAGTAAAAAAGTAACAGCTTTTCTGAAGTCCAGGAAATTAAGCATTTTATTTTATCAATGCAAGTATGCAAAAGAATCAAGCCCTGCATTTGTTTTATTCCTAGCTTTGCTACTAGCAAAATTTTACGCGTGGTAAATACCATTAAAAAAAATACAAAAAACCATGTTCCAACATTTCCAACATATGAGACAGCAGCAAAATGCAGATTTCTTAGTTTTTGTATCTGTGTGTATATAAAATTAGTACAGAGCTCCAGGAAGGTATGAAAGAGCCCTACCCAGGGAGCAAGTGCACAGTGCCAGGCAATTGGTGCTGTACTCTGCTATTTCCTGTGCCCTATTTTCACAGACAAACAATTTCTGCCACCAAAAAATGCATGAAAGTTCAGAAATTTCAAGAGTCCCCATGGTGCTGTTTTATTCTTCTCCTTCTGTTGTTTTTGGTGCTCTTAGTTTCTCCTTACTGATGCAGGCATAAATCACTTGTTTTCCTGAATGGACATTTCATTCTCTGAGGAATTTCTTTGAATTTCAAAATAATTATACTAAAGGAGGTGCTACATGTGCTACCTGCTCCTATTTTCATTTTCTCAAGGGTATAACCCATTCAGGGGGCAAGACCACTTGTTCCTCAGGTACCCAGAGACAGGATATTGGGGACAGTTAAAAAGAAAAGTAAAACAAAACAAAACAAAAAAACTCTCACCATATTTCACAGGCTTTGTGGCTTAGATTTCTATGTGTAAATGTAGCTTTAATATAAGAATTAAAAAGTTTCACAAATAAGTATGCAATGTAAGGCCAAGTATACAATATATAAATTTATTACCTTCCTTTTATAAGATTTCTCACTTCCAGAAAAAAACACAGGGCTTAGGGGAAAAAAAGATGAAATTTCAGCCACTGATACTGTTTTCTCCTCCTAGTCACAACAGTAAATGTAGTTCCCAGAAAGCTCAGTCACATCTGGCACTGAACACGTGCCAAAGACCAGGATGCAATCTCTCTTGCATGTGGATCTACTGAGATCTGTGTACAGAGTACAACTGAGTTTATGGAAAAATTTATGGCAGCTTTAAAGTAAGTGCCTCCTTAACAAGTGCTCTGGAGTGCCATTCTCTGTTCTGGATGTGCTGTCAGGTGTCCAAGGCCTGGGCTGGGTACAGTCACTAACAGCAGTTGGATCTGAGTTTATCCTGAGTGCTGGACAAACATGATAAATCTGCAATAATTAAAAATCCCTCTCCTCTACAGCTTCACCCCTCAAAGCGGAACCATAGGAAAATGTTGGGAATGGAGTAGGCTCAGTGACCCCTGCTGTCATCCACAGCAATGTCTTTACACCTAAGCAGGCATTCCTGCATTGCTGACAAACTTGTTTCCCATTTTAGCTTTGACTTAAAAGTAAAATATGGTGGGTTTTTTTAAAAACATTTTGGTGGTTGTAGTAAATTCTGTACTCCTAGTCCTAATAGATTCTGGCTTGTGACTGGAGCAATTGAATCCCTGAACATCCCCCTTTAGTTCTTGTCTTTGCCTAAAGGCAAAGATTTCAGTACGGTGTGTGCCCATGCTGAACTGTGTGCTAACCCAGCTCCTCCTGCCCAGTGTGTTACATAAATAAGGTAAAATTTAGAGTCCCAAATCCTTTATCAGGTGACAGCATAAATCCTTTGAAGATCCTTCTCTAGCTTGTGGTAATGTGTTATTTTTATGATGAATCTACTCAGGACTTTGAGGGGAAGGACAAGGTGCAACTACAAAAAAAGACTGGAGAATTCTGGGGGCATTAATTAGATGGGCCTTCCATAAAATTCAGTGTCAAAAAGGCTCAGGGGAGGGCCAAGAGCTGCTGCCACTGTGTGCAGGTTGGAGAGGGCAGCACTTCCTTCAGGGATGATGCACATCCCACCTCTACTGACAGGACAGTCCAGAGACTGATGGGAATCAGCTGAACTCAACACAGGAGAAGGGTTTTGTCCAGATTAAAATCAAATCTGCTCTTCAGGTCTGCAGCATTATTTTCCAAAATCTCTTATTTACAAGCTGCATATGGGGAAAAGTCACATTCACTCAGAGAGGAAATTTCCCAGTAGAAGTTCAAAATGTTTGTAAGAACATCATGTTATCAAAACCACGTTTTTACGTCCTAACCAAGACGTGGCTCAGCTTTCCCTTGCTGAATGGGATGTTTTTGTTGTTGTTTCCTGACAACTCCCCCAAAATGTAATAAATAAATACATAGTCAGGAGTCCAGAATGAGCAAGAATCACAGCTGCTTTTCTCCAGAAGTAAAAATCTTGCTACTGAAGTATGAGGTACTTGTAGTTTGTTGTGGTTTTGTCTTGTTTTTCTTTGGCAGTTCTTTAATAGTTAACACCTAAGTACTCACAGCATAGTAATGGGGTTCAAGATGGATATAGAGAAATACAAGAAAAATGTGTATGTTGGTGCACTTTAAATGAGCTCAAAAATCTCTTTATCATCCTGATATCCCTTATATCATCCTGATATCCCTTATATCATCCTGCTAATGTGCTGGCAAGCCGTGCAGATGGGCCTCAGTACTTCAATTTTTGTATCACAGAAGTATTTGATTTTTAGAATGAGCAAAAGCCCACACAGACATGTAAAACCTTTGCTGTTACAGTAGCAAGATCTAGCCTGATTTATTTCTTTTCCAAAACTTCACCTTTAAGGAGTTTTCTTGAGTGGAAGGGAGATGAGGAAATCAGCAGTCCTCCATGAGGAGTGTTGGTTTTCCTTCTGAAAATCTTTACAGTGATGTTCCCACATGACCAAGTGGAACCAATCCCTGCCTGGGTGCCTGACTGCACCTCTTTAACCAGCTGGCAAAATGAGCTGATGATAAACTCTTCATTCATTTACTGTGAGGTCAACTTTCTCCCATGCTGGGAATGTTTCAGTTCCTTCATACAGGCTCCAAGCTTCATCTTAAATTAACTTTAAAATTATGAATTTCTTTCTCACCTTTAGACAAGCACAAAACCAGTATTAAGCAGTTCATTAATGGCTTTTGCTCTTTGTTGTGTGCTGTGATAACCAACTGCTCCGGTGGCACAGGAGGAGGGACTTTTGGGACATTTTTTGCAGGGATATATACGGGGTGGAGAATTTTTGTAACTTTTTTCAGCAGAAATGCAATACTTTTTCATAAATATTACACTGAAAATATTCTAGAAATAGCCTTGCATAATTTTTTTCTAAACAGCTTAGGAAGCTGTTTAGAGCATAGGATGGGAAGAATTTTAAATTTTTTTGAGGTGTGATCCAAAGAGATTTCTCTAACCTATTTGATCTGAGAACAATTTTCTCTCTTTTTAATTGTTCACTACCACTGTCATAGTTGATTAATAAAATTGGAGCTGCAAAAATAGTAACAATTAAGTGTTATGCACCTCAGTAAATGGCAAATATACATTTTATCTTGCTTTTTACCCATTAAATGGTTCCTCTCTCAGATAAGCCCTGCTAATCTAATGACTTGCTAGATCACACAGTGAATCAGAGGGAAAACTGTGGAAACAAGTTTAAGGGCATGAAACTACAAATACTCTTGACTATGAGTAACTTTACTCTTGGGAGTATTTCAATTAACTCGAGGAGGGATTGTGTAGGGTAATAAGCTCTGAACTTCATGGAAAGTGTTCTCAGGACTGGTCCCCAAGCATATTCAATTGCAGTCTTCACATAAAATCACATAAATCTGTAGTCAGGGACTTTTAATAAACATATTTTATACCATAAATTACTTTCTGAGGAGGATTTTTAGAGGTATAATTTTACAGCATTGACCTCCAATAGACTCATAAAATTCTATCATGTTAAATGTACATTTAATGGCCTTAAACATTTTATATTAGTGATCCAGTGGGCCTGGAGGACTCTAGTACGGCAACAACCTATTGCGTCAGTGGATATTTAGAGAGATTTAAAAATGCAGATTATTGACTTTATTATTGATGCAGAGGAGCCACTATATCTTATCAGGCAATTAAATGCCCTTTCATAAAGTGCTCATTGCATGGAGACTGAATTTATGGAAATGATGAAACTTAATGGCTCCACAGGAATCATTACATCCGGTCTGAAACCCTTTTTGGGATATTCATATTTATTTTAATATTCATGCTTGTAGTAATGAGAAATTAAGGAATTTTGTAGTAAATTACAAATATAAGTATGTAGATATAGAGGTTGCTATATTAATTTAAGTAAATCCTAAAGAGAAATGTACTTGCAGCATTTCTTCCTGCCTTTAAAGGTACACAGTTAAACCAGTCCTATGAAAAAAGATGGCCGTATTTTGATAGCTTTTGTAAATCCAGGATGTGCCAGGTCAAAATTTACAATTTTAATTTTCATCTCTACATTTGATTTACGAACACTTACCCACACTTCATCCCTTTCTACTAGGGCAGTAATTTTGCACAGATTATTCTGACATGTATTTTATAGCTAATGAAGGATTTCGGATGTATCCACTAACAATATGGCATTGAACCTGGAAATTGCTCTGCTGTCTTCACTTGAGTCCCTTTATAAATTCAGTCCTAAATTCAGCCTTCCAGTGAGGTCCCTCTGGCTGGCAGTTTTTTCAGTTCTAAGTGTGTGTGCAATCCAGACAGGTTCTCAGAGATTTAATTTCTTTTTTTCAAAGACCTGGATATTCAAAGTTATTTGATATTGGACAGAAAGGAGTAGAAAATATGAGAAGTGCATCACAAAAATACTAAATTTTTGCAGGGTTTTGTTCCCTGCTTGGGGTAGCACATCCCCCTTCTGGAAATTGTGCCTATGTTGAAATTTGCCACACCATAAAAACACCTGTGTTGGCATTCTCATGTGGTGAATCCACCCAAAGAGGGGTCTCTAGGTCATCTATTCTAACTTTTACTGTAGCTCCATTCAGTCTTTGCTCTCTCATCTCTTCTTATTTGGCAGAAGAGGAAAATTCAGAGAATATCTTATTCTATAGCCTGTGTAGCCCCTGGGGAGATAAAATGTTCAAATTGACTAGGTAGACGTAGAATTTAAATGAAAACACTTGCTGATTTTCTTGGACTTCAAAACTGTTTTTTTCCTTTGTCTGAGATTGGCAAAATGCAAGCACAGGATTTCACTGTGCTTCCAACAGTACTGTTTTGGCCCCATTTTCATAAATTTTTCTTAAATGTCCTCACATTAGTAAGCCAGGTTTACCGATGTTGCTGGTTTACCTGTGTTATCAAGTAGCCCCAAGATTTTTGTGACCTTTTAGAATGTCCCAAGTCTGTTATGCCTAATGCTGAAACATAAATGCCTGTATACATCCTGGTAGATTTGGAGCAAAACCAGAAAAAATTCACTAAACAGAGACAGTGCTTCATTAGCCACTAATTGAAGGCAGTGCTTAAGATCACAGTTAACTGTAGGAATCTCTTGAGTTTTTGTTCAAGTCAAAAGTGAGGTTCATTCTTAACCTGAAATATCTTTTCTACTTAAAGGCTTCTCTGAGTAAGGTCCTTTGTAGAATAATAATTAAAACATAAATTTTTAAGAAGACTTTTTTCATCTTTGACTCACTTTTTTACTGCAGGGCTATTTATAAGATCATGCTATCATTTAAAAGAGGTAGTTTCCCTGTTATTGCTGTGAAGAAGCTTTACAGAGTAGTATGAAATTATTTCAGGTCCTTAAAATGTTTGGATTTAACTCTTTCATTTTTCATGTTTTTGGTGGCTTTTTTGTTGTTGTTGGCTTCTTTGGTGGTTTTGGGGTTTTTTTTTTGGAGGAGGGAGGGGTTCTTTTTTTTTTAATAGAAAATGTTCCAGTGCTATAAAATAAATTCTTTTGTAGAAGGAGACTATAGAAAAGTCTCTGAAGCGCTTCACTTTGAGGAGCTTTGTTCATCAAGGTAGAGAGGGCTTTGTAAGCCACAAGCATTATAATTACCTGGCTTTGCTCTCTTTGAAATCAGTGGCAAAACTCTTGTAGGCTGCAGAGGCAGCAAGAGTGAAAGGAGCTGCTTCCCTTTGGTTTATTGTTCCATTTTCCGATTAACATCTTAAACTGCATTTTGATCATGCAGCTTCCACTGTCAGAGAATGCATGATGGTCTTTTGTTGATCTTCTGAGAGAACAGCAGCTCAACTTGATGCTCAGCCAAGGCATCTCTCATTTAGCTGTCCCTCTCAGTTACTGTGTGAGAATACAGCTCTGGCTCAGTGTCCTCACTCCATCTGCTGACCTGTCAGAAGAGCTTTTAGACCTCACCACCTAGCAATGGATTTTTTTTTTCTGCACAAAATGTGGTTTTAACATTTTGTGTTGAATAAGTTTAACAGGTCAGATTCAAAATAAGATTGCTATCATTGAAGAAGCTACTCTGCACCACTTTAGCCACAGGGACTGTCCAGAAGATGTATTCTTAGCCTGCAGAAAGTATTGTGCCATTTAACTGCCCCAGAAGTCAATGTCAGAAAACAAAGACTACATTATGTTAGCATTTGTTGCAATGAGAACTATGAACAAGTGCTGAAGTCTAGTTAACATATATCCATTTGACTATGGAACTGAGCCATTTTGGCATTTATTTCTTTTCATTTTCCTAAACAGATGGTTTTATTCCCACCATGCAATTTTTTTCCCACCACTGTTTTCTTCTCATCTAGCTTTCATTAGCTTTTGTTCTCCACACATTATTCAGGCAAGTGTGCTGCACATAATCCAAGATTGCAATTAAACAGGAGAGGGAGTGGGGTAAATGAATGGCAGATCTGTACTTAAGCTTCTGCCAGAGATAATGGTGGATAGGTGCAGGGGTCCACTCTTTCTGCTACATTCTATGACTCTGTTATGTGTAGGTATTAAACAGAGAGGACCAATATTTCTCTCTGTTTCCTTCCCCTTTCACTTCTGCCTCGTAGCTGTGTCACACGACATCCATCAGTCTCACAAAGAGTCACAGCTGTGTCACATGCTTAGTTATTGCTGCCAGAAGTAATACAAAATCAGACCTGGCTGACAGGTAAAAAGCAGAACCTTCTTTATGGCAGGCCAATAAAAGTCACCAACAAAATACCTGTGGATTTTTAATGGAGAAAAAGCACTAATGAATAGGCGTTAATTGAAAATTAGGGCATGAAAAACAGAAAAGAGGTAAGACAAATCAATTGCTATACCTATAAGCCTGAGCTGACAATAAACCAACAGAAATAGCAACAACATGCATTGGACCAAAAGAATCACAGGTGAAAACAGTGGGAAGTTAGGTGTGAATAAATTAATTTAACAAAGGTCTATTCAACAATTCCACAACTGATCATGAGTGGAGTAACTGTACAAAAGGATGGAAAAACTATATAAAAAGAATTTAAGATTTATGCCCTGCCTCTGGGAGGAGTTATCATGACTGACTGTGGGAGCATAAAGAAACAAAAACCATGGTGGCTCTTTCCTTGGGCATAGTAGGGTCTGTCCCTGTGCTAATTTTATAATCTTCTGTTAAACCTGGGAGTTTCAGTTTTCTCTTGTGCTGAGCACAGATGGTGCACACTCCAGCTCCACGTTTAGCAGATGGACACGTGGGCATGAAAGGTGATGCAGAGGAGAAAGTTTGATCTCAGTAACCTTGCTGTCAGGTGATTTCATTTGTGATGTGAGTGGGGAGGATTTACTGAGTAACTGTGCTTCAAGTCTTCTCTTTACAATGATAAATTATTTTTTCTTTGTGTTGAAAGCCATATTCAGGAACTTCAGCATTCTCTTACCTTAAGTTCCTGAAGACCCCTAAATATTTTGTTGGCTCTTCCTGAAAATTTAGAGGCAGGCACTGGGCAACTCATGGCTGAATATGAAAGAGGATATTCAGGAAAGAGTTACAAGGTCATTTACAAAACCTGCTGTAGTTGTTCTGCTTTCTGACACATAAAAACTGGCTCATATTACCCAGATAATGCACAACTTGTGCCATTTTTGCTGTAAGCACTGCTGCTTGTTTAACCTGCACTGTCTGGTGCCCAAGTGTGCGTGCACCAGGACACCTTGGAGGGAAGGATGCTGTGCCTTTGTGATTGCTGCAGAGCATTCCTTTCAGTCTGGAATTTTTCAACATGAAATTACAATCAAATTCCTGTTCCCCACTGGCATCAACAAAACCTATTAACTGTAATAACAGGGCTGATTTTGCTCTTATTAGGCATTTATTAAGAGCTAAGTATCTTGATAAAGCAGAATATACTGCAACTTGACAGCAGTAGTGAAGCATTCTGGAGAGTGCTCCTACCATCCATCCTCCTTCCCTGGTGGTGATGAATGTGCGCCATGAAGAGATTAAATCATGTGCTTCACTCGAGTAATAAAATGCTCTGTGCACTTTCTCAGTAGTCAGATTGTTGATTCTGATCAAGTGGAGGACTTGGCTGATCTTGGGATTCAGCTGATAAGAAAGTGGAAATATTTGAAACTCAGAATTGACTGCCAACTAACTACATCATTTCATCCATTCATCCATAATGGTTAAAATATTGTGTGTTCTTAAATTTATTGCTGCTCTTTGCAATAAAGAGCTGTCCCTGAATTTAAATAGTTGGATTCATTTTTTTTTCTCCTAATCTCCCAAGGCACAGAAGCTTTTCTATCAAAGTAACTACTCCTGGTTCACACCTGGGGCTAAGGCACAGGTGTGGGACAATGAAGTTCCATACTCAGAGCACTGTCTTTGCACTGCTGTGAAACCTCCAGATTCCAGCTGATGTATCAAGGCAGAATTAACAAATGAAAAAAATCACAGATTCAAATTTGAGGTGCATATAAGCAAATATTTTTTCTAGAATAGTTAATATGGTTTTTGTCTGATCTGAAGCTATTTGAAAATTCCGGTTGAATCCTGTTTAATTAAAATCTATCTAATTATACTGCTTGTTTTGTGGGATGACATTTACACTCCCATTTCCCAGAATTCTCAAACTGCTAAATGAATTTGCAATATCATATTCTAGGTACAGCTTTTTCTCTTTCAGAAGAACCCATCCAACTTAGTGTAATGAGGTGAGCTGGTGCATCAGAAACTAGGAATATTATTTCCTACCTAGCAAGGAGTCTTTATAGCTATTCAGTCTTGCCTCCTCTTTGTGACTGTCATGCTTTGTGGAAATTCTTCTACAGGAAGAATTGAGCCTGACCCCAGTGTGTGTGCAGTAGCTGAGATATGTAACAGCATAATGGTCAGGGGCGTGCACCTACAAAAGAGGCCCTCTGAGTTTGTCCTCTCAGGAAAAAGGAATGCTCTCAACAACTGTTCTGGAATTTATTGTGCAGTTTAACAAAAAAAAAAAAAATTGCTTTAGAAGCCTCAGTTATTTTCAGGTAAAATACAGATATAAGCATTAACTACTGTAATTATTACCTATTGTAATGCCCATTCGCTTCATACACAAACTAATGTTTTCAGGTTTATTTGCCCTTTATTCTGTTTGGTTTTGGTCTCAAGAATGTAGAAAGCAGCTGATTGCTGAAAGTAGAAGGGAATTAGCCTTTGATTCAGTGCAATTTGCACACGTGTGCTTCCATATAGAGCTGTTACTTTAGCATTTTACTATTTGAAGTACTTGCTGTATTCTAAAATAAGCAAAGTCCATAATTGTATGGTTGTCCTCTATGCATTGCACAGAAGGACTCAGACTAATCAATGTATGGATTCAACAACACTGTCAATTAATCTTTAAGTTTGGAATGACTTGGCAAAGGTTTTCAGTATCATTTAAGAAAGAATATGGGGCCCTGCAGTTTTCTTAAATGATTTCTATACACTTCTAAATATGCATGCAGAAGTTTGCTAATCCATGTCCTTGCTTTGCTGTAAATACCTAAAAGATGCATTTCTGAGTTACTTTCAGGTGACCTGGGTATGATCAGATACCAAAGGTGCCAGGTCTGCAATCAGTGGGGTTTAGGTAATTCAAGAGCATGAATGTCTCAACACATTTTAATTAGCACTGGGAAACAAGTATACAGTATAGTGCATTGGTAAGATGATAATGTTATAGCAAGTGCATTTTTCTATGATGAACAGAATGTTCTGCTTTATTCTGAAATAGGACAGTTCAGCTTTATTCTGAAACTGTCCATAGGACAGTTGGCATGAACTTGGCTTAAAGTGGTTATAAATACCCTGGAGGCTCTGTTCTCCTTAAACCAGTGGAGTTGGGGAGGGAGAATAGAGCCTAATATGTCAGGAAAATAGCAGGCATCACTTGTCCCTCTTAGCAAGGAGATAAGATGCTGAGATTTACATGTAAGGATGAGAAACTAATTTTAAAACTTTTCTTTACAATGCTGCAGTTTGGGAAATACATAACAATGAAAGCATGTTTACTTTGTGTGGAATTCATGTCATGATGAGGATAATAAGACCCTCCAAAGCAATAATTGCTTCACTGTAGGGTGCTTCTGCATCTCAAATTGCTCAGCATCTGGGTTTTAAATCATTTGTGTTCCTGGTGGGTAAAGCTGCCAGGCAGACAAGCAGCATTTTTAAACTTACCCAGCACGATCATGGCATGTGTGCATTTAAGGCTGAGCTTATTATCATCAGGAACTGTTACTTACACCACAGAGACAGACACCAAATAGATTCTGTATGATACAATCTTAATAAATTCTTTTCATTCACAACGAATCCATTCAGCTTATGTTACAGATGTGGTTTGGGTATTTCAGCAGACTGTCCAGCAGGAAGGCTTTGTCTGCTGAGCTCAGAAAATGTGCAGTAAATTCCACAACTTATCTGTGCTGTGCTGAGCAGGTGGCTGCCACTAAATGCCATGCTGAAGATCATAAGCAGGAAGAGGCTTTGCTGTATTCCCAGAGAATTATGATATTAACATGTAAAGTAGACCTCAGCTTGGTGAGAGGCCATTCTGCCTGCAGGAACCACTGAAATGGAATCTGTGTTTCATTTTTACCGGGGGAGGGTTAGACTGGTGACAAATATTCTGCCTTTGATGTGTCCTTCTCCACTGCAGCTTCTAAATGATTGCATGCAAAGCATTCTTCCAATCCTAACCTCAGGTACACTGAGTATGTCATGGTGCACATGGGGAGTAGTTGTTGTCGTGCTGATTTTTGAAAATCCTGATAGAGAAAAGAGCACCCTGAGGTGGCTGTTTGGTGGTGGCTGCAAGTCCAACTTGAAAGAGCTGATCTGCACCTTACCTATCTGAATTACTGAGGTATGGGCAGCAGTGAGACTTGCACTGTCCATGCTGGGTCCATCTCAAGTTACGGCTTGACACCTTGTGTTCATGTGTTTATATCCTCAACTCCCAGTGCTGATGTTTTGGGAAGGTTTTCAAATCCTGCTCTTGCCTACATCCATCATGTTCCTGGAGCAGGCCAGCCTCGTGTGCTGCTGTCTGTGCAGGCTGTAGGTCTCAAATGCAATGCCAATCTATCTGTCCTGAATCAGTGGCTCTGGAAAGGCCCTGGCAAGGCTGTGATGTGCCTGACATTTCTTTTTGGATTCAGTGGCAGCTGCTTTGAGGTTGTTTTGGGGCTATTTTTTTTTTCTTTTTTTTTGAGGGAGGAGGGTTTTCTGGGCTTTTTTGTTTTCTTTTTTATTTTCCTTCTGTTTTCTTTTCCCCCACCGCTGGGTTATTTTTACCTTGGATCAGTTCCCTGATGTGATTCACTTCACAGTCACACAAATAGTTGTGCTGGCACAACAGAGGGAGCAGCAAGAATTAGCAGAAGGAGCAGTGACTGCACACAGCAGCTCTTGTACAGGAAGAAAAACACCTTAAAGTCCTCTCTACTGTGTCCATTTGAAGTGCCTTCATTCAGTGCCTGTTACAAGGGCTTTTTTTTTGTTGTGGATTTTCCTCTCTTTGTTGCTACACAGGTTTTTTTCCCAGTACAAGAAGTTGTTTCAACTCTGCCAGTACTCATCTGCCACCTCGTTAGTTGTCTGCTGACTACTGAAGCACTTAGGAGAGGAGCAAAAATCTCTGTAGACTCTAAGCCACGTTAGCAGGAAACTGAAAATTAGCAGTAAGATAAATATTGCCTGATCTTCAAAAGACAAAAAAGAGTAACCATTTTCTTGTTAACCACACAATTCTGGCTCAAAAGCTTCTGGGAGTCACACATGTAGAGGGATTAGGGATACCCACTCCACAAGGGGCTTTTCCCCTCTGCACTCAGGGAAAGAGGTTTGCCAAGCCAGCCTGTGCCAGTGCTGGGTGCCTTCATGCTTCTCTGCTGCCTACAAGTTGGTGGGAATCAGCATTACTTGATGATCTTGAAGGTGTTTATTATGATGGTGCTCTGTGGTTTGGCTCTTTGCTCACAGGCTTCTTTTTTTTCCCCATTTTTTTCCATGAAGGGAGATTAAATCATTTGGAAGGTGATTCTGCTCTCTAATGTCAAACTTCAGTAGTCAGTCATGACATAAACTTCTAATTGTACCTGAAATCATCCTTTTTTAATTCTTATCTTCAGATTTAGGAAAAGGGGAAAAATTAGTCATAAGACATGAAAATGTTTTATTTTTACGTTTGCTTGATTTCAGAAAAAGGTTCACAATTATGTCCTGACCCTTCTTAGGCCAGTAGCACCTTCAGTCATCTTTTATACCACTACAAAGTGAAGATAGTAATCCTGCCTTTCTTCTTTCATTTGAGAGTGCTACAATGAAGTGGAAGATGCACATGCACCTGAACCTTTGACAAAATACTATAGTGAAACAGAGATCTGCTGAAAACTTCAGCATTTCTATTAGTTTTTGTTGCCTTCTGCTTTGGTAATATTTGGATTCTGGACAGGATGGAGGTTGCTCAGTAGCTGTGAGATAAAAAATAATAGTGTTAATGCTAATAATAATGGTATGATTTTAATGAAAACAAGAGAGAGAAATAACACCTGACAGTTGCTCACCACTCCCTGATCAATACCCAGCCCAGTCCTGAGCAGTGGTCGATGGCTTCTGGCCAAGTGCCCCTCATTTTTGCACTGATGTGCTGTGGTTTGGAATTTCCCTTTGGCCAGTCCCAGTCAGCTGTCCTGGCCATGCTCCCTGAAGCTTTCTTGTTCACCTTCTCACTGCCAGAGCGTGGGAAGCTGAAAAGTCCAGGACTTGGGGTAAGCATGGCTCAGCAATAACTCCAACATCAGTGCGTTATTAGCAAAATCCTCATCCTAAATTCCAAACACAGCCTGTACCAAGCACTAAGAGAATTTACTTTATTCCAGCCCAACCCAGGACACTTCTGAACTGTGCTTGGAACTCTGCAATTGAATAGGGTTCTTGGAAACAGCTGTAAGAGGGGAAAGTGCTCAGGTCCTTGCTCTGTGCCAGCCTAGAGCAGGGAAGCTTTTGTTTGTTTCTGGAGCATAGAGATGCCTTTCTGTTACTTCATGTCCATTAATGTGTTCAGCAGGAAAGCTGAAATCAGAGCTGTAGGAGGTATTTTACTTACCCTTTGGCACAAAATGATAACTTTCAGCAAAGGGGAATTTTATTCAGCCAGATCCAGGAGATTACAGACGTGTACCTGAAGGCAGAGGAGATTGAGTTCTGTAAGGTACAGACTACACAAAAGAGTGCTACAGTCTCCACCAGTTTAGGAAAGTGTCTAGAGACTTTATTCTGCTTTTACCCATATAGGTCTGAGGAAATTAATCAATAAGCAAGGACACAGGGTGAAAACATATGGTCTTTGATATTTAATAAATGGATTAACAGAGTCCACCGCTTAATATTCAGCCTCTGCCTTAGGAGTATAAATTAATAAGCATTAGGTTCTCTTTAATGAGGAATTTTCCCTTTTAAAACCTGAATGAATTATCAAAAAGATCTCTGGCAGAATTTCAAAGACATTTTCTGACCTTCTAGTATTCTGGCCTGCATGAATTTTTAACAAGATGCTATATATCTGGAAGGCCTATTAGAATTTGTCTGCAGGAAATCTATCTGCCCTGCAGCCCCTCACCCCCTTTTTTTCTTTCTTTCTTTTTGTTTCTTTTCTTTTTTTTTTTTCTTTTTTCTTTTTGGATAATCAGACAGCTAAAGCATAAGAAGGAAAAATATCTGTAATAGGAAAGGAATGTTTAATTTATGGAAATAAAGTTTTAAAAAAGAGTCCTTATTCAAGTTAATAAACCTCCACACATGGTTCTTAAATATTAATCATGGCTGGCAAAAATCCTTTATTTATAGTGTGACTTTCATTTATAATCATTTTTGTATAGTATCAACAATATAATGTGTTCCAAGATCTGTTTGAAAATGCATATTTTAAAGTGCATAACATGCATAACTTACAATTAAATGCACATGGCTATGCTTTTCTTTTTTGTTGGTTTCTATCACAGAAAACCTTTAAGAACTCTTCCTGGCATCTGAGACTATTCAGAAAATAGATGTAACAGACCAAAGCAGATGTTTTAAGTATTTGTAGATTGATTTTCAGCATAATGAAGAAAGCTTATTGTCATTACTTGCTTTATTTTTTAATTTTTTAAAAGGCTGCTCTGTGACATTTTGAAAAGGCAGAACATTGTGTTTCATAAAAGGTTTTAGTTATCTATGCAAATTTTTACTGATGATGTTTTGAATTCTAAATGCCACTTCAGAAAAATACTGTCTCTGTTCATGTAAATGGAACTTTTCACTTCTTGGCATCACAGCATCAGCTGCTCCTACAGACAGGGCAGTCTGTGGGTGGGGATTGATCTGAATTCCTGGAGCAGATTCCATGCAGCTCACTTCTGCTCAGTGCCATGAATTAAACACCTCCTCTGGAACTACCTGGGGCTTTTAACTTGCCCATCTGGAAGCTGCAGAATAGAAATCACCTGGAGCAGCCCTTGCTCCCAGACATGGCTGGTGTGCTCCATGATCCCCATGTGGATCAGTGCCTGTGTGAACCAGGGGAGAAACAACCTTTAGGTTTTAGTAAACAGATTATTAGAAAGTTTATCTTGTTAATAATGGCAGGAACCACTAATAGGATTTCTATGTCACTATTTCTTTCATTCCACTAGTTTCAGGGGAAAGTCCCTGTCTGAGTCAATCCTTTTGTGCAAAATGCCTCCCCAGGATAACCCCACAGGAACTGATGCAGTTGGTGGAATTGCACATCAGTTGGACCTGAGCCACTGACTGAACATAAAACTGGGAAATTCAGAGGCTGGTTCACACATTCAAATGCTAACTGGTCCCTTGGGTCTGGAGTTCACTGACATTCCCTGCCCTGGCTCTTGATTAGGGCCACACAAGAGTAGAAAACGATGCTGAAACACATGGCTTAATAAGAGCTGGTTAATTATTTGCTCATATTACTTTGTCAGGACAGCTTAGCCCTGGAACAACTCCTCTGCGGCTGATTTTCAATAAGGCAGCACTGAGCTGACACAGTATTGTCTTTCTTTGATAGGACAAGGGCTAATGGTTCAAACTGAAGGCGAGTCCATTCAGGTTAAAAGATAAGAAAGAAGTTTTTTACAGTGAGGGTGGTGAAGCAATGCCACAGGCTGCCCAAAGAGGTTGTAAATGTCCCATTCCTGGGAATGTTCAAGGTCAGGTTAGAAAGGGCTCTGAAACATCCCTGCTCCTTGCAGGGGGGCTGGATTAGACAGCCTTTAAAAGGTCCCTTCCAGCTTGAACTATTCCATCATTCCAGTATTTCTTTGCAGGGAGAGGAAGTTTTAAGGATGTGTTGATTAAATTGTTGAGAATAAGGCCTGCAGCAGCTCATGGCAGTACTTTTCTGCCCATGTCAGACACCTGCAAGGACACAAGCAATCCAAGGAAAGCAGGATGTATCAGCATTACCAGAGGGCAGTCAGGGACTGTATCCCTGTTGTACCTTTCATGTTGTTGCCATTGGTTCTCTGTCTCTTTTTCATGTCCAGTTCTGCCCATTCAACAGGCAGCCTTTCTGTGCTCATGGCCTGCAGGCAGCCTGACAGTTCCCTCCCAATTCCCCGGTGGAGGGATGACAGGGAAGTGGGATGTCACTCTTCAAAATGTTTTCCACTGGAGTGACAGGTGATTCCTGGTGTGCAAAAGTGACTCTCATGGCGCAGATTGCAGATTTATGGTTTGTTTTTTTTTTTTTTTTTTTTTTTTTTTTTTTTGTTGGGAACTCATGGGTGCAAAAAGAAAAAGGCAATTGGACTGACAGGTGAGAGCTGCACGATAATAGGGTAGGGAAACCAGAGAGGATAAGAAAAAAAGTCTCAGGTAGGTGGCAGGAGCCCCAAGGGTGATAACAATGCAAAGGGAAGATCTCTGTCTTAGGCTTCTTTAGCTAAACCTGTGGTTCTGTTTTTTAAAAATGCATCATTTGCTGTTTGTTTGCTAAGGCTCAATGTAAAATAAGTTGGAGACCAATAACAAGACAGAAGTGCTTTGGCACAGGCTCCACATTCAACACCTAAATGGTCCATCAGGTTGAATAATGCTTGTACCCCAGTGTTTGATGTTGCAGGGCTGTTGTACAGCCTAGCACTGGCCAGAGAGTGGCCAGCAAACCTTTGCAGAACTCATGGCAGAACTGGGACACGCTGTGGTCTGGAGGGGTGATGTGTTCAGTGCAGAGAAACAAGGGAACAGAGTTTGTTTGGACATCAAACTCCCCAAAACAGCACACCTTGGAGTGATGTTGTGCAATCATTGAGAGCAATCAGCTCTAGTAACAAAGTTTTTTGACCTTTTTATTTCATTTTCCAATGTCCTCATGCTGTAGAGTTACAGGATCAGTAACTCTGCAGGAGGAGAGGAACATGCCAACAGTAGAACTGAAGGCAGGATCAGTATGTCCTGGTTTCATCCCAGAGAAGTCTGTTAGGGAAAATAATGATGAGATTTTGAAAGACACCTGGAGATGTTAATCACCCAAATGCCATCAACAGTGCTTGAAAATTACTACTACGTGCCTCAATTTAAATAAAGGGATTGTCAATATCTACTCAATTAAGCTGGGTCTCCCTGATGATACTATTGACCACAAGGGAGGGGAGTGTGCTATATAGATGATAAATGGTGAAATAATTAACAAACTGTTGTTCTTCAGACAAACTATTACATTTCCCCAGAGAGGAAGAAGTATGAGACCTTTTGTTATGGAAGTACTTTCTGAGCATGGTATCAGTGACTTAGAAATCAGAAAAAAGAATAATTTCTGTGAATGATCGCTTATCTTTAAGGACATTAAAATAAAAATATACTGTGCCTTACATCTGCAAGATGCATAGGACTACATTTTCAATTTTTTTTTTTTTTTCTGAATAAGCCACTGTACTTGCAAGGACTAATTTGCATTTAATGATTTAAATGAACAGGTATCTGCTCAGATGGCAGAGCATACACCAAAAGGAACTGGGGAGTAGAGAGCACTGACATTTGTATACTACATTTCTCAGAGGAAGCCAAGTCTATAGCTGAGCAGAAACAAAATTAAAATAATATTTTCAGGTGACCAGTGCAGCTGGTACCCTTGAGTTTAGCTCTGCCTTTGCCCTCTCTGCTGATTTCCTAGCATTTCTTTATGTGGTATGACTTCTGATTTATGCCATGTGACAGAGAGCCCAAATGGTTTTTCTGAAACTTAATGTGACTACTTGATGGCACATTTGAAAGAGTAAATAAGGCCAGGTGGAACAAAGAAATCCCTGCACCTCTTGTCCCACTGCTCTTTCTGCAGGACAGTGAGAAGGAGTTTTTCCCGAGGGCAGCTGAGAAGTCCAAGCTGGGGCAGGTGGGCAGCAGCATCTACCAGGGACCAGAGCTTCCCAGGAAAGTGAGTGCAAGAGAAGGAGTCAGTGCTGCGTGGCAAAGACAGTAGGAGGTTTGTTTTACCATCATTTGACTTGTCAGGGGTCTGAATCCCCTGTACTGAGCCATCCTCTTGGGAGATCAGTTGATTAGACTTGGATTTCTGGAGTAGGAAAATGAAATATTTCTGAAAGTCATATTAGAAGAATAAATAATGATCAGGGGAAGTGTTGAGCTTTTAAATGCAGGCATTGAGTCCAAATGTGCAGAGATGTTCTGCCTCCTGCACACAGAACAGAAGGGTTCAATAGATTTTATACAATGAAGATCCCACAAAAGTGCTTTCAAATTACCAAAAAAGCACTTATAGTGCAAAAGACTTGGATGTGTGTTCATGTAAAACATCTCAGGGAGTCCAAAACAGATTTCTGTGTGTCCTAGGTGATATCTGTGGCACGTCTTAGGCCATAGTATGGCATATGGAGATGTTTAAGGAAACACTGGATGTGGCACTTGGTACCATGGTCTGGTTGACAAGGTGGTGTTTGGTCATAGTTGCACTCAAAGATCTCAGAGGTCTTTTCCAACCTCAATGATTCTGTGATCTCTGTTCATTTATTGCTGCCTGGTGTGTTTCTCTGATGGGTTTTGTCCGATGCATCTGTCCACGCAGTCCTAAACATCTGTAATGGAGTTATCTTGGTGGAAAAGAGAAAATTCCTATTTAAATGTTTACTGAGACATAATATTTAGGGGAAGGGTTAATTTTGTCTGGTGGGATGCCTCTTATATCATCTGAGGATGCAATGCATTTTATAGATTTAAAATTAATGATGTATTATATGAATGCTACAGAAAATTAGGTATACCTGAAGTTAGTTGGTTGCCCTGTATAAATAAGGTTGCATTAACTATGCATGAAAAACCAAAAGAAATAAGCAATAATTGGATATCTGTGTCATCGTGCGTGTAGTAAGAAGAAACAGCAAATTTTGTGGTAGAAGAGAGACTGGGAATGAAAATTTACTTCTAATTGTGACTCAATATGTGTCAGCTCTGAAGCCACTGCATGTCCCTCAGACAGTGCTAGTCACCATCCTCCCTGCCTTTTTCCACCTCCCCATCTACAGGATAATTGAGTACTGTGATTTTTTTGTTTTGTTGTTTTTTTTTTCTCTCTCTGCACAAATAATGATTTGAATTTCAAAAGATTTTGTTTTGAAACTACTATTGCCCTCTTTGTTTTTGCTTTTTTGCATATGTTCCATGATTTTGCTGGTAGGGAAATTCATAAGCAGCAAGTTTTCACTAATTAGAGAATATTAATAGAGGATGAATTTCAAATTCATATATATGGCATTTCACACTATCTATTCTAAGTCATATGCTCTCCTCTCATGAGCTAATAATGTACTGTGTAATTTATGAGGTATGTCAAATGGGTTCCTTTGCAGATTTTAAATATCAGCTCATAAATTGTGAATAATCATACTCACAAATATTATTTCTAGAAATTAATTCAAATTAATAATAGATCTGTATACTAATTGTTGACCTCTGGTGGAAAAGACTTTGTATATGGAAGATAAAACCATTTTTCTCAATGATTTTCTGCACAATTGCTCTAATAGACAATCTGACTACAGACTGGGATATCAAGGCTTAAATTAGGTATTGAATATCAAGCACTGGCAAGGTAAGAAATGGAATTGTTTGTTATCCACTGTGATGACAAGAATCCCCACTTTTATAAATTTAGTTCCAGCAGTCAACTGATTTGAAGAAACACTAAATTTTCCATGGAAACATAACTGCTTTCTGAGGCACAGTACCACAATAGCCCTATGCTATTTAGACAAATGCAGAAATTCACGGATAAATAACTGTACATGGTCTTTCACCTAAGTAAATTGATACATGACTGTGTAAACCCTTGAGATTTTTGAAAATTCTGGCCTTGACCAAAAAAAACACCCCAAGATTAAAAATATATTTATTTTCCATCTGCAAACTTAGATATACTTTGAAGATTGGTCTTATATATCAGAAAACAACTTTCTTCAGAAAATTGGTTTGCTGCTTTACTGAAACAGTTTAGGCTGCCTTGCCAGGAGGAGCCTTGTTTTTCAGTTTTGTGCAAGGAGTGCCATTTGCATCAAGAGAAACTATTCCTTTGGCTAAGAATTACCTCTGTGATATCAATCAGTGGACCAGGGCTTTGTAGCTTTGTTTATATCAAGCACATGATGGGATTGAAAAACAGAACTAGACTCTTCTTGCCTAAGACTTTTTATCATCAAAGAGGTTAAATGTTTGGGTAACAGAAAACATGTTTGCAGATTCATTGAGTTGACTTTAGTCTGTCCATGCTTTGTTTCTCTTATCTCTAAAATGGGAGGAAAATAGATATTGTGCTGTTTCAAAAGAATGGAGGGAATGGGTCTGAATTTATGAGTTATGTGCAGATGCTTTGATGGCTGGAGGTTTAAGTACAAAGTTCTGCACAGTTTGTTTCTTGTTCCCTTCATGCCCAGGGAAGTGGCTGGGGAAGGTGTCCAGGCTGGGTCTGCTTCTCTGTTAATTTCTCTATTTATCTTCCTTTGAGTTATCTTTGATAGCCTCCCCTCCACTCTCTGTTCATTTTCTGACCCTAAAATATATCTAGTGAGGTGATTTTTGCACTCTGTGTGGTCCGTAAGCTTCACTTATGCTTGAACATCTTTCCTTATGAATTCTCTTTTGTTCAGTGTAAAATCACCCTTGTGCCAGTGGTGGTTTTCCACTGGTTTAAGAACGTGTGTGAGTTTCCCTAACAACTTGCAGTG
This sequence comes from Taeniopygia guttata, assembly GCF_048771995.1. NCBI lineage: Eukaryota > Metazoa > Chordata > Aves > Passeriformes > Estrildidae > Taeniopygia > Taeniopygia guttata. Next base: position 20,345,003 of record NC_133034.1, on the reverse strand, counting down.
CGGCTCTCAGGAGCCAGCAGTAGTTGATATAATCTCCAAAAAAAGATGGAAAAGGGTGAGAAGGGAACAAAGGGTTCCTGTGTGTCTCCTGGCACTCAGGCCTTGCTGCAGCCACTCTGCAGAATGGTGGCGTGGGAAGATTAAAGCAGCCAAAACACTTCCATGAAACAGAGCCAGATCCTGAACTGAGGACTGGAGGAGAGTTGGAGGAAAGGAGGATTTTTGCATTGGGGCAGTGTGATTGTAGGGAGGAAAAGATGGAATCTGAAGGCATGCCATAGGTGTTATAACCTGGATAGAGAGAACCAAACAGAGAAAAAATATTAACCTGCGCTGGTGTTTTAGTCTCTCTGTGCTGTGAGGAGAATTCATTGTTCCCCTAGAACTGAAACGAGTTCTGAGCACCCCCAATTGAGTTGAACTGGTCTCTAATAATATTTATTGATCACAGATTTCCTTGATAGTGGCCATTAGCATCTTCCAGTAATAGCAAAAAATCCTAGTTATTTTTCAGAATTAACCAGAGGATGCACTTTATCTGTTATTATGGATATATGGATTAGCTACCTAGCTATTTGGCTTTAGGATTTTTTTTAAGGATTAAGTCAGCTGGTAAATGCACTTTTTTAATTTTAGAAAATGAACATGTAGCTCAATATTTTTTTTGTTATTTGGTTGTAAAGCAAACAGGTCTTTTTGTTTGTTAATGTTGTCTTTTGTCTTTCTTTTCCTTTTCTTTTTAACAGAAAAGCCCTAGGGACCCAGGGAAAAATAATTTTTTTTTTCTAGTACTGCATAGCTTTATTATGTTTATAATTTGTTAGTCACTCTGTTTCTTACCAGAAGTAGCTGTTGTTTCAGGATTATACAAAATCTATTGAGGATAGAGAAATAAGATATTTACAGAACTAGACATCTTTCTTCAGTTTCCTTACAGAATTAAAGAAGAAAAATTGTTGAATGAACAGGAAAATGAAAAGAAATGCTTATTTTTTCTTGAGATAATATGTTAACACTATTCAGTTATGTGTATTTATCTCCAATCTTTATGACTCAAAAGATTTTAATATAATAAAACTCTGGTACACCAAAGCCAAAAGGTAATAAAAAACTCCATTGTTCTAATTTAATGTATTTGACAAATTACCTCAGAACCAAAAAGTTGCTTCTTTTATTGTTCTTCCAATGAAGAAGGAGCCCATACCCTTATCAGATTGCAATTCTTTAGCATTGCATACTTTGTTTATGATTAAAATAGTCTGTGTATCACTTGGGTTTTTAGATTCAGAATACAATTCAACCTGATTTCTGTTACACCAGGGCTAAACAGGAACAAAGGCTTTATATTTTTCAAGACTTTCTAACTGAATTCAAATGAGGCTTCACGTGGTGTCCTGCCCAATTCTGTGGGTGCACTTAAGTGATTTTACTGCTTTGGTATAGGTTGTTCTGCAATATTTTAATTGGAAAATATAAGTGAAAACATTTGTCCCCTCATAGCTAGGAAGAGTTTATTCACTCCCTAACAAATGATTCCTCAAGGTTAAGTTTAAAGAAATTAACATGGGCAGAATAAAAGAAAATAAAACAAAATTAAAATCCTACAATGGTAATTAAAACTCTTTTTAGTGAGATTTTTATTTGAAACCTCCATTATCTGCAAAGAATCTGCATCAGATTTGTCCTTGTCCTCCATTTTTTATTTGATTAAAAAAAAACAAAGCAACATACCAACAAACAAAAGAGAAGTTAACTTTTAAAACTGACACTCAAGCTTACAAATTATTTTAAAAATTGTTCAATTAAATTAAAAACCACTTGGGATAGAATGGGACACACATTAGTGTGTCAGACATTCATGGAACTGTGACGATGACACCAGTGTAGAAAACACAGTCACCACTGAAATGGCTGAAATTTGGTGACTGCAGTTTGCACAGAGGATTAAAAACCAGCTGGCAAAATTTCAGTACCCCAGATAGGCTTGTGCATTCTGACATGGGTTTGCAACAAACTTTGGCCTATATCAAATCTGACTTATCAGGTGCCTCAATGAATTAAGAAAACAGGTTTCTAACCTAAATAGAGATGAAAGAGCATCTAGAAATGTCCCTATTGAACAAACTGTCAAACTGAAAAATCAAGACCAGATTAAGTCAATCAGCATGTTGGCTTTTTAATTAAAAAGCTTTCTTTAGTGGTTTCACATGTATCTTACTAATTTGTCCAGTTTTGATGTTTTTCTCCTGCGTGCTCCTCCAGCTTTTAGGCTGCACAAATTGAAAGACTTTTCTGCCTATGCAGGTCACATGCAGGGTAGTAGTCAAAATACATCTTTTGACTGGTCCACTCTCTTGGGATGTTCAAAGTAACTATTCATACCATGGTGATTAGCAGAACCATATTTCTGCACAGCCCTTAGATTTGTGCATGGCTTATCAATAAAAAGTAACTGGGTGGAAAAAATAATTCAAAATAATTACCTTGAACCAGGTTGAATAAAATATCAGCTGCCTAAAATAGACATCTTCCTAGTGTGACCTGGGAAAAACCATAGTAATAGTGAAAGTCTCTGAAAATAGCTCTCATCTGAGCTGTTTAGACACAGGCAGCACTCATGACATTGTTCACAGATGATTTTGTGTGACTGCAGTGACTTCACATCTTAATATAATAGTCCTTGATCCTCTGTTTCTCCTGAAGTGTGTGCCAGTCTACCTCACAGTGCACTTGCTAGAGAGGAGGAAAGAAAAAGATAAACCAGGCCCACCAGTGGATGCTTCCCATCTTTCTGGTGTGGTTGTAGCTGAACCTGTGACTCCAGAAGAAAGAGGATGAGAGGGGCAGTGTAGATGAGGAGTACTGCAATGTACAATCATTTGACTTCATGTTTTTGTTCCCTGGAGTTACCAAACCTCTCTTGAAGAGTTAGATTTGAAGAAAATTGAAAGAACTGCCATTTCTTTGTCCTACTGTGTTGCCTGTTGTATGACTTCTTAGTTTGGTTAAGTTCCTGAAAGCTAAAAGTCACTTAGACAGACAATTTCTGTCAAGGATATGCTTAATCAGCTGCACTCAGGTAGGAGGTAACAGCAGCTCTCTCTTGGGCTTTGTAGTAACTCTTCGTGTAGATAAGCAACTTGGTGCACTGGCAGCTTAAAAGTGCCTCTTGTGTTTGAAGCAAACTCCATGGGCTCTAAGCTGTGTTCAGAGTTACTTTGATAAATGCATATCTTAAATTTTCCCAGCCAGAGAAAAGTTTTTAAAACTGGTAGACCACCTTCCCCAAGCCAGCGAAAGTTTCGTGTCATTTGCCTCCTCTATTTCCATTTTTTTCCACATCCAAGGTAAAAGAATAAAGCCTATTATACTTCAAGAAATGTATTTTGATTCCTTTTATGTTGTCTTCTTTAAATATGATGTTCTATGACAGTATTACTGTAAATCTGAGAGTGATTCTCTTCCCTTTGAAGCTCAGACCTATTCTTCATTTTAGTGTGTCTACCAGCTTCACATGGCCCGCTCTGCCAGGTTCCTGTGAAGATGCAGTGCATCTGCTTTTGTGAACTCTGTCATCTTCTTCTCAAACGTAGAGCTGAATACTTCCTGCTCTAGAGTTATGTTCAGAAATTTGTGTTGTTTCTTCTTTTTCTCTTTTCATTTTTTTTCCTTTTTTTTTTTTTTAATTTCTTTTCTATGCCATGTGTGTCTAGAATTCCATAGTTACAAGAAATGTTAGAGAGCAGGTTTCACATGCAAATAATGGCCTTTTCAGTGGTAAGTGGTTCAATTGCCAGTGTAAAAATAGACACTTCCTCATACCTTTGTGCTGTTTATTATTCTATATTAGCATCTGTGAAGTGCTGTTTAATGCTCTTCAGTGGTGTGTGTGGCTCAGGAGCACAATGAGCCAGCTCAGGCTGACAGACCTTGCTGTCCCTTCAGCTGAGAAGCCAAGGCTTGGTGCAATATCCCTGAAAGAAGCAATCAGTGGATTTACAGAACAACACAGCGCACTGACTTTTACTGCCTGTCCCCAAAACATAATATTAAATTATGTGTTAAAAAGGATATTAGGGGCACGGTCTTTGGAAGAATCCAGCTTGTGTCCCGTCCGAATTAGCATATAGATGAGCTGGAGTCTCAGATGAAGAACAGCCCAGATGAGTTTTCTAGCACTTTGCTGCTTTGCACATTATCTCTGTCAAAATACAGCTTTGTGAATACAGCCTTACACACACACACACACACACACATTTTTGGAGATGTTGCATAGGCAGCAAGGAAAGCAGCAGCAGCCACAAGGGACAGCATTCACTTCTGCTTCCATGATCTCTGTGCCTTACCAAAACAGACCTGACACAATGTATGCAGCCCTGCATCATACAAAATCATACAAAAAACCAAATCTGTAAACCTAAGTTACTCCTGTTGTCCCCTGGAACAGCATTTAACCATTCCTAGTATAGAAACTGTTAAGTGAAAAATAATTTTGTTGGTAGAATTGCAAGTGTCCTCAGTCATATCACTTCTATATGTTCAGCTAGGACATTTTTCTGTATACCAGTAACCTAGGGCCTGAGTATGATCTGGAAAATATTAGATAAACCCCTTCCAGTTAAAGAGAAGTGAAACCCAAAGACTTATTTATGAAAATAGTAATGTTGTGTTTGCAGAATAAAAATAAATAGCATGTTTTGGAATTAGGTCTTGCATCACTGACAGAACCTAGAAATGGGTTTTTTGGGCAAAACAACAATTGTCCTTCAGCTTAAGCCTCAATTGTACCTGGCAAAACCTGTAAATAATGACATATGGCCCCTTTGCTTTCTTGCAAGTTGCTGCCAGCCTTGATTGTGCATTTTGAGGAGTAAAGGAGAAATGTGGACACCTCTGTGAATTTTTGACATGATGCTAACACCAGCGGGGCAAAGACAGCTCTTCAGTGCCACTGGCATCTATAGAAAGAGCTCCTCCTCTAATGAAGCATTTTATTTATTTTGTAGCTGGAAAGAAGAGAACGTTTTGGACTCCAGTGGGATCATTATTCAATGGAAATTGAATATAGGAAAGGAGCTTTGGCAGAAAAGCCTTCTCATACCTGGCTGTTGCGTGTTCTCTTGCAGGCCAGGTATAAGCAAAAATTCCTCCCCATATGGACTATTGAAGCCTGGGTGATACCCATAAAGGAGATATAAGAGAGGAGTAATTATTTTTCTGAGCACTGTTGGCAGGAAGAAAGCTTTTACTAGCTTCACATCATCACAATAAGAGATTTAAAAGAATTATTAAGTCACTGATGGCAGTGTAATGAATTATTAATGCAAGCAGTTTACAAAAATGAATGTTTACTTATACTTGAAGTACTTCTCTTCAAGAATGTGGGTAAATAAGAAAATGGCTTGCGTTGATTCAAGACTAAACCTGAGGGATCTGTTAAGGTGTTAGTGCAGACCACTAGGATTGTTTGCAAGAGTCTTACTGAAGTCAGATCTTCTACTGTGTTGGTAGAGGAAAATCTATTGTATTGCAATTACTTTGTTTGCACCAGGGAGGTAAATTTAACTTTCCAGCTATCGTTTGCATCTTTGCAATATATATTTTCAGGTAAAGAAAAACTAGTGCTTTCTGCTTTTCTCTTTTACTTAAAAGTTACAAACAGAAGAACGAGGAATGGAAAAATCCAGGTTGGTTTGGGGTTTTTTTTGTTTGTTTTTTGCATTAAAAAAAATATATATATATTTATCATACCTTTCACCAAGGATTTAAAATGAGGTTGTAAACAGATTCATGTCAATGAAGCTGAACTTTGCTGCCACATATTTCTCCACACAGAGTCCAGTTGGCTCAAAAAAAAAAAAAAAAAAAAAAAAAAAAAAAAAAAAAAGACTGTGCCTTTTAATACTGGTAGCAGCATAACATTCAAAATATATTTAAAAGCCTTTTCTTATATCATACTGCAAGGCTTGTAAAGAGAAAAGTACCAGGGAGGTTCTCAAGAAAGACTGTTTGAGACTCTTATTGCTAATCACTTATTCCTAATCACATTTGAACTGAGCAGGACTTGTCACCTTCCTGGCAGATATTTGAACATCCACCCAAGAAAGGTGGGAGGGATATCTGTGTAGGAATTACCATTGGAGAGGAGTTACCATTTGCTTGAGACACACATCAAATTCTCTAAATCACTGAGACTGTTGGGATGAGAATAATGGATATTCCTACCCTGTGTTTTGTTTTTTGAAATAGTCAATTTGTTCACTCCATGATCCTTGAAGGTATTTTAAGTGACTAACAAGTAGGTCAGAGCAATTTATTTCACTCACTTGTAAACTTACTTTGATACGGTGAGGTGCAAGTAGAAGTAGAATGAAGGTGAGAAAACAGATGTTACCCATACAAATGTGGACAAGGACCAAACTTGTGTTTTATGTCTCTCTAAAAAGATAAAATCTTAAAAGGATTGGAATTATTGTTATTTTCACCTGTCTTTTTTTCCATAAGCATATAGCTGAATTCTGTGTATTTGGAAAATATGTCTCTGATTAAGTAAATGCTCTTAAAAAATATTGAGTGGCGTGAGGACAAAAATAGGAGAAATTAGCAGAAATTTGTTTAAATTGTATTGAGGGTGGGTGAGTGAAGTGCTACTCTGACAAGTGCCCCCTGCACTGACATGTTTGCCCTGTAGGTATGAGAAGGTGTTTTTCCACAAGAAACAATAGCAACCAGAAGTGGAAATTACTGCAGCTCATCAGATGCAATTGAATAATAATGAAAGCTAATGCAAGACAGCATTCAAGGTTATTTTTAAATCTTTGTAAAGGTCAATGTATTCAGTGGTATTCAATTCCAACTGCTGAAAGAGTTGCTGTGTTTAAATAAGATGCCCTTGTTTAGGAAATAAAAGATCCTTACTAGGAAGGGTAAACAGGACAAAGCCCTATCTGTATCTTCTTATCACATAATTTAGGGAAACAGTTTCAGAAGTATTATTTTGGTGATTAGTTTCACTCTCCAGAACCTGTGTACTTTTTTCTCCATCTCAAGTTGCAAAGTTCTTTACTAGATAAAGAGCAAGGTGCCTCTTTTGTGGACCTTTTCTACCCTGGGGAGCTGAAGAAAGCAGTAAAAATCTCCTGGCCCTGACTGGTGGAACCTTGGGAAGGGCTGGAGATGTCATTAGGCAATCATTTGGCTACTGTAGAAATATCACCATGTAAAGGAAGAGGGTTTAGAAACAATTAGCAGAAACAAAAAGCAGCACAGAGGAGACCACTCAGGGAAGAATTTTACTCCAGTGACATCTGCCAATGCGCGCACTGGACTGTGCTGTGCTTTCCTTTAATTGTGTGGGTGCGGCAAAGAAAGCCTTTTTTGTTGTTTTTTAAAATTTATTACTGACAGCTATCAGATTAATGTGGAGGTGTGCAGTTTCAGCAGCAATGCACAGACACCAGAGCTGCATTTGCTTTAGGAGATTTAAAGGATTATTAATGACTGTCTCTGGGAACTAATGCTGGAAGGGATGCTGAGTGTGCCACCTTCTGCCACGTAGAGCTGAAGTGGAGAAGAGAGTGCTAGAGACTGTTTGAAAGCTGATGTGATTTCATTGGTTGCAACAATATTATTATCACCAATTAACTCAGGTCCAAAGAGAATTTGTACAGCATTTTTATGTTTTCCTCTGCAGATTTCTTCCCATATCAAGTACAGCAGTTTGAAAGAACAGCATAATGTCCTTAGAACTTACCAGTGAAGAGAAAATGTTTACAACTTGTCTCTGAACAGCACTGCATGGATGATGGAACACTTCTGAAAGAATATCTGTGAAGGAAATAAGCGCATTAATTGAACAGAATTACTGCTTGCCAAAGCTACATGTTTGTGAGGTCTCTACAGTATTCAAATAACTATTGAACCATTTGGCACATCCCTAATAAAAACCTTTATCCATTAGCCCCATTGGTGCATGCTTAGGCAAATTAACTCTTTTATATGTAGATCTAAAGAAAATGGTGTGTTATAATTAAATTATTCTTTTGGGGGCAGTAAACCTCTCTTCAAACAGCTTGAATATTAGTGCAGTCGTTTTTCTTTCAGCCCTACTAATCACAGCGAATTTAGCTTGCACAGCCAGAGTCTGGGTGCATGTTACAGGACATTCTGGCAATGGTGATGAACAGATCCCATAAGAGCTGGTGTTTGCTTCAGAAGAGGATTCTATCTGAAGTTAATGTAAATGTATCTGGATCCTTGCTGTTCATGAAATCGTGTGGCTGTTTAAGATGTCTGGTACTTGATACGTGTAGGTCAGAGCCCACCCCATAGAAGCCCATTGTAGGATTGACTTTGGATTTGAATGGAAGATCTAGAGGACAAATGGCAACTGGAGCCATCACATTTAAAACCAGAATCCCCCATCCTCCAAGTCACTCAAGCTGATCACCCCAATTTCTAAATTGTTTGAAACTTCTTTGACGTAGGTGACATTTTGAAGGTTCCTTCTGATGGGTGGAAAGGGCACCAGATACTGAATAATAATGGAGCAGACCCACAGTTACCTTGATGAATATTTAGGTCTGGATTTCCTGACATGGCTACCAATGGCTGGGCTCTGATATTTTGAACTGTACCTCATTTACTGGAAGTGCTGAATATCTGTTTTTCTGAAAACTGGGCTCTGTGGACGTGACCTGTTCTGGCTTTCAGTTGTAAAGCTAAACGCTCCACATTTAAATGCTGTAATCTCCTGAGACATCACAAAGCTGCTTTCAAAAAATACAAGTGTATGTGTTAGACTTTCGATTTTTGTCTAGGATATAGAAAGTAGTTTTTATATTATTACCAAATTTAGTCTTGGATTTCCACATATCTACTGGATATCTACTGGAATTACCAGGATGGAAGATTTATTCATACCTCTTTTTCTTTGCTGTTTTCTATATTTTCTACTGTCAGGCTTGTGGGTGTGCTCCTCCTAGAGGAGGGCAGGTGATTGCTTTCAAACAGTTCCAGTGCAGTTGGTTGGTGGCTGCATCTAGCACAAGCTTCTGTTGTCAACTACATTTTATTGGCAATGAAGAACTATTTTTTGTTGTTGTTTTGGGTTTTGTTTTGGTTTGGGTTTTTTGTTTTCTTTTTTTTTTTTTTTTTTGGTTTGGTTTGGTTTGGTTTTTTTTAGGAAAAGAACTTACAGGGACTGCAAAATCTCTGGTCTGCCTTAAGGTCCAGCTCTGCCTGCATCTTTATGTTCTTCTGGGGAATGGTGGACTCCCATGCCAGCCACTGTCATCACCCAAATATCACTTTCCCCTGGGCTTTCTGAAGTACCTGGTGCCTTGGAGCATTCAGGTATGTTTGAGATACTTCATTGTCTGATGCCTGAGGTCCATAAGTTTGGATGTTATCAAAGTAGAATCATTAAAATAGGACATTTGATTGTATGGTATTATAAGTAGGATTAGCAACAAGATGTGCTTCAAATGTTATGGACACTGCAGTTTTTAATTGCAAGAGCAAAGCAGATTTTTTTCCTTTGTTTCAGATTATGTGCTGCAGGATAAGAAAAGGCAAGCACTTTATCTTACAGGACCATGGGCTGCCTTCAGTTTGCTCATGCAGATTACATTGGTGGGAGTCCCAGCGTATTCTGAGGACTCAGTCCAAACCTGACAAATATCTTAAGGGGAAGTGTTCAAATATGAACCATCCAATTTGTTTGCTGTTCCAAACTGAAAATTAGCACACTTAAAATGGCTAAATTCAGCATGCCTGTGGATCTCTCAGGCCTCACCAACCTCACAAAATATCTAATCTAAACCTGCCCTCTTTGAAGCCATTTCCCTTTGTCCTATCACTACATGTCCCTGTCAAAATTTCCTCTCTGGCTCTCTTGTAGGCTCCCTTTGGGTAGTGGAAGGTTCTAAAAACCCCTCCCAGAGCCTTCTCCTCTCCAGGTGAACAAACCCAACTCTCCCAGCCTGTCTCCATAGCAGAGGTGTCCCAGCCCTCAGAGGAGCTGATGTTTCTGTGTTCATTTACATTTTGCCACTGTAGAATGTTTTTAGATTTTTATTCCCACCTGAGAAGGATGATGTTGCCTTTGCTCCTCGTCAGGCACTGATTAACACTGTGCACTGGGTTCTTTTCAGTCTGACTAAGCTTTCCACAGGTGGTAAGAGAGACATAATTTCCAAGAAAACTTCACTCCTTTCTTCTTTCAGTAAAACAAGGCGAGTCCTTCCTCACTGATTCTATGAGATGAAAATTCATCCGTTACAAATTTGGAGAAGTTTAGAAATGTCATAAATATTATTATTATTCCATAATCGTTTGTTTCAGTGCTCTGTGTTTGTGGGGGTCACCAGTTCACTCCCAGGGCAGTGTGTTGGAACTCAAAATGTCCCTCAGACATTTTTGGATGTTCTGGGTCCAGGTCAGAAGCATTTGAGACCCTGGCAGGCAGCTGGAAACAGCTGTGATTTTAGGTTTGAGCCGTGGAATGATCTACCAACTTTGCAGGAAGAACAAGAAGTCACAAAAGTTTAGATATTATAGTAGAAGTAGTTAGAAATTAGAGGGAAGAATTTTTCAGTGCTGTACAGGGGGGTTTTAATGCTTGTACGGGGGGGGTTTACTTTGTACATGGGGGTCAGAGGTTTTAAGATGGAGGAATGTAGGCCAGTCCCGTCATCCTCTTTCTTCTTCCTTACTTCCATGTTCTTGGTGATGTTGGTACTCACAGATTGGTTTAGAGTAGAAAAGCACCATTTAATGTAGGTAATAGGTATTGGGGGAAAACTATAAACATTTAACACATAATGTACCATATAAAAGACAGCAGCAGCCCCGGGCGGGGAGAGAAGAAGCCGTCGGGAGTCAGAGAGGATGTCAGGGTGTGTGTGTGCCTCTGCCTGAGCTGTGAGCAAACCACAGCAGCCAGAGAAGAAAATCTTTTAGATAACATGAAATAAACTGCCTTGAGACCGAACAACAGAGACTGCTGAGCCTTTCTTTGGGAGCTCGGGTTGGAGGAGAAGTTTTTTCACCGCACGAAGCCACCCCTGACCCGTGGTGGTCTTTGACAACAGTGCAGCTTGGCTCCAGCTGTGATTCAGAGCATTTCCTCAGCTCTCAGCATCGGGGCTGTTTAACCTTGAGGCTGCTCGAGCTGTGTCAGTGGTGATGCCTCATGTGCAAATGTGCTGCTTTGTAATGCAGAGCCTGTACCTCCCATGTCCTACCTTACACACTGCACTCGGTTTTCTAGAAGGTGAAGCATTATTTTCCTCATCTCTCCTGGGATGTATCGAGAGCCTACTGAATTCTGTAAAGACTCTGTATTTAGTTTGCTTACCAGTCTCCAGCTATTATCAGATACCAAAGGAAATACATAATGCAGCACACAGAAAAGAAATAATGTTTCAGCATTATGCAAAAATCGCTGCTGTTCCACTTATTTGAGATGTTACTTGAATTCCAGAAAGGGTCTTTTGGCATCTTAAGTAAGTCCTACTCATTTCCACACCCAGAAATGTTTCCTGGTAGTGGGTGCACCAGATGCTGTCAGGAATCAGAGGAGCCACATTCTAGGGATTCTAGGGTCACAAGTCTGACTTGACAAGGAACAATTTCAGACCCAAAGGAGGGTAGAAATATTTGGGACAGTCAGAAGCAGAGATTTTTTTTTTCCTTTTCTCACCTTACCAAAAATGATTGCCCAAATTCTCATGGAAGTTCATCTCTCAGGCTCAGGCAGTGGCCAGGTTTTATCACTTCACAATTCACATTGTTCCAGCTGATGACAATGAGCCACAGCAGCTTTAATGTTCTTAGAATGACTTGCTACTCTATCTACAAACCAAGAAGTAGCTCTTGTTAATCTGGCTGGAAATTTTCTAAAGGCTTTTGCCTCTATTCAAGGAGAAGATTCATTGAAACTGAAGCATGTGGAAACCCACTGAACCTTTGACAAATTTCTCATGTAGCTAGGTTTTAGGGTCCTTGAAGCTATTACATTCCCTACCATGTACTCCCCAGCTCTCAGGTTTCCTAGTGCCACTGATGCTTGTTGGGGGAATAATTGTTGCACTGGTGGGGAAAGAGGGACTGAACTCTTTAAAAAAATATTTTCTGAAGTTCATAAAAGTAAACAGAAATTCATTACCTGACCGCACCTTGACACCCCCAAAATTTTGCAGCACATTTATTCTAAATACAAAATTTTCCATATGGGGGGTTATTTCGGCTCAGCTTTAACTTTCTGCACTAATTACAAAGCCACTTTGTTCACTTCCTATAGACTTTTTACTTATAAGCATTTTTCAGGGTAATTAAACTGTTTAAGTAAATCAGCTGATCCTGTACATAGTCTTATTTACAATGTAATTAGGACCACTGCAAGAAGAGTGCAAGCAATCAGTGATTTAATCCTAGTGAAGAATGCTTTGAGTTTCAGGTTTGGCTTTTTATGCTTTTAATCTTTCCACATCTCCCTCTCTAGGAATGATGGTAAAGGAATATCCAACGAGTTTAAGATTATCTCAAAAAGAGAATTCCAGTTTGGGGAGCATAATTGATTTATATTTGCATGGGCTGCAAATGAATTTTTTTTTTCTTCTCTGCACTAAGCAGTGTCACCTTGTCTTTCAACAGGTACTTGGGATTCCTGGGTTCCTCTCCTGACTTAGACATTGATTCACTGTCTGGCCTTAGGTAATGTATTATCACACTTTCAAATTTATGTGCCTGTAGCTATATTCACATACTAAAATAAGTGACTTAAGGACTGTCAAAAAGCAATTTATGGAGTTATGTAACAATAGAACACAACCCCAGTTCTTCAGAAGTTAAGGGTATTTAATTTTATACTGATTAGTGCTGTTCACTTAAACATTTGCATAACAGTTCATAGGTAGGGGGACTGGGTATTTAATTTAAAGCACCAGATTTTGAAGGCTATATCATTTTGCCTTCATGTGAAATATTTCCTTTTAAGCCATGTCTCTGATTCCACAATTATTTTTTCCCAATAACCAGCAATTACAATGTATGTTGAGTGTGTGTGAGTAGAGAAAAGCTGATTACTTAATGAAATGATGATATGACATCTGTTTGTAAGAAAAAGGAAACAATGGCTTATGAAAGATTCTTCAATGAAAAATGCACAAACATTTAGGTTACACTTAATTCTCTTTAATGAATTATCTTTTGTGGAAAAAAAAGGTCACCTGTATTAAATATTCTTCTCCACAGATCCCTTGCTTGGATACTAACAAAAAGGAATTAGAGAGAGGTCAGAAATTCTCCTGCTAAGAAAAGACCCAGTGCATACATTTCTGACATTTCCATAGCAGGGAATTAGAATATGTATACATTTATTGCCATATAGGTGGCTTGCAAGTGACTTTTGTCCTGGAGGTAAATAAATGCTGAAGACCAAAGGTGCTGGTGTAGACAGGCAGGATAAGTTTCAGAAGTCCTTCTGGGATGGAAATATTAATCATTCCTGTATGAACAACTTCCAGCCATTCCACCTATTATGTACCCATTAGAGTACAAGTACCTTGGACTGCAAATTACATATATGCCCTCCTGTACTTGACATCCCCTTTGCTCCCTTGGTTCATTTTCAAGAATAGCTCAGACTTTTCTCAGCTTCAGTAAAAAACTAATTTATACCTTAAAATGATTAGAATTTTTTTTCTTAAAGAATACATGACTGGATTTAATACTATGTTTTGTGAAATAGGTTAAATGCAGTTTCCTGGTTTCTTGCATATTTAAAATTATGACCATTTCTTTTAAATTGCTTATGATGTTTAATAAGCAAATCAAGACCTACTTCAATTCTAATTAAATATCAGTGGAAATGCAGAAGGGTAAGGGACATAGGACAGGCAGTCATCTGGAAATTTAAAAAGTAGTGTTTTGCAGAAAATGTTAGACAGATTTTTATTTCCAGAAGGCAGACACAATTCTTTCTACTGCATCAGTTATTAAGAATTTTAAAAATTAAGTGCAGCATAATGAACCATTAAATGAAGAAAGTTGTATTTTTGTTCCTTTGCAAGGGGTTTCAATATTTCTTTATTTACTGTAAGAAATAGCTGTATCTTTATTTTAAATTACTGTAGTAGAGCTTACTTACATTCATGAGCATGACTATATTTTACAACACTCAACATTATATTTTTGCTGTTTTGTATGATTTTAATTCCAGCTCCTGTCATAGAAATCCTCTTAGGTTGGATTCAAACTTATGCTATGTCTTTGTGCATTTGGCCAGGCCAGCCTGGCTGGAATCCACCTGGCTTCATGTGGCTTGTGCCTTTCCCAATAGCTGGGTGTCAGCCCCTCTAGCTTTTCATAATGTGCTTTTTTGGCAGTTATAGGTGGTTCTGAATCCTGGACTTACTGTTTATTGTGTCCTTGGATTATTACCCATACATCTTTCTCTTTATTTCCTTTTTTTTTTTCCTCTTTTTTCCCCCTTTTCTCCTATTTTTTTCCCTGAATGTATGATTACAATAAAAACAAGGTGAAACACAGTAGGATGGATTTGCTGCTGGTCTGGTTTCAAAAAGTTCTGTTATTTGTGAGTTTGTCATATGCAGAAACAAAGAAAACAAACAAAACCCTGACTTACTGCCTATAGGTTACATATAGAGTCGTTTCTGGTGTATTTAAATAATAGAAAGATGCAAGTAAGATTTCAGATGCAGTTTGGTCTCTAAGGGTCCTGCTCAGTTAGGAGGTTTTCCAATAAATTAGGCCAAATTGTCTCTATACTGCTGGAGATTTTAGGTGTTGGTGATTTTTTTTTTTCTGTTTGGTTGTTGTGTTGTGTTTTTTGTTGTTTTGGGGGTGGTGGTTTCTTTTAACAAGATGTGCTTTTCTCAATTCAGGCTCCATGAAGTATATAATGCAGTGAACAACCGGAATATTTTTGCAAGGCTATTTTTGTGTGACTACACATCAAACAAGAATCTTCTAGCACTCCCTACTTATCAGTATGGTTTTAAAGAAAATGGTTCTATTTTATAGAAGAGTGGGACAAATAATGACAAAATCCACACATTTGTTAAGGACATAAAGCAGGATATTCTTGGGGGAAAAAAAACATCCCCGTATTTCTCAGCTCTTAAACACTACATGATTAACAAGTAAAAAAAAAAAGATTTGTTAATTAATAAAATAAAATTTACAAGTTCAAGTTAATGCAAAGTTCATTCTTCAAATAATTTGATGAGTCTTTGATCTCATCAATAATTTGATGAGTTAGTTTTAGTAACTGCATTTCTTGTCAAAGCAGTCGAGGATCTGACAGTTATTAATAATGTGAAAGTTGTGTTAAAATAAACAGGAGGAATTCATGTGAAATGCATATGCAATTCTGATTGGCTTCCTTTTGCTGAAGTTTTTTTCACCAGGAATTTTGCTGTAATTCAGGACTGATGCTTTCAGTTTGTCTTATGTTGCAGAAAAGTTTTATTCAGCAGATGGAAGGGCTCTGATGAATGCAGCACTTAGTTTTTCCACTATCCAATAAAACTGGAATGACACTGTGTGAATCTGGGAGCTCTCATGATCTGTGAGAAGTCAGGAGAAATTGTATTACAGTAATTGACTTCAGTAGGATCGAGACTTCCTCTAACAATTCCACGGGGCTTTCAGTAGTTTTGCAGTCTATTTTAAGGCATGTGCACACTGGTGGAAGTAGTGCTTCTAATCAAAATGAGCTATATTTTATTCAGACCTTGGAGACCAAGTAGGTAGAGCTAATTGGCTTATAACTGACCTGCTTAAAGGATGTCAAAATTGGCTGTTGGCTGTTCCTTTATAACATTAGTTTGATTGACTAAGAGTCTGGCAGCAAGATATGAAATATTATGAACCCAATTCATTAAAATTGTCCCCATTTTAGATCATTACATATTTTCAGAACAAATGGAACATACTTGAAGTATAAAAGAAATATAGATCTGTAAATTACCAACCTGTCAGCCACTTCCTTCTCCTTCTGTTCCCCTCCCCAGAATAAAAAATTCCAGTTGATCACATGAAAATAAGGAGAGAGTAGTGGGGCATACATTTTTATCATGGTACTATGCAAAATAAGTGTCTTTTTTTAAAAAAAAAAGAGGAATATGATTTGCTTCCAAGTTACTTGGTTGCCTGTCATGCAAGGACTCAGTTCAAGAGCAATGTGCACGCAGAGCTATCGTTACATCAGAATTCTGCCTCCCTCTCATTGAGGAGGATTTTGTTCCTTTGGATAATAGTTTTATTTCACCTTTTTTAAATCACTGCCTTTTACTCTGCTAGGCTCACAGCTGCTGTTCCTCGGGTGACTGCTGTCACCCCACTGCTGGTGGGATTCAGTGCTGAAGGTGGCATAACCAGGGCAGGGGAGATGAAAGGTGCACGTGCTGTTGGCAGGCTGGAGAAACTGCACTCTGGCAGGATGTGGAATTGGGAAGTTGCCGTGGACATGTTTTTTACGTTTGTATTTCATACCTGCTCTTACACCCCACTATCAGCATAAAGGCAGGACCTACAGGATTGGTTTAGCTATAAAGATTATTTCAGATTAGCTGAAACTTTGTGCTTGGCTGTTACCCCACCTGCTTATTCTGGGGGTTACGCTCTTGGCGAGTGTTTTCTCCTCTGAGTGTGGGAAGAGGTGGGGTTCTGCTCATCATTCACTTTCAGCTGGTGATTATGCTGGAAATCATCTTGTGGAAGTTTGCTTTGGGCCACCTTCCAGCTGCTGCATTTTCCAATGTCCTTGGCTTTCTCCTCTCCTCAGGTCCTTGGCTCCATCCTTTCCAAGCAGCCACAGCCCCTGGTTGGTTTGGGCACTGCTGCTGTGTTACACCCTGTTTTGTGAGGCTGTACACAGGTAACACCAATGCCTTTTACATTCACCAGCTCCCACAAAGGGTAATTTAAAGCACATCTAACCATGGGGTTAGATGCAAGTTGTGCAGAGCAGGCTGTGCTCTCTGCAAGGTGTTCCACGTGTGCCTTCTGCCACAGAGCTCTGCCTGCAACCTGCAACCCCTGCAGCTGTGGCAGAGACACTGCAGCAGAAGGGATGATCTGCTTCCCACTGGAGAAACCTTCCCTGGCATGGCCTGGGTGCCTGCACAGACTCTGTGCTGAGGTTTCCAAAGCCAAAGGCAGTCTGTGCTCTCCCTGCATCTCCCCCCTGCTCAGGGAAGCTGCAGGGTGTGTGCTACAGTGCCTTTAAGAGGTGAAGGTGCAGCAATCTGTCCTTCAGCCAAAAGCTTCTGGTTTTTTCCTGCAGAATTATGGTACAGACAGAGCTAAAATTGCATTAGGGCAAATCTGTTTGCTGCCTAAATCTGTTACACAAAACATGTATGAATTATGGCGGTACTGTTCCATGTGAGTGTGAGTTATGCATCTTATCCAAGCCTTTGGATTTGTTCATTAATATAGATTGGTTTTTTGTTCGTTTTGGCAAAGCTCAGAAAATCCTACAGGGGCCAAAAGCAACTGAAATCCTCATTACCTTTAACAGCAAATGATGCATTCATCATCTTTAAGCCAAAAAACACAGTCCCTTTTTCTTTCTTTATACACTAAATAGCTTTTTTAGGTTCTGAATTTGAGAACAGGAGGCTCAACATAATGAGAACCCATCTTCTGAAAGAAGCAACATGCTAGGGAGGATTTGCCTTTTATGCTTTTGCCTTATTGTCTTTTTCTAATGTTACATTGCAATTCCAAACCCACAGGTTTCAGGGATGTTGCTTGATGTTTGTGTTCATTTCTGTGTTCCTTAGCAAATATTTTGAAAGTTGGTAAATTGAGGATATATTTCTTTCTTTGCAACATGCTTCTTCCACTGCAGTTACCCCTGGCATGAAGTAAAATCTCAGTCATGCTCCATTCCCATCCTTCACATTTCAAATCTCTGTTGGTACCTAGGTGGCACAGGTAGAAGTCCCACTGCAAGAGCTTTGTAAATATTACAAGGAAAAAAAATAACACAACTAAAATAATGACGTCTCTTGACATTACCTGTGGTAATGTCCAAATGCTTGTGCTCCATTTTCTGAAAGATTTTCCTCACTGTTCTTTTCTACAGTGATTGGGTAAATTTTAAAACAAGCCACAGCAGCCAGCATGAAGCAGTGCTTATTTTAAAGGAGAGATGATCTGCTCTTCTTCACAGTACAGCTGGCACTTGCTTTCCCCTTGACTGTGGCTTGGAGGTAAACCTTGCACTGAGCCAGGCTCTGGGGGACAAGGGGAGAGGCTTTGATAGATGGTGATGAGCAGGCATTTCAGACTGCACATCCTAGTGCCTAAATTATTGTAATTATGAAAGCAACATAGTTCACTAGAGCAACAAATGGTTGTAAGGATATTCTCAGTTCTGTCTAGTGCATTCTTTAGCAAAGCTGAACCATATTGTCTCCCTGTATTTCATCCAGCCTTTCCAGTTATTTGTTTTCCTGCTGAAAATTTAGATTCTTTTTGTCATCTAGTCCAGTAAATGCTTCCTCTTTTATATTGTTAACAGGGGGACACTGCTGGATAGGTGATAGCAAGGGCAGTGACTTGCCTCCAGTCTTATTCTGTTCATACAAAGTACCGGTGTACAACTCCTTCCCTCCATGTTAAATTTATGTTGTTTTCCATGATTTATACAGACTAAGGAACAAAAATCAGATAAATTAATCTTTTTGAATTTTATGCTTCCTTGAACCATTCTAACTGATTTGAGGCCTTGATATTAATCATTATTTCACAGTATTTCTCTTTTCTAATCCCAGTCTACCTCTTTCCCTTTCAAATTTTGCTGAAAGCTAATTTAGTTTTTTCCTACCACCTTTTCTCCAGCACTCTGTACATCCTACCTTAACTGAATTGTCCTCTTTTCATCTGTCTTATGTATTTACGATTGGAATATGTCCTTTGCTGCACATTAAATCCTTTGGTGCTCCCAAGCCATCCTTGGCTGTGTGAATTTAATGAGAGTTATGTGGTGGTTGGTGTCGTAAGTTATCTTAGTCTGATTTTTCAAGTGTCTGCTGTTGGACTAGTTTATAATTTTCCTGATGTGGTTGTAGATGAAGTGCCCCAAAGGCTGTCCCTTAGAGCAGGGATTTCCTTCCCTGAAGGCTGTGGCTCACCTGGTGAGAGCTGCTTCCCTCTGGGTCTGCTTTTAGGTGGCAGGGTGGGACATTTGTAGTGGGAGCCATTGTCAGGGAAAGGTTTATGTCTCCTGAGCATCTCCAGGGTGCAGGGAGGAACAGGAATGAAACTAGAAGCATATTTTAGAGCTGTGAGTAGTGTATCCCTTTCACAGAATAAAGAGAGGCTATGAACAGTGAGGACTGTGATCCTGACAGCTCTCAGTGCAGGGGGTGAGCAGCATCGCTTTCCTACTCCTGTGGAGTGATTGCCCCTCCTCAGGAGGAGCTGAGGTTCTTCTGCAGTCATGGACATTGCTCCTACTTGCAAACTATGGAGGAAGATCAGAACTGAAATTTGAAATTTTATTAATCATCAGGCAATCAATCCTAAATTGGAAAATCCAAAAGTGTAGTCAGGCGTTGCAAGAATCTAATTACACATCTTCTCACAGATGTGTGATTCTCATAGAATAAAATGCCCATTGGATAATTGAACTTTTTTCTTTACCTGTATGTGTTCTTAAATTCAACTAAACTGGCAACACATCAAAACAAGTCCTTTCAGGTATTCTGCTCGAGTCCTTGACTGTCCCTTGTAAAACACACCACACTGCTGGGGCACAAATAATTACCAATGTGCTCTGTAACTCCTCATGCACATCTTGAAGGTAATTCAGGAACTTGTGTGTGATAATGAGGTTCAGTATCTCAGCTTCAGCCAGCCCATTGTCAGAATGACATCTGTTGTTAGTGACTGGTGGTGAGATGATGTGAGGCACTGTACAGTTTTCTTCTCACTGTTTCCATGTGTAAAAAATATCTACAGCTCCCGGATTTATAGGGCAACTGTGATCAGATAATTTACAACAAAATGTGCTGTTCTTTCACTATGTTTTCTTTCAATGTCCTCTAACAGTACAATGAGAGACTGTAGTTAGAGTAACACAGTAATGCAGTATTTTTAAGCTTTGTTTATGCTAAGCTGTGATATGGGACACAGTATTGGTTTATCATGCTATAATTTTACTGGGCAGTTTAGGTCTGAATATGGAGCTGATCAAATACTGGGCAAAAACCACTGGTGCAATTTGGGTGATTCCAATGCAGATACTGATCTAATGTGAAAACTAGCTGTGTGCCTTTTTATGGGATGGATAAGAATGATCGAATGAGACTTCAGGTTTTTGGGGGAAAAGCATTTTTATCTGAGATACCATTCATACAATTTTATCTGCATAAAATGATTGTGGTTCAGTGGGAATTCCTAGCTGTCATCAGTTTTAGTAAAAAGCATGCAGAATGTCCCTGAAGAGTGCTGTGGAGTGGGAGTCCAGGGTCTGTCCCTCACTCTGCCATGGACCTGCACTGCAAGCACACAAAAATGCTTCAGCTCTCTGTGATCCAGGATCACCCCTGCTCAATAAAGGTAAGAGCACCCACCATCCCAGGGAAGTGTTTTGGGACCTCTTCTGGTATCACAGGTTGTCAAATGGCCACTAAAGATCTTATCTGTCAGACAATATTGAATTTTTCCTTAATCTCAGCTTCAGTGGTGTTTTAAAGGTTGTTTTCATTGTTTTTCAAACCATACTTTACACTGCTGTTCCTTTTTCATGTGTTTCCTTTTATCCTCTTACCTGACAGGAGGGATATGTGGGAGACAGTTTTGTCTGGCACACATTCTTGTCTATTGAACTAAGCAACCAAGAGAGGAAATAAACAGGCATTTAAAGAGGTCCTTAGAATTTTCTAAGGACAAGATATTGGTCAGAGGTTAGTTTTGCGGTTTCTGGTTTCATACAGCATATACTTTTGCCCTTCTGTGCCCACTCTCCCTTTCCTCTCAGTCTTCTGCATGTCTCTCCTAAAAGCAAAGTTATTTTCAAAGCTGTTATAGCACAAGCTCTCCTTTGTAAATACATGGTGACAGTTATTCAGTCCCTACATGAAGAATTGGGGGTTTTCCCCTCTGCTTTTCTGTGCCCTCATTCAGGGGAGATTTGGATACTTAGGTCTTGCTGCAGGCTATGGGATGATGTTTATTTTGCTCAGGATTTTGTTATTTGGTTGTGTTTTGTCTTCCTCCTTGCTCCACTGAAAGTATTTGCTGGGAAAATTGCCTTCACTTTAGTGAGCAATCCTGGCACCTGGAAGTGGCACTGCCCCTCCCCTCTCTGCTGATCCCAGACCCACTGGGAAAATGCCAGTGCTGAATGGTTTCATCTTTGCCAGGACAAAAGGCTGGTTCATTTAAGTGCAAATTTCCTCCTGAGCAACTTGACCTCAGCTTACCTGGAGCTGTAATATGAACTTTTGCAAGTAAATGTGTATAACTTTTAATAAATCAAGCACTTGTAAGCCAAAAAATCCCCAGGGATTCACAGATTTATTTATTATTTTTTTCAAGACAGATTGTTCTTTTTACTGTCTACTGAAATTACCTGGGAAGTCTCAAGGTAATTACATCCAGCAGAAGTGGGGACATGAAGAGGACACCTGGAGTGCTTTTTCTGCTTTTCCTTTCAGGAGGGGGACTTGCCTCTTCTCATGTCAGTAGGCCAAACTCTACTTTAGACAAAATGAAAACCCAGGGTCAACTGAATGTGAATTTTTGGTGTCAAACGTCAGGCACAGCACTGCAAAGGCTGATTTCTGGAATACACATGGCATAATGAAAATATTTCGCTGAAGTGTTTGGTCTGTGTGTTGTGGACACAGAGGTTTTGATAGACTCAAATGACAGATGCCCTTTTAAAATAATTTGGCATGACAACCTGCTCAGCATGAGCCACTAGAATTTGATAAATTTTCCTTTTATCAACCAATATAATTTTTAATTGAGCTAGAAAAGAGGATTTTTCAAGGCATCAAGTGATGAAGCCCAATTGTATGCCCAATTTAATAGTCAATTATCCACACGAATTGTGTTCTTTACATCTAAACATAAAAGATGGATGTATTTAAAATATAAGTAGTGTTCTGTTTTTGCCTAAAGAAGTCTTTAGGATCAGGAACCCACCCATTTCTCGATTTTATTTTATATATGAAACTGCAGAAGAAATTTTATTAATATTCCAGTTTTTCAGAAAAAAATGTACAGACCAGGTATGATGCTACAGGAATAGTATCTGTATCTTGAAGTATAGAATCTTTCTTTGTGTTTCCAGTACTGCACCATACTTATATTTCCATTTTCATCTCTCAAGGACAATCCATTTTAAAGGCACTCCAGCAGCTTGAAGTATTTTGAAGAAAAGAATTGTTATAACATTTCTGGTGGAAAATGCTAATGCAGTTATAGCTCGTTCATTACTGAGGCCAAAATACCATTTTAGAGGGATTTGAAAAGAATAGTATGTTATTTCACTGGCTGGATGCAGAATAGTGCTGTGGATAAATCATCACTCCAGTGCTGGGTATGGCTTGGCAAAACCAGGGCTTGGCAGTCTGGGGTGCAATAATTTTCTCAGAAGAAAGTGGCAAAGAGTAGAGCACCCACAAATCTCCTGTCCTGACAGGAGACAAAAGCAGGCAGAATTAAGGGACATCCTCTGGTTCCATTTGCCCTTTTTTAAAGCTCTGTCACACTAATTTCAGGGTCAGATCGAGATAGATGTGTGAAAATGTGTGCTATACAAACCAGTGTCTATAATAAGAATACTCAGCTTTTTTTTATTTTTTTTTTTTTTCATTCTGTTAACCATTTAGTGAGAATTCATCTCATTTGATAATTACTGTGAGTTGAATACACCAATAGGGATATTTTAGTCCAATACAGGTGTTATCTCTGCTTTGCTTTGGCTCACCTTTAAAATATCTATAATTAGATTTGGAAAGAGAGTCTTTCATTCTTAAACTTATTGAAAAAAAAGGCATTTTGCTGTACTTCATAGAATAGTAAAACCAATTAAATTCTTCAAGATAATGGTGTTCTGAACTTGCATCTATTTTTGGAACATTAATTATTTTCTGCAATGTTTCCTGTGAAAAATCAGAGACAGATACAAACATTAGTATGTGTTAATTAAATCTGAGTTAATATTTTTGGTCAGGACTCTGCAGTACATACATAGATGTGTTTGCTGGTTAATAGTTTTTGTATTTTTATCCTAGTTGTATTTTCCTATTAAATAAATGGCACATATTGATTTTTGTACATACAAGAAAGGTTTGATTCAATCATGTCAAAGTTCATTTCTGACCAGGTTATGGAAGATCAAGCTCTGCTTTACACAGAGCAGGAAAAATATGTAGTGGCAATAAGAAAGTCTGTTTTTCAGAAATGTTAAACTGAAGATCTTGTTTGTTGTTTTTCTGCAATTTTTTCATGAAGTTTTGCTGATTTGTTTGGGTTTTAAGTCAAATCTCTAAAACTGTCAGTTTTCATCCCAAACCAAATGCACTGTTAGATTGGCCTTTCTTATCTTAAATGTTGCTGAAATTCTTCATCTTCATTTCTTTTTGTAAACTTAATTCACGAGTAGGTTTCCTTTTGCAGCATTTGCACCAAGTTGACGAGGTTTTACATTTCTGCTCTTCATTTCCATTTTTATAAGGACATCATGGAAACTATAGTGTCAGCTGGGAAGCTGAGCATATAGACAAGACTGTGAGCATGAAATATTCATGCTACATCTCCCTGAAAGCCTTGCATTGAAGTAGAAGGGCTTGTTTTCTTTCCCTTTCCCTCATCCCCCATTATTTTACACTGAAAAATTGGCATCATCTCAAAAAAAAAGTGGGTCAGGAAGAGGCAGGACATTGTGCAGGGCATCGCTTCCAGCAGATATGGGAGGCGAAACTCCTGAAAATCTCTTTTCTGAGTCTCATGCCCCTGCCCTGTGCAGCAGGAGGAGGCAGCTCAATGGTACTTGTTGCCCTTCACCTGCTCATTTAATCTCTTCTATATTTTCAGACTGAAATATTTTTTTTTATTTGTCATAAAGAGATTTGTTGCAAAAAAATTACAGTTCTGTATGCTTCTGTAATATTCAGCCATTTCAGTCTGAAATTCTTATGAACGTTTTAACTTTTTGCAAACTGTTGTGCTGGGTAATACTGAAATTTATTAACATTTTAAAAAGTGAATCAACCTTGAACCCACAGATATTGCATTTAGAAATGATAATAATGGAAATATGTGTCTTTCTTCATTCTCCTGATGTTCTTAAAAAATCAGTGTTCTTGGTGACTAAATTGTGAATGTGTACTAGAACATTTTTTTTGCCATTGGAAATGAATTAGTCAAAAAAATTTTACCAGGTTTATTTATTTCTTTATGGATTCTTGAGAGTATATCCTGAAATTATAACCCTAATGTGCTTGTGACACATTTGAGAAAATGACTAGAAATATTTTGATTTATAACATATGAATTCATTCTGATTTCTATTATTTGTGAAAAATATCACTGTTTTCTGAAAATCCAAGTAATATGTTGCCTGAAAGACCTCCAGATCTAACTACTGTAGGCAACTAAACTTTTTAAGCTATTCTTCCTAGTAAGAAAACCAGGCTTTCTTTTACTGGTACTGTGAGGAACAAAAATGGTGAAAAAATATAATTAGACTAATATAAAAATATAATTATCTATACTAACATATAATATAATAATAATTCTATCTAATAATATATAATAGAATTAACAATTAATTCATAAAGTAATTATCTAATTAAAATAATTATTAATAATTTGAATTATATATCCATATTATATGTAATAGATATACTATATTTTATATATACACTAATTATGTATACTAATATACAAATATATCTATAGTATATGTCATTTACAATAGTGAAGTAACTGGGTAAAAAGGAGGTTCCATTAGAGGCATTTTTGGCAGAATTTGAAAATGAAATTGGATTTTCTTGTGACTTATTTGTCCTTTTTCCTCTTGTGTTTGTTAGATGCTGTCAGTCATTATTTATGAATATATGGAAGTGTGACACTGAGTTACACAACCTCGTAGCAGAATCAGTCCAGAATTTTCCACTATCTGTTCTTCAGTGGAAAACTTGGGAATTAAAATTGGTTATGTCTGATTTCTAAGAAGTAAACTCACCCTAAGATTACGTGGAGTAATTTTTTCATGTTTAAAAGCTGTTCCATGGGAGTTTCAGGCAGAGTACAGCTGCTTTCCTTGCCTTCCTGAGCTGGGGTATGACCTATGTTAATTTTCTCATGCTGTCGTCCTAAAGCTAATTTGGTAGAGCTTACAAGCTGTCTGAAACATATTCAGTCTTACATAGTTTTCTCACAGTCACATTTGAAATGATGTGCCAAATAATCAAATATTGCCCACTTTAGACCTTAGAGGAGAATAATCTGCACAAACTGCGCAGTCACTGATTGCCATCCCCTCACCTCCAAATAATAAATAATTTACAGCTATCACATGTTCCTTCTACAGTTGAGTATACAGGCAAAAAAAGAAACTACCTTCATTTCATCATTAGCTTAATCAAGGCAGTGTATCAGTAACCTGCAGTGAAACTGATTGCTGAAGAGCAGGAGGAATTGATGGCTGAGTAACAAATGAGTTTTTGAACCTTAGGCCTTTTGAATTTAGTCAGTTTTAACTACAGTTCCAATTTTAACTAAACTCTTAAGTTCTTTTCTATTCAAAGTTATATTTTGAAAAGACTACCTGAGAAAACAATTTCAAAAATACTCAAACACTATAATTTCCCTGTTCCTTTTCCTTGTTTTTTTCCAGTGTGAAAGAATTTCTTGAGCCTTCCAGGAAAAGGTAACCTTCAAATCCAACATCTTTGACTGGCAAGGGGCTGCAGACCCTCAAGGCCCGTTCTTGGCAGCAGTTCTGGAGTGCATGGAGGCAGCAGTTCTGGAGTGCTGCTTTTTGTAACAAAATCTCTGGGTCTGCAGCTTTTTTCCATGGAGTGGAGAACCAAAATTCAACATCTGAGTAAAGCCAAGGCTTCTGGATTGAAGCTGAAGCAGAGGAGCATGAGCCAGGGATCCCAGAGTTGCAGACACCAAAACCACAGGGATGTGGGACTCAGTTCACACTAGTCCCCCAACCAGACAGGTGATTATGGCTGTTCTTGCATAATTCAATAAACAATAAACTCACATGAACAAAATTTAAATTATAATGAAGGATTATATTTGTTTTTGTTTGGTAGTTTTATGGCTATTTGTGGTTCAGAGGCACGAAAGATGGAATAGCAGAAGTCTTCATGGGTCTATAAAAATGTATTCACTATCCAAGCCACTTCAGAGTCATGGTTTTTATCTGAATTTTGCCCTTAAATACTTTGCTTCTGGATGATGAAAATAGTGGGTAACTGCACTCTTCTCTTGGAATTACCCCCTTTCACTTTCTTCTATAATAATCTATTTTCCCACCTTCTTCCAGACACCCCGTGGCCATTTTTGTTCTTCTGTCTATCTCCAGGCTTATTTTTTTAATATTTTTTTTTTACTTTCCAGAGTTTTAAAGCCCTCAGGTTAAAAAAAGATGAAGAAGGCAGATCTGAAATGCTCAAGAGAGTTCACAGCCAGTAAAAAGAGCAGTGAAAATCAAAATTGGGAAAAAATTACGGAAAAGTACAATGCACAGGACCTAGAGGTTTAAAAAAGGCTTTAAAAGAGACTTTCAAAAACAAATTTTCCCTTTGAGAAATATTCCATCAAAATGTTTCAGCTTCTTTTATCTCTTGTGTCTTCTGTGAGTTATGTTTTAACACTGAAACAGTCCCTTGAGTATATCTAAACTCAAAATGAACAGGGAACTAACTAGAGATACAGGATTCTATTTTGTTCATTAGATGCTCTGGGGTTTTCCCCCACTGGGATGGATATTCTGGATTTTTCTAGTTTAGGGATACAGGTAATTCTGGAGTAATGGGTGACAGCTTTTATTTTCCATGACAGAGCTAATTCCTTGCACGTGTTTTGATGCTTTTAGGCTTTTCTTATCAAGTCTCAGTCATTTGTCTCTGGTTTTATAAAGCCAATACTATAGGATATAAGACTTAATCAAGATATTAACAGTATAATAGTGTCAAAATAGGTAAAGGATTTTGGGGGACAAGCTGCTAGGAATGACAGTCTCTAAAATGATGAAATAAAGTTACAGAAATGTGAAATATATTGACTGAAGATAAGCATATTTTCAGTGTCATGAGAGACCAGCCAGGAGTAAATTTTGGGCTGCTTTACTTTTCCTAAGATCCCAATAGGCCAGATCCTGACTTAGACCAGATAAATATCAAATCAGAGTAGAGCAGTAGAAATGAACCAGTTTATACCCATTGAAAGGGAGATAAGAGTCAAAGATGTTGATGTCACTATAGCGGCAACTGAAACAACTCATTTCAGACTAAATAAAACATTAACACCTTCACACTCCTCTCTATTACATGGAATACTCCAATTCTGAGTTTGAGCATCCCCAGGTATGTTTCAGTGCAGAAATTTGTTTGGAAAAGGGTCCACTGAGGATTCTGTGCTAAGTTATCTAACAAAGAATAAAGTGAGTTGGTGTCTCATATGGATTACTGCCCTGCTGAACCTGCTGCTGTATTTGGTGAGGTGTGAACAAAGACAACCTTGATATAGATAATCTTATTTAACAGTGTTAAAACACTGAGAAAGGATTGCAGCTGGTGGATAGACTGAGGGAGGCTGGTGGTGTGAGGAGATGTGGGTACTTTTAATTAAGGGAGTAGGGATGCCCTGCCTGTGAGGGAAGGATTTAGTATGAGAACTGGATCCGAGAGCTTCTGGACCTTTGCAAATGTTCTCAGTACTTTTGTGTTCACAGAAGTGATTTATGATTATTTTTGTTGCTGGTTGGATTACAGATAATGTAAAGGCCCTGCAGATACACAGAAGCTTAGAATCAGGGATTTATTGTTGGGTGTCCAAATAATATCTGGATAGACCTTGAATTTAGATCTGGTCCTGCAAATAAGCCCAGGTAAGATTGTATTTAGATGTAAATTGAAAAAAAAGTGCTATTCTAAAACCAAAAGAAAATATCTCTTATTTTCTCCTTTACTTAGGGAGACTGTAAAACAAAAAGGCAGTGATAAAATGCCATGGTTGAAAGAATGCTGAGGAGATGACTGAATGACCCTGATAAATCCCCTTTCCTAGTTGTTGGATAGAGGTTCCCTAACACATCTCGTTTAATGGTGTAGGAGTACTGGATCCCTCAGAGTGTAGGAAATGGGAAATCACAAATATTTATTGGGTGAAACACTTGATTTGCATTCAAATAGGGGTGAAAGAAACCCCATTCCTTTGTCTGTCTGACTTATTGAAGGCTGAAGTTTTTATTTATGAAGGTTTCTAAAGCTCTTGGCATAGCTCTCATCAATCTGAGCAGCCAGGGTGTGCTGGTGAGGGCAGCTCTGGTGCTCTCCTGCACCCTGGCCCTGCCAAGCTGGGTACCACACACCCCTCTGGCAGCACCTCTCACCACATCCATGGTCTCAGAGTGACCATCAAGGCATTCTGTATGAACAAGCAGAAATTCTGGGCAGAAAACAGAGAACAGTATCTCTTCCTAGATTTATTTTTTCTGAGAAGGCAGCTCACACTCTCACGTCGTGTTAGAATTCCTGCTAACAGTTTTCTCAGAATTTCTTCACCAAAATGATGTCCGTGTATTTTCATATTTCCAAAAGGAGAAATTAGTGCACGAAGCAGTCAGAGGGGATGGGAAGGCAGATTTCCCTGGAGTGTAAGTGAAAACTCAGAGCCAGGAGATGACTTATCTCTAGCAAGAGTTACTTTCCCACCCTTTAAGCACACCAGACCTGGAGCTGGCACAGCCTCAGCTCTGGCAGTGAAGATCATATCTGTAAATTAAGCAAAGAAACCCTGAAAGTCACGTACCCAGACAATCCTCCCAATATTGCATTCAGGTCTTAGAGTTTAAAGCCACGTTGCTCAGGAAGGTAGAATCAAAATGCTTTTCTGCAAAATTACACTGATTCTCCATGCTACATTCTGATGAACTTCAATAATTTTTTTCCCCTCAAGTGATCACTGATTAATCTAAAAGATTGTAAAATTAAGTTGTTTGAGCCAGGAATTAAAAATTTCCAGCAATTAAAAACAAACAAACCAAAACAGCCACCAGCATTAGAAATTGATTAAATATGACAACTGAGATGCTGAAATTAGTTGTCCTTGTTCCAAGGGGTTTGTAACTAGTATGATGTTTTTGAAGCTATTAAATGATAGTTAAGCTGTGTTATTATTTGTAAAGCAGCTACTTTTGTATCTTAAGCCCACTGAGTAAATGTTTTGCACAGCAGGAGACTGTAATATAGCAACCCTAATCATTGTCATTTTACTGTACAAGAGGTAATTGTAGAAAATGATTCCTTAAATTATAAGATTCAAACAAAGTCAAGGCTCTCCGGCTGGGAACTTTTTTATTTTCTGTCATTGGAAAGTGTCTTTCTTCTAAATACTGTGAATCTTGGTCAGATGCATTACTACTGGTCTAAATATAGTAAAGGAAATTTAAAATTTTTCATATTTAATAAGCTTTCTCTTAGTTAATGTAGGTATAATGAATTGTCCATAGAGAGAGCACTGGACACACAATGGATCTGATTCCCTCCTGAATTATTCCAGCTTGGCTCCAGAACAGCTGTGCTGCAATCGATAACACAGCGCTGCTGTGTATTGAAATAAAGTGAGAAAGAATTAGATGAGAGGAATCTAACATTTTGGTTTAAGGGTTTGCTAATACTTATATACTTCTAGCAGTCTGGACTTTAATCAGTGCCTCCAGATATGCAGGTGAAATCTGTTCTGCTACACAGCTTTTGGAGGGTTGCAGTGTACTACATACATTTCAGAAGCTTTTAGGGTGTGACCTACCATAACCTCCTCATTTTCCTATGCGGTATTTTGCAGTGTGTGCTCTTATAAAGAATACATTCCATTTTTGTGCAGTTTTCTGCAGTACCATTACCTTATTTTGTTTTCTAAATGAATTGTATAAGCTTTTTATTTAGCTCCTAGTTCATTCAGATAATTAAAAATATTTCCCCCCTTTAATATACTGACTTTAGCTTTCACCCTTAGCACAATGTCACCTCTATCTGGTATCAGATTTTCTATCTGGTTGTATTTCCAGACAACAAAATTTTGTTCAAAATACATGCCTAGTTCTAAGGTTCCAATATTTGCCCTTCTGCTGGCATTTTTCCCTCTCTGCAGTTGATGTCAATGCATTACTAATTTTGATGTGATAGCATTTTACACTCACATTTCCGATTGCAATGCAAAGTGCAAGGCAGCAAGAATGAGGCCTGCAATACACTGGGAGTCTCATGACAGTCAGGAGCTGATGAAATTTGAATTCCACCCCGTCTCCTCAATTCACTTTGCACAGGGCATTCCTTTCAAATGCTGCTGGTGTGGGACAGGTCTGTCTCATTCCCCAAGGCAGCATCCCCCAGCATCAGCTGCTGAGCCTGACATGAAACCCAAGGAGTCACGTTGGGAACACAGACAAATAATTTAGCCTGCTATTAAACTGCAAGATTTCCCCTTTTTTTTTTTTTTTTTTTAAATTTTTCCCTTCTTGGCTTGCACTTGGTTATCAGCATTGCCTGGAAGTGATCACTGCTCTAACCAGTGGATATCTGTGAATGTGCCTGGTGTCACCATTTCCCCAGGTGTGGATCACTGAGCATTGGCACCGCTGGCAAGTGGCAACTTTGGGAAAAGGCTGCATGCAGAACAATGCAGCTGTGCACAGGGAACAGTGTGACAGAGAGGCAGGAAGGATCAAACAACTACTAGAGTTGCTAGAGGGGAGAGTTTAATGACAAGTTGCTGTGACATTTATGACCAGATCGATTATGAAGACTGAAAAAATCTATGGTATATTTCCAGGGTATTACCGTAGAGCCATCTGATACAGGGGTTGCCATGGCAAGTACAGATTTTCTATTAACCAGGAAGGTGAATAGTCTCATAAAACCCATGAAATTTGTGAGTGAATAAATTGCATATTTGAAGCACCACTATTGACCCCTATGGAAATTTAATATTTTCAAACAAAGCTGTAAAGTCTTTTCCTTGGTTATTTTTAAAAAACAGTCTGGAGTACTGTCAAAACCAAATGCACCATTTCTGGTATTCCCCATGTCTTGAATGACAGCCTAGACAGATTGGAAAATCAGCACTCAGCTAAAAATACTAGTGTGGAGGCAGCAGGGTAAGAAAGTAAGTTACTGAATATTGTTAAACAGGACTGTCTCTACAGCTTTGATACTTGGTAAGGTTAAGATCTACATCAGCACAACCTGAGAACTAAAACAAATATACACTGTTTAATACTTGATTATATAATTTGTGACAAGCATTTCAGGAGACCAGTAAGAACAGGAAAAAGCATTACTGTTAATGCAAATTATATAAACCGAGCAAAAGAAATGTCATCAAGGATCTATATTTCACTCCATCCATCCAGTGCTGTATGCACTTTGAAAAGTGTCCCCTTGCTTATATATTTTAACCACACAGAAACAATCCAAGGGAAGAAGAACCAAATTCTCCAAAGAATTTGTGGCTGCTCCATCCCTGGGAGTGTCCATGGCCAGGCTGGACAGGGCTTGGAGCAACCTGGGATAGTGGAAGGTGTCCCTGCCCATGGCAGGGGGTTGGAACAAGATAATCTTTAAGGTCCCTTCCAACCAAAAGGATTCTGATTCTGTACTTCTACAGAAGGGTAAACTCTGAGGTGTCTTTCTTTCCTTAGGCTTAGACATGCAGACACAAAACTTGCTGAGAGGTGCTGGTTGTGGCAGAATGGCAGGAACATTCCCGTGCTGTTGCCATCTTCTCTGTAAGGCAGTGCTGTTCTCTTGTGTGCAGCAGAACAGTAAAGTTGTTAATAAATGTTTTGCTTTCACTGTTTATCACAGAGTATAAATTGATCAAGTAATCAAGTAATTGTTGAGCTTGGGAAAGTCTAGATGAATATAGAAAACTTATTGGTATTTCACTGGGAAACTGTCTTGTTTGGTGGCAAGCATTTCTGCAAAGGGTCAGGTCAGCTGTTGTTGCAGCTGTGGATGTTTCACTGGTGTGATAGAGTATGTTCTTTGCATAAAGGAAGGCGGAATCATCAGTTATGTCCCCCTGTTCCTGTTTCTCATTCATGCCAGAGGATGTGTGTTTTGACTTCTCTTCCCCGTCTCTGATCCTGGCAGCTCTGCCTTGCTGGCCACTCCATGTGTGATTGCTCAGGCTGAAAAACAACTCAGAAGCAACGCTGGGTGTGGTGGCCATGCAGCCTCCAGTGAGGTCTGCCTGTCCAGCAGAATGAATCCAAGCACTTGGAGTCACAGCTTTCTCCTATCTGCACCAGGTAATTTCTTGTTCACTACACCAGCTGTATTTTTGTTAGCAATCATCTTCAGTCTTACACATCCTTATTAACAATTTATTTTTCCCATATGCTAAGTATCTGCTCTAGTAATTAGCAACACTGTATATCCATTTGCTACCATATCTTTTTAAATGCAGTATGTTCCTATTTCCTAGTCCACATATCTTCCCCCAAGCAATACCACAGGTGCTTCCTTTAGACCTCTGTTTTCCTTTGAACTACAGTGGTTCAGCTCATTAGCCTGTCTCACTTCTTATCAGTCACACTTGCTTCTCATTACTCTGGTTGCAGAGCTACCATAATTAGATTTTATATTTTTAGGCATTCATAACACTGCTTTAGTGTACACTGTGCTCTCAGAAGCGTTTTAGACAAGCCATAAGACCAAACTAATTAAAATGTTCCACAGAGACTTTTTAAAGTAGAGTTCCTGTTGCTGCTGACTTGGTAAATTCAGGCACATACAGCTGCTGGGGCCAAGGAGGGCTGACAGGAGAGTTTGCTCACATCTCCTGCCTTTGGAGGTCACAGGACCTCACCCCATAGCTTTTGCTTTCAGACCCTTATGTCTGATGTCTCAGGAGAAGACAAGCTACATTTGACTTTAAAGACTTGTTTTTTTCCCCCAAGCTTACCTTTTCACTCCTGGAAGTTCTCCCCTCTTGCCAAAGGCAGTGAAGAGATCTTGAGCATCTTTGTTCAGGTAACCTAAATACATCTCAGAAACTGCAAATAGGGTGTCCCCACCCTATTCACAGATTGTGTTCATTGTATTCTCTATTATTTTGTAGTCTCCTGCAAGGGATTTTCTCACCAGAGGTAGAATCTCTGTGTTTATTTCCTTTCCTGAACAGCTGCATTTTCCTCCTCCTAGAGTTGCTGCTCTCTTGTTCTTCTGGAATGGCTTAATAAATGATGGGCTGAAACTGTGTTGCTACTCTTATATAGATGGAGGCATCTGTAGATAGATGGGCCTTGGTGACAGTAAGGGAAATGGGTCTGGAAGGCACCTGCAAGGCTGTGCATACCTGTAAGAATAATAATAATAATAATTCATGGAATGATTGCTGCTTCTGTTTTAAAATAGGGCTTTTTGCAGGAGCATTTGCCACATACTCAGCAGTATCTCTGGAGATATAACTTATTCTGTAGTCTCTATATAGAATGGGATATTTTTAGATGGGAGCAATTTTGTTTGAAGCTTTACTTCCTTTACTGAAGTATTTTCTGTGTTGAAGAGAATCCGAGCTATTGAATTTCACTGGCTCCTAAAATAACATGCACAGATGTATTTATATTTATTTTTTAATTTAATTTGTATAATTATGTTGCAAATATTCCATCTGAAACTAGAAAAATGACCTGGTGTTGTAATAGGTTGCTCATTTCCCTGGAAACCCAGCTTCTAACATGAAGCTTACTTGGAAATTAGTTACAACAGGTGTAATCACTCTCCATCCTTCATCTCATTTATTTTGTCTCTGCTAGCAGTAGAAATCTTTACTTTGGGGAAGCAGAAAACTGTATTATACCAGCATAATCACATTCTTCTGTCATTCAGACAATTATTTTAGAATTAGCCAAAAAAGTTAAAGGTCTATTTTACAATAATAACAACTCAATTACTGGAATCTCTAAAGGAAGTAAGTAGCAGTAAATATGAAAAAAGAATACGACAGTATTTAAAAATAACTACTGCAGTGCAAATTTACATAAATAACTATTGTTCTTTCAGAATCCAAAGCAGTATATTTCTTTTCTTCTTCAATAGAGTGATTGCTGCTGGATTTCCATAACTGTTAACTTTAGTTTTGTATTAATTATTACTTGTATTATTATTATTATTTGTGTATTAATTGTGGAAAGTATTGGCTTTTTAAAACCTTCTTGAAATTTCTTACATCTGTTTCTACACTAGAATTTTCAAGGCCATCTGTATAAGGGAGTTGGAGGCCACAGATTCACTAAGGGACACTGGATTTGTTCTGTTTAGCGGAACAGAAACTCCAGACTCAAGAGCTTTGCGATATCACGCCTTGATGTATGTAAATATATACACAAACTACATGATTGTTTCCATCTGGTGAAGTAGTCTGCATCCTTGAGCATGCACACAAAAAAAGTTTCTACAAAGTGTATTTTTTTGTAGTGGGTTTTTATAGGCAAGGTTTTGTCTGCAGGA
Source organism: Taeniopygia guttata (assembly GCF_048771995.1). Taxonomy (NCBI): domain Eukaryota; kingdom Metazoa; phylum Chordata; class Aves; order Passeriformes; family Estrildidae; genus Taeniopygia; species Taeniopygia guttata. The sequence goes on along the minus strand of NC_133034.1, from coordinate 20,310,249 downwards.
GTCTTTCTGGAAAGATTTCTTTGTCAGCTGATACTCCTGGTGTTGAATCCATCATTTATTCCTTGTGCATCTCTGTAAAAAGAGAGGTGGACTGTAGCCAAGTCTGTAGATGCTCCAGAGGACTCTCTGGTTTTGCACCCCATAAAGAGATTGATGTTGTGCTTGCTGTAGGAAGACACAGATTGTTTGTGGATGAAGAGGTGAATCCCACAGCAGCGTGTGAAGAGCAGTCCCAAGGGCTCCCACTGACTCTATTCCTCCTGTATATTCATGGGGGAGCATTTAGAGAAACCCTGAGTCTATCTCTGTGCAGTTTATATGCTTAAAGCAGTAAATAAATTGGTGCAGCTCTTTGCTGGGCTGGAGCCCTCCATCCATGCCCTGCCCTGCCCTGCTGGGAAGTGTCCCCAGAGCAGATGGAGCAGTGTCCCCAGAGCTTGGAGAGTCTCACACAAGATCAAGGCAGGCAAACACCTTGCTCCTCCAGCAGGGTGAACATTTTTAAGAGGGTTTACAAACGGCAAAACAACACTTGGGTGGCTCAAAGGAAAAGCAGGGGCAGTGGCAGAGAAGTTGGCTGCAGGAGCTGGGGCAGTGTGCCTGCACAAAGCAGACCTCTAGCTCCAGCAGCAGCGGAAAAGAAGCAGATGTTACTTGAAATTATGATCTCCACCTTTCATTTAGGCACCTGTTTGGTGCCTTGCTCCATTTTTGTCATAGATAATGTTAGCATGAAAGCCTTTGATTTGCTGTGTTCCTCAAGAAAGAAAATGTGTTGGGGAAGATTTACAGAACTCTGTCTCAAGAAACGGTCTGCAGTTAGGATAGGTGTGTTCAAACACAAACATGAAATATTTACAAAAGCAGGCACGTTTAGAAACCAAGAGAAAGGAGTGCAACTGATAACCTGGGTTTGGTATTTGAGTGTAAAATCTTTCCTTTCCTAAGGATAAGAAGTTTGAGGGAATGGCAGTAAGGAACAGGTCAGGCATCTCTGTCCAATATCACTTCAAGAATAATTAAGAAAAATATGTCTTTTTAAGCTGCCTTTTGTTTTTCCAGTTAGAAACTGGAATATTTGTTTTATGCTTCTTCAAGTGTGTTGTGCCAGTGGACTCTGACAATTCAGCCTGTTTGTGCTCTAAATTTAAACTGAGAGAAGCCCCAAACACTGCAGGGTTGGGCAGTGTCCTCTGTTCACCTGGGGCTCACCCCTTCCTGTGCACGTGTCCTGGGCTCTCAGACAATCAGAAAAGTTGCATTTGCTCCTTTCTCTTATTGTCCTCTCTTCATATAATGTGAAGGGCTCTTTTCTTTTACAATCAGATGGTTTGCTTTGTCTAGCAGAAGTAAGAGCTTGCATTGTTATTTCTGCCTTAAATGCTCAGCAGAGGTTTCAGTCTATTTAAAGATTCTTGTAATGATTTTAGTGATTTTTATGTGTATACAGGGGGGACTTATTGATGTATGAAAGCCAATATTAAGTGTCAAAGACGTGAAATAAGAAATGTGCCCATGTATGCAGTCTTTCTGTATAAACCTACAACCCATAATCAGTTGTTAATTATGTTGATTTTTCTGTTTCTTTCGTGCTGTAAGAAGTGTTTCAGAGAGGCTTTAGAGCCTCCCTGAATCCAGCTGTGCCTCGTGCACTCATTGTTCATAGCCTGGTGATGACAGGAGCTATCAATACAATGCCACAAGAGTTTGGGTCAGGGTCTGTGTGCTGGTTCTGGTTCTTCAGCTGAATTGCCTTCAAGTGTTTTCTAGTTTTTAGTCTCTTTCTCTCTGTATAAGTTGCTAGTTCTTCATTTATACTGAGACCATTCTCTTTTCTAAAGCACTTTTCTCTAAAAATATTCTGTTTCTTTAACTTCACAATCCCTCACAGCGGACCAGCTTCTGTCTTGCTGAGCAGGTGGCATTCATCCTAGGGGAGATGTGATCTAGTACAAGCAGGAAAAATGCAATAAAAAAGAAAAAATAAGGGTTGTATAAAGAAGCAATGCCATAATTATGGCAAACTTGATAGTTGGCATTATCAGCACAGCCTGATAGGCTGGAGTGTCTTTTGTTAGCCTTTTTGCTTATGTCTGGTCCAGCAGTTTGCTGGAATATGGTGTGAGTTGCTTTGCCCACAGGAGAGGAGGAGGTGTTAAAACAATGTGGCTTCTGCAAGGCTGTAATTTGGATATCAGAGTAGAAAATGGAGCTGCAGCTGGCATGTTCAGGATGTTCAGGACAATTAAGAAACGTGGCTCTTCATTTACATCCTTGCTGCACTGTTAGACAGCCCCCAGGAAAAGCAATTCTGCATTTCCGTATCTGGATTTTGAAAGAGGAGATGGGAATGAAAGCTGTTATCCCTCTGAAAAGAACATTTCCCGTTTGGTAAAGTGCAGCCATCCTTTCTGATGCAAGGAAAAATTATTGGTGAATAGCAAATAAACCTTAACAAGAAACATCCATTGAAGGGTAAGAGGAAATAGAGAGCTCGAGGGTTCTGGTATGAACACATACTTTTCAAGCAGATTAAAATCACTGAAAGAACATTTCACTCTTCTACTGGCAAATGAACTGTTTAACCAATGAGGTGATGTATTCATTTTTTCTTTCCTATGCAGGGAAAAAACAGTGGCAAATTCTTATGGCCAGGTCTGCCCCTCTGACTTCATAAACCCCAGCTGAGAGCCAGAGGACTCAATAATTTATTGCATACCCACTGCTCAGGAGGAACCCAGACACTCTGCCAGGTTGCCTCTGTTAAATGCATGGAGCACACTTTACAGTCCGTGTTCTGAGGTCGTTCAGAATAGAGAGCTGCTTCTTTCAACACCTTTCCAGTTCCCATCCAGAAAGGATGTGAACTCCTTGTTTAGTCCCCCAAAAAGCAGGCACAGCAGAGGTTTCTGCAGTATGGGACCTTGCACTGAGTGCGTGTTGACTCTTCAGCACAGAGGCGCTTGCTCCCAGGGCCAGCAGCTCACACCTAACCTCAGAGGGTATTCCTTCTCATACAGCAGAATATTCCCACTGAAAAGTCATGGGAAATAAACAAGAAATGAGAATAATTCAATCCCACCCAGCTGCATCAACCCAGGATAACAAACAGTGTTATCAAAGCAGCAGTTCCTTTCCCAAGGCAAGCAATGACAGGGCAGTAAAGGACAGATGTGTCTCACTAATGGTCCTATCACAGTTCTCACTCAGCAGCTGGAATATGGAACCTATGTGCTGTTTAGAAATTTCAGCAGCTGGAATGGTACCTGTGTGCTGTGTATAAATGTAGACACACACCTGTAACCAAGTCTGGGGTTTTGTCTTGCCTCATTTCTTGAAGACACTTTTTGGGGTGTGGCATCATACAGAAAATCTGTTCAAGATCTCCCTCAGTTCTAGGTCAGCAGTGCAACAGAAACCCTCCTTAGGCCTAAACCATTTATAATATATCAAATATGTGTAAATTCTGTAGACAGAAAACACCTTATTCCCACAGTATTTTCTGAAAACATACTGAAAAGTCACTTAAAGAATTAATTGAGCCAGAGCTCACATGCAAAAAATGTGCTTCCTTCTCTGCATTACAAGAAAGCAATTAGTGAACACTGGAGGCAACAGCTTTTGCTAATCAAAAGAGCTGAGTTTAACTTGTGTCTGCTCAAGTAATTCAGTTTTGAAAGAAAAGGGAAAACCAGACATACTACTGGACTTCAGTTAAAATGAAAACATGCAATGCAACACAATTAATTCTTTTAAAAGCAAGAATTTTTCATTCATAGTGCAAATGTGCTAGGAAAATGACATGGCCAATACTCAGTCTTTAAACACTGTTTTATGTGAATTACTTTTAAGAGTCAACCTTTCAAGTTCATGTCTGTTGGTAGTAAAATATTTTAAATTTAAATGCTTATAGAACATTGACATCACATTTTCACCACCCTATTCCATTTTGATTTTAATATTGATAAGTTTTTCCATCTTTGCTTCACCATCACATGCTCTTCATGCTCCATAAGAAGAATTTGGTAAAATTTAAACCGAGGCTTGAGGGAAAAATAGGTCTTTTACCATTATCACTATATTTGGATAAATATTATCCTTTTTTTCTTCCTCCCCTCTCTTTTTTTTTTTAATTTTACTCTTGTGACTTTATAAGACATAAGGAAAATTTAAATTAACTTAATATTTTAAAACATAGTTAGTATTTTTCATGTTGCAGACCAGAGGCCTGACATCTTGTCCTGACAATTCTATTTCCAGCCATAATAGCTCTGATTTAATCTTTAAATGAAACATCCCTACACAGGATTTGTTATTATTCATTTATACATCAAGTATTGAGGAAAAAACTCTCCTTGAATTTGGTGAGATCCAAACTGAATTCTTTGACTTTCCAAACTGAAATCTTTGACTTTGCCACAGATTTCTTGCTTGTTCATGGGAATTTGTTAAGTTTGTACACCTGAGATAAGTCTTTTGATGATATAAATGTTACACAATTGTAATAGCTATTACTCTACTGTTGTTTATATCAGAGCAGTCAAAACCCCAAAGAAGAAGTGGGTTTTTTTTTTCATATAGTTTTTTGACAAAGCTTTTGCCTCCAACTGAATACAGAGAGCTTGGTTGTTTGACAGATGCATTTTAAGAGCAGGTGAGTATTTTTCATGGCTGGTTCATCAGTAGGAACCAACCATTCATTATATTAGCAGACAAGTAAAAAATGATCTTTAATAATCATTTTAGTCTTGCAGTGAAGGGATGAATTCAAAGAATTCTTTTGGTCCTGTGCTGTCCTATGCCTATCTGTGTCTAAAGTATCATAGACTCTGCTGATGTTCAATGAAAGAGGAAGATATAGCAGCCAAAAACCTTCAGGTTATTTTGCTGTAGTCTCCACAAGGATAGAGTTTAGAGAGAAAAGATGTATAATCTAATGTTTTGCTTGAGATGAAATGTCTGCTTTCCAGATTATCAAAATGTCAGTGGTATATTTTTCCAGTCTGTTTTCTCTTTCTAATTAAGTTCCCTGTCTCCCTGTCATGCTTCCACCCCCCATGACCATTTTTGTTCATCCACTCTCAAAGGTACTAAAGGAACAGGCCAGTTTTCCTCCTGCTGTGAAGTTAAAAAACTCAAGATAGTGTTAAATTGACATGGGCTGTGCTGCTCTGCCAGTCTCTGAAATGTCATTGCCTGGGCAGCCTGCTGGGCTCAGCCCAGCACCACGGTGCCAAGACTGCTAATAAAAAAAGAATAAAGGTTAATGAAGGAGGGAGGGGATGGAGGATGTGTTATTATCCAAAATCAAGTTGTCTGCTTTCTATTTGTAAGGTTTGCTCCAGGCCTATAGTTTTGATTTTTAATTCTTTATTTCCCTCCCCCAGCAGTGTTTTTATTTAGTTTATAGGGCACATCACAGTGGATTCACAGGACCCACTCCAGTATCTTGCTTTCAGCATGGTGTCCTTGGCTTCTCCAGTAATCCTTGAAGTTATGAGTGAGTTATCCTCATCTGGCCCTGTGTGATTGCAAGGCATAAATGAGGTTTTTGTGGCTTTAGAGGTCTCTGTTTCTAAAGCAAGAAGCTGAGCATGCCCAGGGCCCTGCCCTGTTCGTGGAGATGCCTCCTGCCCCTCCCAGTGTAAATTGTCCCTGTGCCCTGGCTCTGTGTGGGTGTGTGTTTGTGTTGGGAGGGTCTTGTCTCGTAAAATAACAGGGTTATTTCTCTGTTAATGCTGGGTGGTCGCTCAGTGTTTTTGCCTGTTGAGCTCCATCAGAAGCTGTGCTGCTGTGAGCAGCCTGTGTGCAGTGCAGGGGCTGACTGGAAGATAAAGCAGAGGCAAAGACCATTAGACACACGTTTTTTCTCCTGTCTGCCAGTGCACAGTAGCTCCATTTCAGCTCTGACACACCAGGATGCTGCTCCCACCATCTGTTACTGATCCTCTCCCTCCTGCCATGCCCTTGTGAGTTGTCAGATCTGGTGTTTATGTATTTCTTCCCACACCAGCCCCAGCTCACACACAATTCCTTCACACCAATGCCCTCTGTACTCTGTGGCATGATGCTCTGAGCTTAGACCACAGCTGGTTCTGCTTCTGCCTTGTGCCTCTGTTATGACCCAACCTTTCTGCACACAGGAAACAGATCTGCACTTACTCTCCATCTTCTGCATCTGCTTTTGTCACAACTGGCTTGTTGCTACAAAAAAAAAAAAAAATGCACATATTAGGATTTTTGTGGGTCTGTGCATCTCAAGCCCATGAATTTGTTTTTTTTATGGTGAATTTGCAGTATTAGGATATTGCTGGTACACTACTCCATAACTTTCAACAGCAGCTGAGATGGAGACAGTTAAGTGTCTTGTCCTAGGGGGAATTTTTATTTTTAGAATTATGAAAAATAACTTCACAAAGGTATGGATCTGTCTTACCTCCCATTCCACCTTTCTTTAGTAACCCCCTGAAAAGCAGACAGGGAGGCTGACAGAAAAATTCTCCACAGCAACAAATAACAGGCTGGATATGACAGCTAGAAAATATTCTTAGCTATAAGACATACTTATGGTAGTAGAGAAGTCTGAAAAAGCCCACCTTTTTACTTGTTGAAAAGCTGGTCCCACCTTAGGAGATTGCCATAATTATTGCTTTTCTCCCTCTTACTGTAAACTCTTTTGGCAACTATTTTTTACTGGGTTTTTTTTGTAACAAATAAAGAAAATGTCATATCACAATGGAAACAGTTAAAATTTGTGTAAAACCAGGATAAAAATGTATAAATGGATGTGCATATAAATACACTAGCTTACCCATCAATGTATCAGATGGATGCACAGATTTACCTATAGAAATGCATTAGAGAGAGGCCAAAAAGACCAAGTCTTGTTTATCAAGGTTTATTAAACTGAAAGTCCCCAAAATTAAAAACAAAAGCTGTGACAACTGGAACAAATTAAATGGTTCCCAGAACTCACTGCTCTAGGATGTTATCCTTTTTTATTTGAAAAATGGCAGAAATTTTACAGTAGTTGCCACCTGTTTATGAAATGAGTGGGAGGGTGGTGGGAGGAAAGATCATTCTTTTTAATCCTCCATTGTCATCAGTACATTAACAATGGAGAAAGTATTTAAAAACAGAAAAAAAAAGAAAACAATGCACCTTACCTGAAAATAAGGGAATTTGCTGTTTGCTTTTTTTTTTATTTTGAGTTTTTTAAATTAAATTCTTTAGGCTTGGGCAAAATACCAAAACAAAGTTCAAGTTCAGCACTTACAGCCATTCTCCAGCTCTCTGTTAAGCCAATGGAAATCCTCCCATTGACAATCCCTGTGCATCACACGGTGCTGGAGGCAGAATACACAATGAGAGGGAAAACCTAATCTAAGTATTATGTGTAGATACACCCGAGTGTTGCATAAAATGATTTTGTAGAGTATTATGCAATGTAGTAAAAATGTATGACAGTAAAATATGACTAGGCCTACAATATAGAAACACCACAGAAATAAAATAGTTTAGAGCCGACTAAAAGAAATAAAACCAGATACTATTGACAGGAAAGTAGAATACTGTGGTAAGAAGGAAAAAAAGCCACGCTAATCTGAGTTTTTTGCTGAAAATAATTTAATATACGGCTTTATATTTTTAGTTATAAAGGACAGTGTTTTAGAGCCTTCTTCAAAGAACTCCACTATTGAGACTAACTCAAAAGAACTTTAAAACAGAAGAGCAAAACTCCCTTGAAGGCAGGGAGTGAGAGCTCTAATTTGCTTTGGAGGAACAAAATTCGTGCAGAGATCCCTCCCGTTCCCTTGATTTTGATGGAGATTTTTCCCAGGCGGCTCAGGAGGTGACTCCCTGGGGCACATTTTCCCAGCCCCCATTATCAGCTCGAGTGGGTCGAGCTCTGGCACTGCTCAGAGCTGGAAATTTGTCAGAGAGGGAGCGTGGCTGCTCAGGCGTGCGCGGATCCCACATCCTGCGTGCCACATCAGGCATTTAATTGTTCTGGTTGTGCTCTTATAAACTCCTCACAGCCTGTTCACTAGCTGCTGCTCTCATTTACATGAACACTACAAGTTTGCTTGTGCTGATGCTGTGTCCCAATCGCAGCATCTCAGCTGAAAAATGAAAGGCAGGAGAAAAGAAAATTCCTTTCTCCCCCTCAGAGCCCTGTCCATGGGGACATCAGTTCCTGCAGAGGCTGTTGTGTTCTGTCAGACCCTACAAAGTGCCATATGCATGGCCTCATGTCACCTATACAGACTATATGAGATAAGGCTTATGGCTCAGAGTTTCATCTGGTTTTCATTTTTTCACTCTAACCCTTTTGAGGGAGGTGATGAGGGAGGGGATCAAGTCTCTCTGCTTTTTGATCAGGGGCAAACTCAGTTTCAAGCATATTTGAAAAATGAAGATTCTGCTTCCCTTATTGTATCTGTTTAGAATGGCAAATAGAAATGATGTTCCACTGATGTTCAGTGTCTCTTGTTGTAATTAAATTTCTGACAGTGAACAACTGAATTTCTACTCATAACTAAAGAAAAAGTTTGCTAGTTCAGCTGCCTGTTTTTCATGAACTTGACTGAATTGGCATTTAGAATAAGAGACATCACAAGGAAAAGGCATCTCTTCTACTTATGGGAAATAAATCTTGATTTCTTTTCAATATTATTTAAATTAGACCCTTCTGGCCATACCCATCCCTGCTCTCATTCTAACCAGCAGTTTCAAAAGCTGAGTGAATTACTATAGTCCCTTGTTTTTATGAGCTGCAGTTAAAAATCCATGAGTTTTCTTTTTAGAAATAGTGTCTTTTGAAGCTATTCATGAATTGCCTTTTTTTTTCCCTGGGTTATAGAAACCACTGAATTAATCCAGATATTCAGAATCTACATCCAATTCTGTCATCACTGCTGGGTTTGCTTAAGTTTAATACTTTTCTTGTCAGCTTCTTTTGTCTACTTTAATATGATTTTTATTTACTCTGTAGCAGCAAATACCCAGAACACCTATATTTGATTGAAACTTTACCATCTGTGATCTTCATATGTGTGGGATGTGTCTGGTAAATCGAAGTGTAACACTTTCCTGTTTTGCTGTGGCTGCAGATGGGAATTCCTTTTTGATGAGCAGTTGATTTTCTCAAGGTACTGTAGGATCATAGCCCTGCAAGGTATCCTTGGTGTCCTCCAAATGTGAGTCCTTGGTGTTCTCCAAATACATACCTACCCCTGACTCAAGGCAGCTTTCCTTGAGATCTTTTCTCCCCCTACATTTTAGAGAGAACTGAACAGATGATATGAAAAGTTTTGGTGGAAATTTGCTGACATTTGTCCCAGTTACAGTCCAATATCGATTACTTAAATGGCAAGAAAATTAGATTCCTAGAAAACCTGCTGTATCTCTTTTTTTTTTTTTTTTTTTTAATGTGAAGCTAAAGGTTGAGAGCAAAATGGTTTGGGTTTTTTTTTTTTTTTTTTATTTTTTGCACCTGATGTGTGTGTAGGGTGGGTGGATCTGGGAGTGCAGAACCAGAATGGGGGAAAATCCCATGCACAGCACTGGGTCAGACTGCACGTGGGCCAGGATGGGTACAGATACCAACACTTCACCCAGCAGTAATCCCACACTGTTTCCACTCTTCCTGCATATCAGTGGGTGCAAACTACTACCCTTATGAATGTTACTATATTAACTAAAAGCAGACCCGATCCTATTTTCTTCTGGTAGAATTGTGTCTGGGATTGTCAACCTGAAGCTGGAGATGGTTATTATGATTTTTAGGCAGGATTGGGAATGATTTTGGAGAATTTAGGCGAATTTTCAATTTGTTCTGCTTGTCAGGAGTATGGTTAACCTGAGGAGTCAATGGAGGTGTATCCACCCTAACTCCTGCAGAATTTTGATTTATTGTCCTTGATAGTATCAAAACTGGATAGTAATTTTGGTGAATTTTTTACTGTGTTTTACTGTGATTACTGAGATCTATGTACTGGGTGCTATTGCTGAAACAGAAGTAAGGAAAACATAAGGAATTTTGAAAGAATCAAAGGAAGCATTCCAAATGTTTTCAGAATCTATTTAAAAAATGTAGTTAGGAAAGAGAGTATGTAGTTGTCTTCCTCACAGGAAATACACTGCACTGCAGGAGATTTATGGTGCTCATAGGGTTCAAAAGCATAAGATGAATCCCTTCAGGTACCTGTGGATATCTGTAGGAGAAAACCTCCTTACTCTCCAGTGAGAGGAAGGTGAAAGGACCAGGATGCTGAGATCACAGGCTGTATAATCAGCACCTACATAATGAGAACCTTTACAGATTCTTTGATGATGCCACAGAATGAACATCTATCATATTGAATATACACATTTTTGGGGAGGGAAGGGAGTCTGCGAAGGTAAAAAGTACAAGTTTTAATTTAAAAAAACACAAATTTTGCATTTTTAAGAGCGCTATTTGATTTTCAAGTGTTCCATGGGATTTGAAATATGATTTTATTAGGTTAGCACAATTATCCTGGAACCACTTATGGACAGCACTGACAAATGCAGCTCTTGGGATTGTGATTATGAGAAGACACTCAATGTTTCTCAAGTGTTGTCTTTAGTAGTACTTGAGCAATTGACTTTGCAGAGCAATGAGACATCATCTCCAGACTATCAAGATTTAGCCAAGTAATTATTTCTTGAGCTCTAGTTCTGTACAAATATTTAGGGGCTTTTGCATTTGAATTGTAAGGGATGTTCCATGACTATAACTCTGCACAGGGATGGGTTTGTTTACGTGGGATTTTTCAGGCAGATGTTGGAGCACTTCAGCAGGCAGATGTGATGTTTGTTTGTTGAAGTGCCGAGCTGGCCTGGAGCCTTGTGACTGCAGGTTTTGAGTTCAAGATAATTCCCTCTGCCTTTCCACAGGCTTTGTGAGCTCAGGCTCTGTGCCCTGCTAAAGGGGCTCAGCTCTGGAGCTCTCCTGTGCCCAGCTGGCTGGGAACATGAGGAGTTTGCACCAGACACCATGTGGGCTTATCCAGTATCTCTTTCTCTTCCCCAGTCCAAATCCTAGTGGAGTGAAAAGATGATTCCCCATTTATTTCATTAGTTTTTCAATCAGAATGTGGTAGAAGAAGAAATTCTCCAGGACTAGGGTACCCAGCTGCCAGGCATTCACACGACTGAGCTTAGGAGTTTGTCCTTACTGTGTCACAATCCTCCAATGCTTTCTTCCTTTACATAATATGTTTCCCATAATTACAGCAACTACAATTACCACTCCAAGTATTTTGCCCATGACTGGTTTGGTTTCCTTTTAGCCTACTAATGGCTAATAAATTCTGAATGTGCAACCAGTTTTCACCAAATCTGAAATGGCAGAAGTTCTCTCAGAGGCACTGAGTTTCTAAAACTTATAATAATAATAATAATAATAATAATAATAATAATAATAATAATAATAATAATAGGCAACCAAGGCAGAGGTAGGAAACAGAATATGTAAACTTAGTGGTTATTTGTGAAGGAATAAGGGCAATGGGATCTTAGTTTCCCGTGATTGGAGAGTCAGTATTAAGTTGCACATAAAATATAAAGAACTGATGAGGACTTATTCAACATGGAGTAAGCCAAAAGCAGACACTCATAATTTTGCTTTACATAAGTCCCTTAATTTGTACCTTTTTAAGATTTGAGACTGACTTTTGCAGGACATTAATATGGAATAGGGTGCAACTTGGGCTGTTTACCTTACTTAATACATTTTCTGAAATATCTACATATTACAGTATAAATTCTTCTGATAACTTTAGTTCCTATGTGCATAATGAAAAGTGTGTTAGGACAAGGAACAGTGAACACAAATTATGTTCAAACTTCTCAAAGGTTCACCTTGTATTATTCTGTCCATCTTGTTTAACAGCTGCGGCTGATGGGGCTAAACAACATTATTATTTTACTTTAAGCATTTAATTTTGAAAATTTTTGTCAATAAGAAAGCCAGACATAATTGAAATCATAATAACCTAGATCAAGGGGCTCTGAGCCTGACATGCAGGCAGAACTGGCATGGGTGAAATCCCCAGCAGGGCACCCTTGGTCCAGCAGCACAGGGCTGCAGCTCATCCCACCAACCCATGGTGATTTCCAGTTATCTCAGCCTGACTCAAACAAGCCCTGGAAGGGATACCCCAGTGCTAACCACAGGAGTCAACCACTGCTCTGAATCAAGAGCAGTGTGACAAACTCTTGCCTGGAGTTAATGTTTATGGCTGGTTTTATAAGCTGCTGGAAAGCAGGACGTATTGCTACACCCTGAAATATAATGGTGCCTGTGACTGGTGGTATTATAAACTGCAGAGCCTCCTCCCAACCTTTTGGATTAAGTAATAAAAGAAAATGATTAAGAGTGAAATTCCATCATTTATCTTTTGTTGAATAAAACACTTTTTTTTTTTTTTTTTTCCATCCCAGCTCGCTAACAGCGACAGCCATGAAAATGAATGATTTGGCTTCACCCAAAATGATGGATAATCCTGCTGGAAGAGCATGACAATGATAGACAGACATCTTCTGAAGGGGAAGGTAATAGAAAAGACTGACACTTTGATAGGCACCGTGATGAACAAGGCCTGGGGGGCGGTGAGTTAATAGGTTAATAGAAGTGTTCCAGCTCTCCCAGCCCCTTCTATCTCTGTGCTCCTTTTAGAGCTCCTTGAGCAGCAAAATAACATTGTGAACTGCAGGAGAGATGCATTTTCTAATTCACCCATGCACTTTTTTGTGTATTCCTTAATGCTGTGGGGAAAGAGAATTAAACTGCTTCTTTAAGTGAGGTGTAGGGAAAGCCCACCCTGCTCAAACCTCATTAGAGCTTTGCTTTTACCTCTTCCATCTCTCAGACACTGCTTGCAGGTAATACAATGTCCTAAGGGTATTGCACAGGTTGGATTTAGTCACCTGGGAAATAGATTGATGGAGCCCTGCTGAAGTTGATGGTGGGCCATGTCATTCTGACATGAACTAAACCAGCATATAGCCCAAGTAGTTTTATTGATGGCAACAGAATATATGCCTGGTTTCTTGGTCAGCTTTATTTCAAACAGAAATATTTGAATGTTAGGAAAATAAGGAAATAGGATTTATTCAAATTATTTTTAATTTCTTATAGCTTTCCTATTTTTTTACATTTTTTCTCTCATAAAACTGTATTTTTTTTTGATAACACAAATTAATATTTATCAATATGTATTTCATTACTTTTTGTACATATTTATTTATTTTCCTTATTAATGGCTGTTTAAAGAGATTAGGACTTTGCAAACCCCAGCATCTTGGTTAGCAATTCAGCTAATATATACCTTACAAGTTTTTTATGTCTTTTGCATGATGGAATATTTTGGTTTGAACTAAGAGTTTCTGACTCAGTTTTTGCAACCAACTACAAGAACAGGTCCTGTCGTGAATGGCTTTTACAATTTTACAGTTAAATTATCAATATAAGTCAGACTAACATGAGAAGAATAACATGAGTAACGAGGTAAATAAACAGAAGAAATATAGTGTCAATAAGCATGCTTTACAACTAAAGGAATTTAAGCCAATATATTTCAACTTGCACAGTTGGCAAAGTCTCTCTGAGACTATAATGAAGAGTCATAATGAAATACTCGTCTCTGTTAGTACTAAGAAATAATATATGGTTCATTTTGTGAGCTGGTGGAGGACAGATCAGCTCCCTGACATGCTGCATTACCTTGGACATACAAAATCCTTCTCTGTATTTATCTTTTCCCTTGCTTATTTATTTTTAATGCTCCTGGACATGGATTTTCAACATGTCTGCCTACAGACACCACATTTCTGTATAACCTTAAAAGGATTCATGTAATCCAAATAAGCTTGGAGAGTGTATTTTGTAAACACATGATAAATGCCTTTATTGATAGACTTGTAGTCTGGCTTCAGGACACAGCTGATATGAAATATACAGTACATGTTGAAAAGAACGTTTTAATTAGTGTATCTAAACTTTTTATTTGAATGCCAAAATGTTTACCTCATCTGGGCCATTTTTGTGTTGACTTTCTTATTTAAGTGTTTTCATTAAGTGTATCTGTTACTTTCTCTTCTGTGCTAAGCTGTTACTTAAAGCAATGCAGTTATACTGCAAGTGTTAGTAAGTGTAAGTGCAGATTTAGTGCAGACCAGGCTGGTTCACATCACTCTCAGGTATTCCTTGTCTTTCTAGTATATGACTGCAGGCTGCTAAGCAGGAGCACTGTGAAGCAATTTCATATGATGGAACAAGATCCCTTAGAATTACAAATCCCATTACCCTGCTGACTTCTGGCCTGAGCCCCCGACACCACGCCACAGGTTATAGGTGTGTTAAAACTAAGTCAAAACAATGTCAGAACAGAATAATTCACAGCACAAAGTGTGCCCTGGTGTAGAGAACACACCAGGAAGGGTGGCTAAATTGATCTCTGTGCTTTTGAAAATTATTCCACTCCCAGACAATGAGGATGAAGCACACAGCAGGTTATAAAGTTCAATCTGTTTTATTTCTTCTCATGGGATATTGCATATTTTTAAATTTGTGATTCTTATGAATTAATCAGTAGTGCCTGTGGATGGTACCGCAATTAAAAACCTCTGCTCCAGGGAGTTTAGACAAATAGCACATCATAAACTGAGCACACAACAAAGTGCTAGACAGGTACAGTGATTAGAAGAAAAGGTGATCCAGAACTGAACCTCATGGGTATCATCCCTGAACCTCATGGGTATCATCCCTGAACCTCATGGGTATCATCCCTGCCTCATTTTTTGTCTAGCAATGAACAGCTTAATTCTATCTTTCACTTACAGAACCTAAAAATGTTCATTTCAAGGGCCTGTGCAAGCTTCTGTTATATTATATTAGCTAATGATCCATGAAAAGACAAGGCATCCATCCTTTTGGAGCAAGTCACTCCATGCTTTTGTACCTTGGCCTTCCTATCTGTAGAATCTAAAGAATGACTCTGAGTTTCCTCTGTGAAATGCCCGAAAGATGCAGAAAAGGAGGAGGATGCCACACTTCTGGAGCGTCAGCACGGATGTCCTGGTGCCCAAGTCACTGCTGTGGTACAGGGGAAATGAAGGAAAATTTGGTTTCAGCTCGTTGCCCTTTCAGCATGTGCTGGCAGTGCCAGTCCTGGGAGGGCCATCACAATCCCTGTCTCACTGGCAAAGGGTGGAAATGGAGGGGCTGAACCAGCTCTGGGATTTACTGCTGACAGAAACAGGGAGCTGAGATGCACCTCTGGCTTTATGCAGCTCTTCAGGGCTGTGGTGAATTGCATGTACACTTCAATTGCAGACTGATTTAGAGCTTATGCTTTTTGTGCTATTTTTAGCCTGATAGGTTCATGACAGGGCCTTGTATCTATAAAGACAATTCAAATAAAAATAGTAATGAGCTGTAGATATCTGTGTTTTTACAGCATACTGGCTGCACAACCCTGTGGTACTTGAAAACAAAAATGCTTTTGAAATAAAACCCACTCCACCTTTAGTCCAGCACAATTCCCAGATCACAGATTGTCCATCTTTTTCACTTTTAGTATGCCCTCAATGTCAATTACCTTTTTAGTTTACTGTTTTTCCCCCAGAAAAACAGAGTTGACATTAAGCTGTGTTCTAAAAGAACAAGCTGATCTGAATGTTAAATTAATACATATCTATGCATGCACATATATCTATTTTTCACTGCAAGGCACATATTTCAAATGTATCAAAAGATTTTGTCATTTACGTATGAAAATTAATTCATAAATCTTTTTTGTATTTACAGCAGCCCTGACAGAGTTTATCAAAAATGAGCTGCCTTACGGAACTATCAATGGATTAATAAAAAGGATCTGATCTAATATTCATGACACAGGAGACAAATGTAAATGGTCAGGCAACTTCATCTTTTTATTCCTGGAGAAATGTTGTTTTTTTCATAACTCTTCCTTGTAGGTTTTGTTTTCTCATTTCATAACTGCTTTAACAAAAGAACTGTGCCATCAATTTTGCTAGATTGCATTATTCATGTGGAGGTAATACACACCAAATTCAATGCACAAAGGAAAGAAATACAAAAGAACATTCTATATTATTATTCATATAAACACAAGAAAACTTCCAAAATCATGCTGTCCTGTTATATTTATGACCCAATAATATTCTTCAGCTGCGTAGTTCTTAATGTCCAAACACATCTTGCTGCCCTGTTTCTCAAGGAAATCTTGGTATCTATTTGTTTATCCTGATTACCTTTACAACTTGATTTTGCTCTGAGACCCAGGCAGCCAATAACTAATTTGGGGAAAGGATCATTCTTACACTCAGGTCTGTGACCTGAGCTGCTGATTGTAATGGAAGCTATTAGCCTATTCCAGAAGAATGTGAAAATGAAATGTTTTTATTAGGATTGCATTTTTGCTGGACTCTCCAGGCTCATTTTGAAGGCCTTTTTTGTGCTGATGGTTATTAATTTTGGCGTGATCTTGGAATGAGGTTTCCTTAGCTTCTCCTAGGCCTGTCTGACCCAAAGACTCTGCTCAGCTTCGTGCTCTTGTTTACCTGTCAGCCTGCTCGTTTCCCACTGGCACCTGGCTGAGTGGTGAACCAGCAGTGCTGGGTTAATGACTGGGCTCAATGAGCTTAAAGGCCTTTCCCAAACTTCACCTTTATTTTTCCTTTATTTTTCCTTAATCATATTTCTGAGAAACCTCCCAGTCTCACCTAGCTGGGTGCTTGGGAATTTATTGAAATCTTTGTTTGACTACTGCATAATTCACAGGAAGGTGCTTAATAATTTCTGGGCCAGATTCTCATCTGGTGGAAAAGGATGTGGATGTCAGGTAGGCAGCTCAACTGCACAGCATCTCCTGCCCCAGAGTGGCCATCTCAGAGTCACTGCTGCTCTTGGACTATGGGAGATGCAACATTGAGCTTTTTGGTCTGCTCAGGTGGTGTTACCTTCCATTCAAAAGCAATTAGAGTCCTCAATATTGCACACACACCATTTACTTGCTTTCTAATTTAGTACTATACTAAGGAGAAATTACTTTCCAACAGAAAATGTCAATGGTTTCATAGCAACCAGAGGTACCTGAGAGCTTTCCTTTCATGTTAAATCTCATTATAAGAGCATCAAGCCTGGTGCTTTATGCCTCATGTTGGTGTGAGAGACTGACTGCTGCATCCAAGCAGCAGAGCCAGACTCTGGAATCTGCTCCTTGCACATGCTAGAACCAAAATCTAAGAGGCCACCAGCTTGTTCTGTCAGAAGTTGGGTGCTTTATTTTAATTAACTTCAACAATTTCTTCAACAGACAGAAGGTTGTTTTAAATGGGTTTCATCATCAGATCTTTTATTTTGTGGAATGGCTTGATTTCGTGCTCAGAAACTGTGAAATGAGAAGTTACTGCAGAAAAACCAGTCAATATTAACTACCTTCCAGCTGCTTTCCTACTAAAACCAAATGGCAACCAATGCTGCAGTCTGATCCAACACAGACTATTGGAAAGGCAAAAAAAAAAAAAAAAATCTAATTTTTATTTCTTATAGTTGTCAAATGCATTGTGTCTTGTAGGCTGTTTTTGCCGTGAACTGAGCAAAGATTTTCTGCATGGGTTTTAAAGTGGGATTCTCCTGGGGAAAAGCCAGCTCCTGCTTGAGCAGCATTACCCTGGGGCTGTGCAGTGGTGCAGAAGGCAGGGAAAGCAGAAGGAGACGGGAAACCATTGCACTGTGAGATGGTGACAGGTGATTCCTTTTGTTCCTGCAGTACCTGGAATGCACAATGACACAAGGTTATACCTGCCTCAGCTATTGCCTCAAGATAAACATTAATTTTCAGCGATTTCTCTGGTTTTATAGTTCACTCATGGCTCTCCAACTGCTGTGTGCAGGTTGCTTGGCCTCATTAGGTCCAGCATTATGTGAGTTTTTATTTTTCTCCCCAGAAAAAGGAGTGCATTTGGGGGATTTGTCCCTGACCAAGTGCAGAAGTTCATCTCAGAACCCAAATGCTCTGCAAATGTGAAGCAGCAAAAACAGGAGCTTGCAAATGCTTTATATTGGTGCTATACTTAATTTTTTTTCTCAGCGCTTAATACAAATTAACTGTTTAGTTCAGGTTTTATTGACTGGTTGTTACAGTGCTTAGGAAGTTTTGGGGTCAATTTAATGAAAAAAAAAAAGGGACTGACTTCTGGCTTTGCTTCTTTGGTCAAAAATGAGTTATAGTCTCAATAAATCAGAACATAAAGTAAGAAATTTGTCTTTGTTGGGCTTTGTATGGGGAAAGAAATGAGTTTCAGCTGATGTGGGATTTGGTAAAATTAAATATGCCTGCTGGGAAAAGCTGTTATTGGATATTATAAGAAAAGATTGATTTCAAAAAGCTCAGACTGTTGTATGAAGAATCACTGAAATCAGTATTTTTATACAGCAAAGGCATAAAAATTCCACTGAAACAATGAGTCACAATTTCTTCATAGAAACAGGATTCCAAAGAACCTTGAGAAGAATGAGGCAGGTGCCCCAGGGTTGGCATAGTGATGAGCTTTCCTCTCACTGTACACCTGAACAAATGAACAAACTAAATTTGCACATTGCTCAGCATGGCTACACCTTCTGTTGCCTTTTCAGCCATCTTTTTCAGTGCTTTTTTGTAAACATGATTTTATTATCCTAAATGAAAAGAGTATTTCATACCATATCTGGACTATTCCTAAAACTTTAATTTCCTTACCTTCAGCTTCACACAGCTTATAAAAGATAATTGGGCTGCACTTGTGTAGGCCCTGTGCACTTGGATGTGCAGGAAATTATTTTCCCCAAATAAAGCACCTCACAGCAGACTGGCTGTGTTGTCATGTTGTTTGAACTTTGATTGTGTTCTGAATAATCCTGAAGTGAGCTCTAATTTTTTTGTTTGTTTGTTTAGTCTGAGTCAGATTTTGGGAGATTCTTGTTTGCTTTTACTTAATTTTGTTGTTGGCCATGTGAGGGATAAAACCAAGCATTTAAGTCTTTGACTGGCAGCTGTGCTTAGCTAGAAGTGCAGTTACAGGTTATAAAAGTAGACTAAGGATCTTTTAAAAATGTTTTATATGTCGTGTTTGTATGTCACACATCACTTCATTTTTTATAAGCTAAGAATTATAATTGTGGACTGTGACTCATAATCCATAAGAAATATATATAGATATTTAAGATTTCTAACAGAAATGAAGCATGACAGTTGCAGAACTAAAGCTGATTCTTGTAAAAATAATAAATCCATGGAAATCATAGAAACACAGATCATTGCACAGATAGAGACCAATATAACAAACCAATAGGCATAAGGATGCCCAAGGAGAAAACTGATTATGAAAAATAGAAAAGAATTTATGCTACTCCAAATCCATAAGAAAGAGAACAAAAGAAAGAAAATGTGAAAATTGGCTTGAATATTGGTACCTTAGCATAAAAAATAATTCCCTCAGGCAGCTGTCCATCTGGTGCCAGTGTGTGTCACACAAACCAAGGTCATCTTAACAAATGTGTGACATATTCATAGCTAACAAGATTTGTTACCTGTATTGTTTGTTATGTTTCTATGATGTTTATTTAATTGCCTGTATTCCATTAAAATTAAGATCTGATTTCATAAGCTTCAGAATTTGTTCTGCTTCTATGAATTCCCCACCTTCCCTCCCAGTGATTTTGTATTTTAACCATTTATGGCAGGAAAAGCTGAAGTGTTCATGTTTCTAAAGAGTCTTAGGAAATGATAATTGATTGCCAGTACTGTGACCACCTTCAAACTCTGAATTAGGCTGTTGAGGCACAGGGTATTTATTTGGTCATCCCTTCAGCACTTGGAATATTAGAAAAATACCATTATTACCATAATATCTAATGCAAAACCAGGGCTCTATCATAGCCATAATACGTTCAACTGAGTTATCCTTCTCCTCCTCCCTTTCTAGATCATTCCAAGATATGATTTGTTGAAAATGTATGCATGCTTTTCATGTAAGGAGGCAATGCTTTTTTCCAGTACCATGAAAAAAAATTGTAATGTGTGTGGGTTGCTTATACAACTCACTCTGCAGGTTGGTCTATTGGGCTCTAAATCTGACCTATTATTTTTGCTTCCTTCAGTACATTGGCTTGCATTTAATGCCTCATCTCTTTTCCCTCATGATTTCAATGGCAAAATTTGTTCAGTTTTCATTATGGTAAAAATTCCTTTAAGGTTATGGATAAAAACAGAATTTAAAGTAGTATGGTGATATTAAAGTCTCTGTTACAGATGAATAGCAGAATATTGGGAATGTTCCTGCTATCTTTGCTGCAGGAAAAAAAAAGGATATGTACAAAGTTAGAGGTACAAGAAGGTTTTGGAGGGCAGAGAAAATGCATTCCAGTGGGAGATTTCTGTTGAGCTTATGAAAAAAGAAAGTTAAGCCTGTATAAACACCTTTCTGTGAAGAAAACATGAAATACTACAGGATTCTTTAATCTACCAAAGAAACATATAGCAAGAACCAGTAGCTGGGAGCTAAAGCAAAGCAATTTCAAATTAGAAATAAAGCACTTGCTGTTGCTTTTTTCTCTCTGTTTCACAGAGATGGTAATTAAACTTTGGGGCAGGCTACTTTGCAGTAGAAAATGGTAGGCGTCATCTCTGGAGACTTTAAAATACAGTTTATATACTTTCTGAAAGTTATTTTTTGCCTGAACACAAGTAATGGGGGGCTCAATATCAGAGGTAATTGGATGGAATATAAGTATCTGAAACAAAAACTCAGTGTAGATGAACTAATCTCTTCTCCTGGCTTTAAATGTATGAAAATATAGATTACATTACTGCATTGTGTTTGTTTCCTACACCTAATTGGTTTTCTTTCAAGACTCAAAAATCTTTAGTCACTGCAGGTTGCATCACTAACCTTTAAGAATTCAAAACAATGCTCTTTACTGCTTGCTGAATTGTCACATACTATATGTCTCTAAATCCATCTGAATGTGCAATTTCCAACTCCTGATTAGCACCAGGAGCCCAGTCAAGGATGACAGAACAGCATCCAATTCTGTTTATCTCTACTGCAATAGAAACAGTCAAAAGCTGCATACGGGCCATCCTACAGCTTAAGTCTTTTCAGGAAAAACTGCTTGTAAACATGTTATATCACAGGGGTTATTGATGGGAATAGGGTGATTGACAGGAAATTTTAAAAAACCCAAACCTTTCTAAGATGAATTACAGTAAAATACATAACCCACAGAGAATGGACTGACTTCAGTGTCAGTTTCTGTGGACAGATTCCCAACTCGCTGGGTAGAAAGTGCCACCAGATATTTGCAACAGTTCCAATCCCAGAGCAAGATGCTTTCTTGATTCCAAGGACACGGTGCATATATTGATTTAAATTTTCCCTATTCTCCCTGAGCAAGTCAGAAATTGCACTGAGTTGGATGTGTGACAGGGAGAGTGTTCAGACAAATTAGTGGGCTGGGGTTAAGCCATACACTGTCTGTGTCCAAAATGCCCTATCAAGGAACTCAGAGGATTATTTTCTGAGGAGTGTCAGCTACTCTTGCAGTGCTGATTTAATACAAAAATGTCTGCACCAACTCTGCCCTAATCCCCACTCTTCCTTCTTATGCTTTACTGCATTCTCCTCCATCAGCTCTTCCTACCAGAATGTGATTCCACTCTTTCAAACACCTTTTGGTTTGATTCACTTTGTCTCATTGAGTATTTATCTTCTTCCTATTTCTGATTGCCACTGATGTCCTTTCTCCTAGAAGATATATTCACCTATTCATATATTCACTATTTTTTCAGATTTTATTTATATCAGGTTGGTAGAAAAATATAATAAATTACTGTGACTCTGGAGAGCTCACAGGAATAAATTGTCAAAGACTTTTAATAAAATTATGCTGGTTTCTAAGGCAGGGTCTTTGTAAACAAAGGCATTGCACCAGAATTAAACTTTCCTGTCTAAGCTCTGACAACAGGTCTTGAGGGTGCCATGCTTTGCTTACACCAATCTTGAACATGGATAGATCATTGGCTTTTCCCAAACTCTGCCTGTCTGTAAGGAAGTTTTCATGGTCAGTGTTGCTATCAGCCCAAACCCCATGTACTCTTTGCTCCTCATACAGATTTTGTCCCAGTCAGGACAAAGAGAACTCCCACAGTGGTGCTTTACCTCCCCCAAAACACTTTCCCTTGAAAAGCAGAGCTGTAAAAAAAACCAACCAACCAAACAAACAAACAAAAAACCAATAAAACAAAAAAAAAAAATCAGTCAATCAATCCTGATTAATCTAAACCTTCAACCCCAAACCAATCCATCTTGGAGGTGTGACCTGCCAGCTGGTGGGACTCCTGAAGTTCAGAGCAAGTGTCCTCAGGTCCCAGCTATTTTGCGTGTTTGAATTAGGGGGTAAATAGTTCACCTGAGACTGCAGCTAATTTTTTTAAACTCTTCATTAATTTTAATCCTAACTCACACATCTTGTTGTAAATTGAATGCATTATCTCCTTTCTCCACCACATGCTATTATATAGGTACTTCTTGGGTAAGAAATTGTCTCTATTAGCATTCCTCTCATGCAGAACAAGCATTCTGTCAGTGTTGGGAGCTCTTTTTTACTACAGGTCTCAAATGTGAATTGAATTTTATATAAATTTCATGCTGTGACTTAAATTATCTCCCTTGAAGAATGACTACCTGTAACACTCCTTTTAGTAGAGAGTCCTCAAAGAATCTCAACTATGGGACTTGGTAGCGGAGTTAAAAATCAAGAAGCAGGTTTTAGGTGAAAGAAAATTTTATCCAAAGCATTTGTCACAGTAATTTCAGCTGTTTCCATCGTGAGGATGAAGGCTAGCTATGATTTTTTAGAGTTCCAGGTATTTCTGATGTTCTACATTACTAAATATCAGTTCCCAGGTGTGAAACTTGGCATGAAGTTGTTAAATCCTTCTGCTTTTGCATGCTGCTTCAGAATATCCTTCACATGTAAGGAAGGATAATTTTGGAAATCCAATCAGCAACACCTATGACTGTATTTTTTGTATCTCATATGCCTGCAGAAGACATAGGAGAAGCCCAGGAGAATATTATATGAATTGTTATTACTGCCCAGGATTTCCCTCCCCCAGAGAATTTCTGCCGTCTCCCCACAGATGCCCTTTAATAGTTTTGTTCCCTGAAATCCCTCTTTTGAAAATTAACATAGACCAATAACTTCTGTCTTCTTCTTCCTGAAGGGGAGGGAAACTGAAAAGGCAGTTGCAGGTGTGTGCACTAGGAAATGAGCACTTTGCAAAAGGTTTTTTCAAAAAGCTTTTATCATGTTAACTGGTGCAGCACCCAGAGCAGAGTCACAATCATGTTCCCTGTTAAAGAGAATTGACTTAATTCATTTTCATGTTGTGACCTGCAACAGTTTAATTTACCTGAGAGCATTCTTCCTGTCAATACAGGCTGGATAGAGACATGATAACTTCAGGTTATGTTAAGTGTCTGATTTGTGATGCAGCTTACCTCTGCAATGACTGCACTGTTCAAATTAATTAATACCAGATCATTATCTTTAGAAGGCAGGCAGATGTTGAGGTTATGGTGTTTGTGAACCCTAAGCCTGTCTTTTTTTTCTGTACAGATAACCAGCAGTTGCTGTATAAATTGGAGAGCCAAGGTCTAGGCCTTCTGGCAGTCAATTGGTTTTGTAATTATCTTAGTAATAGTTCTCAATTATTATTCAGTAAAGGTCATCTTTTCTCTGCTAATGGGTCACGGCACCCCCTAGGGACCCAGAGATGGGCCAGTTCTCCTTTTTATCATGTAAATGACTTGCCATCTGTGTGCCACCCAGGTTCATCTAAGGCAGTTCTGAAAACGCTGATTATTAATATCAATGCTGCAGATTCTGACAGGATTGTAGAATTATTTTAGAATATTTTTAAAGATGGGCTGTGTTTCCTGAAATTTTCAAGACTCTATTAAATGCCGTGGACAGCTTAGTGGCAATTGTCTTTAAGTAATGCAGTGATTAAAAATACAAACTTTTATTTTAACTAGTGGCATTTTTAGTTAACAAACCCTGACACCCTTATTTCCAGCCTCTGTCTGCCTTCATTTGCGTCCCATTGTATTTACTTCTGCTATGTGATTGCCTGGGGGAAGTTAAATTACCAACCATAGATATTACACTTGCACAAAACTTCTTTATTCCCTTCTGTAGATCATGTTTACATTGCAGGCTGTGCTGAAAGTGAATAAAATGAAAAAGTCATCATTTGTTTCTACTCTATTGTAATAGCCATGCTGTAATTGGTGCTGTTTCATATAAAATTACCATATAAATTGTGCCATCCAAAGCTGCAACAGAAAGAGCAACAGTATTTACAATAAATGGCAAATCCCTGTTAATTATTGATAGCCTAATAAACACACCATTATAATTCAGTCTTATTATTCATTATTAATAATAACTCTTATTTACTATTCATTGTGTAAGGATCAATTATGATTAACTTTTCTAAAAATGAATGGTCCACATGGATGTTTCTATTTTCAGGGCTTTTTCCATTGAGGGAAAGGCTTTCTGTATTAGAATTCTCAGTCCAAGAGGACAGAACATTGCTGTACTCAAACAGCTTTTCTTGTTCCTGGTGTCCATGAAAAGCTGCTATGAGCTCTGTCAGAAGGAGTTAATGATTTTAATCATTAAATTATGTCTCTTTGGAGGTCATTACTTGGCCCAAAGGTGTGTGACTTTTGACCTAGGATGTTCTTGGCCACCTGGGCACACAGCAGTTTACCTTTAATAGTAATGAAGCTTTGCTTTACTGCTTAGCAATGTCGGGGCCTCTTTTTAAAATAAACTCTGCCAAAAATTCATTGAGGCATCATCATAAATCTTGGTGGTTTCACAGCTTAATTTTTGCTGGGGAAGAAGGCTGAATTCCAGGCATTCCAATGACAATGTGTCCCTGTGTGGATCTGCAGGGCGACCATCAGGTGTCATGTGAATGAAGATACCTTCTCCAGAAATGATTGATTTGTTGAGCCTTTGGCCTTATGATACTTTTTATGTAGATGTAACCAGACCAGTCTTTCTAGACTGCATTGCCAGAGTCAAGACTTTTACCTTTTGGTGTTGGTAGTGTCGCTGCTGGCTGTAGCAAGGACAGGACTACAAGTACTGATAGCCAACACTACTCACTTTTCCTACCAGGCTTTTGGTTTTCTGACCTCTCTTCCAAGCATAACTCAACTGGCAGTTGCCACTAAGAAATAGCACTAGAATATTGATTTCTTACAATGCAGACCAAATGCTGTCCTACTTTTTTTATATTTTGCTTTGTCACTCATTTCAGGTTTTTGATGCACAGTAACTCCACCATATCTCCTGTTAGATGTTAAATGCTGCAAGTTCAATCTGAGATGCACTGAGACAAGAAGTCACTGCCCACCAGTGCTTCTGGGGTGTGCCCTGAGTGTGCCTTGAAGTTTTCACAGTGTATGAATATGGGGCAGGAGGATGATCACCGCCTGCCAAGGTGAGTCCTTCCTTCAGATGTGGCTGGATTTCACACTGATTTATCAGTGGGGGTTTAAAGTGCACTGTCTGCAGGCAGCATACTTGAGTTATCCAGAGTTTCTTGGCACAAAGGAGTTTCTGCATATGCAGTTTTTGTTTGACAAGGGTTCTCCACTGTCTTTCCCTCACTGCCCACTTCAGAATTCAAAATATCTGTAAAATGCTCTGTGTTTTTCCATGATGTGCCAGTTCCTACCAGCTGTGATTTTCCAATACAGTGATGCACTATAAGGCAGCCAACTGACTTGTAAAAGGATATGAGTTTGTGTGCCAAGGAGAATTTAGCATAATGTTTCAACTGCAAATATAAAACACAGTTTCAGAGAAGGAAGAGAAGAAATTCAAAACATACATAAATACGATATGTATAAATATTTTTTATTTTGTTTCAAATAATGTCTTACTCTGCTGTGTGTATGGCATCTGAGACACACTGAATATTTTTAGCACATAAGAAATAATTCACTTAGTTTATGGACACAAAGCAGCGTATAAACCACATAGCTCAATAAACACTTTGTTTCCAATTCTTATGTGCATTACTCTGTGACATATCTGGAATTATTCCAGAAATTCATATCAAGGGAAGCCCTGCCAGTAGACTGAAGTTAAAACAGAAGCCTTGGGTAACTCGTGGCACCTTTACCAGCAGTGCAGGAAGAGCGTGGTTTAACACCACACCTGTGCCTCATGTTCACACCTCTCCTCAAGCTGTGCAAGGCCACACCAAAGTGTCACTGCTTAACACTGCTCCCATTGCCCAGGGGAGGCTGCACAAGTCACACCTCCATATTGAGGTGTTGACACGTCTTAAATAAGAGCAGAATTTGCTCTCTCTTTAACTGGTCAGTGGCCCTTTGCACGGCGTCCTTAGGCAGCTCTCCCAACTCCTCGTGAGGTAATTATATATTGATCTTGCCCCTTTTACAGATGAAAATGCTCACGCTGTGTTTCAAGAAAGGATCACTTTTTCATGGTGTCATGGTTCAATCCCGGCCAGCAATTCAGCTTCACAGATCTGCTGCTCACTGCTCCCCAGCGGGACTGAGGAGAGAACCAGAAAAGTGACAGGCAGAAAACACGTGGGTTGAGATAAAGACACTTTAGCAGGGAAAATAATAGCACACGGTGCAAAGCAAAGCATGGAATTCATTCCCCACTTCCCATGCCCAGGCAGGTGTGCAGCTATCCCCAGGAAAGCTGGGATCCATCACCCCTGAGGGTGGCTGGGGAACACAAACCATCCCTCTGAATGTGCCCCTTGCTGCTTCTCCCCCAGCTGAGTGTGACCCCACTGGGGATGGGACAGGAATGGGGATGGGAATAGGGATGGGAACTGGTAGTGGAACTGGGAATGGGAAACATGGAATGGAAAACTGGGAATGGAGATGGGAATTGGGACACCCTTATGTCACTTGGGGTCAGCTGTGTCCTCTCCCAAATCCCTGTGCCCCCAGCCCCCTTGCTACTGGGGTTAAGGAGCAGAAAAGGCCCTGACAGTGTAAGTTCTGCTCAGCCATAGCTAAAACATCCCTGTGCTAATCAACCCTTTCCAGCATGAATCCAAAACACAACCCCATGTTAGCTCTATGAGGAAAATTAGCTCTATCCCAGGCAAAAGCAGTACACAGTCTGTTACTCCACTTGATATCATTTTCTAATTAAGGTATAATTAATGTATAATGCAGTAGAAATACTAGGTAGGAGTGAAATTGTGACCATCTACTGTTATTGAAAATGTTCTATGAACCCCATTACGCCATTGTAAAGTTATTCTCTAAATGTCAGTGATGTGAGGAACACAAACAAGAAGCCACTGTTATTAGACATGCTTTTATTATGCAGCCTAACTGAAAGCAATATTGTGTTTAAGAATAAGCAGGGAAGTAAAATATGAGGGATTTTGATCACAGAGAAATCAGTTTTACCATGTGCTGTAAATATAACTGAGGCAGCAGCGTGCCTACTTTTCAGAAGCCAGAATATGAACAAAACGAAGGGAGGAATATCATGAATCATAATTTGCTGAAAATGCAAACTATTCAATGCATTTTGTCTTTTCTTTTACATTTTTTTCTTTGTTTTGTTTTGTTTTTAAGTAAGGTAATATACATATTTTGATCATTTTGCTGGAACCTCAAAACATAGAAATCAGCACCAATGAGACTTGAAAGCTCCATCAAATGCCTGCTGAAAAGTGTCTGTTGCTGGCGCAACTGCAAGAGCTTTTGCTATTTTTTCAGCTAACATTTGCAGCATTTCCCACCTAGTGCAGGAAATGGTGGCTGCTTGCATAAACATATATTTGAGGCTTAAAAGAGCCAACTTTGAAGTTAGTCCAACTGTTGGTGTTTATAGAGGAATGAGTGTGTCAGGAGAGAAGCTGCCTGTCCATCAGCTCACTGTGGCAAATCTGCCTTTGAATTCAGCGAGACAAGAGTTAAACTTTCACTCCCCTTGCAGCTAAAATACAGCTCTGGTGCAGTGCACTCCTGCACCGTCCTCCACGCTGCCTTTTGTGTATGGTATAATTATCAGATTCATTATAATAACTCTTGCATATAAGTATTGTACTTACCCAAGGGCAGCCTGGGAGATTTTATATTTGCAAGCCCCATTTTATTCTTCTGTAATAAAACTCTACACTGAACATAGGGTGGCACCAGGCAAACATCAAAATGTGTAATATTTAGTAGATAGAGGATGAAGACTGTGATATACTCCTGCAGAGAAATGAAAACTGGTAGATTGAAGGCAACTAAATTAATTAAGCCAAATACATAATTATTTGGCAATTTAATTATTAGAAATGCAATGAATATTTTCTTATTTATCAGATTAAACAATACTTAAATTAGTCTTCATAACAGGGAAATGAGACAAAAGTTTTTCTTTAATTTTACATTCTGACTTAAGGTTTTCATGTAAGCAGATTTTGCTAACCTGGGAATGCAGAACTGTGCAATCTCTGGGAAAACAGCAGCACCAAGGAAGTTATACTTTAGTTTTTTACAACAGAGATATGTTCAATAACCAGGTCAGCTTTCCTAGGAGAAAAGAAAGCAAATAAACCCAGACTCCCACCCGAACTTAATTTGATGCAGATGAATGAAATATCAGCAGGCTTTTGGCCCTAAGTGAAAAAGGGAACAATGAAAGGTAGTTCTTTTTGTTGGGAGATAATTTTTTGTTATTTTACACTTCTAAGATTTGAAGCCTGCCTGAAAAAAAAATTGGAATACAAATATAGGTCTTTTTTTTTTAGAATTTTTTTTTTCATTTATATGAACACAGGAAGCTAGGGAATATCTCATTTTATTGCTTTTGTGATTATAGGAAAGAAAAATCAGTAACTTTATGTGTTGTATTCCTGTGCCATATACTAGATTAATAGAAGCAGAAGATCATTATCCAGGCTAAATTTTAACCCATTCTCAGTGCAGTCCTTTGGGCCTGTCTCACTGCAGACTCTCCTATAATGTATAGTATTAATTTGAGTCTAAACCTCTGGTTTTAATGATGTTGTCTTTCTGAACCATGGGCTGTAGAGTGCTGAATACCAAACATTGTTCAGTACACCCTGATGTGAAATATTTCCCTCTCTGGTAGCTGTGCCACATGATAAGTGTTCGAAAAATGCACGGATGAGGTGCTTGGGCAAATGGTTTAGTGGTGGGCCTGGTCTTGTAAGGTTGATAACTGGTCTTGATGCCTTTAGAGGTCTTTTCCAAGCTTAAGGATTCAATGATTCTTATCTGGAACCTGCACGTGCCCCTTCCCAGGAAACTGAGTACAAAAGTTGTGCTTTTCCAGCCCCTGTGTCTGTGCTGGTCCCTCTCTTCCCAGCCGAAGTGGCTTTCCCTGGGTGAGCTGTCAAGGAGAGCGTGGCCCCAGTGCTGCTCCCCTCGTTTGCCTGCTCTGCTCTCACCTCAGAGCAAGGCCAGCCACCCCTGAGGGTCCCACGTTTTGGGGGAAACCAGGGAGGTCACAGAAAATTAAGGCAGGTGGGAGCTGAGAGGAAGAACTGCAATGGCAGGAGCTCTGCTAGAGGGGGGCCAGGAGCTGGAGGGAGTGGAGAAGCAGAGAGGGGATATTTTATTCTGAAAAGCCCAGTTATTGCATGTACAGAAGGTGTCACAACACTGAGATGTGCTCTGGTGTATTTTCTAATCTTCATAGTGAGCAGGAATCAAACTAATCCCCATTCAGCGCTGGCAGGATGGAAGTGCCTCCAGCAGCCAGTGCAAGGCACTGAGGAGGGAAACAGCAAAAAGCCTTAAAATGCTTATCTAACCCTGTAATGAGCTCATCCACTGCCCCAGGCCTTTCTAGGAAGGCAGGTACACCCAGCACTTGGCACCATGGCTGGCTGCACTCGCTGGGGGAGCTTCATAGCACTGACAAATGGCCTGGAGGGTTTCCTTAACCAACATCATGAATGATAGCAGAGCTAATGTACACTCTCCAACACTCTGCGCTGTATTTTGGGGTTTTTAGTGGTGTAGCCAAAGTGTAAAAATGGATGCAGGGCTTTTAAAACTTCCCAATAAAGAGAAAAGATTGTTTGAAGCCATGGAAGCTGCATATCCACTGGCACAGCAACCAATGCAGTTTGCTTCTCCAGTAGTGCCCTCAAGTACCTTTAGATATTCATATATAAAATGTAAGTACATAACCTGCTGTAAAAAGTTACAGCAGTGCCCTTGGCGAGCTTCCCTGGCCTGTGGAGGGTAATTACATGTGGAACACAAACACAGCTCGAAAATTGACCTCATTAGATATTCAGCTTTTTCTCATACGAGTGCTGTGAGATCTTTCCATGCTAATAAGAGTATTTGTTGTATCTTGATGGAGAATTTTGACTTTGTAACTTAATCAGAGCTCACTAGGCAAACAAAAAAAAAAGAGAAGATGTTTTTCCCATCAGTTCCAAGAAGGATTTAGATCCATACAAAGCCTTGCCAGCCTCCAATTCAGCCTGCTATTGGAGGTGAGTAAACCAGAAGGAACAGCTTGTTCTGGATGGAAATGAATCTACAGCAAAGGCCAGCTTGGAAATATAGCTTTGTGTTTCAGCCAAAAATCAGACAGAAATGGTCACAGCTGAAATGTTACATCAGGCCCTGGTATCTGCTCACAGCAAACCACACAGCTGCTTAGGAAGGCATGACTTCAAATCTATTTCTATCAGGTAAATTTATGAATGCTCCTGGGTCATTCTCATGAGTGCCATGGTTCCCACAAGTACCTGTATAAAATGGAAAAAAAAAAAGAAAAAAAAAAAAAAGACATCTGCATTTTTAACAGGCTTTCAAAATGTTTTGAGATAATTTTGTGATTGGGGGTTTTTAGGCATTTGTCTATGCTTTTAATCAAATTATGAGATTTTTGCTGATAGATCACCCTCTTTGTCTGTCCATATCAAATGGCTAATACTAAGCTAATCAGAAGTGTTTATTAGAAATGGCTTGTGCTAGAATTATGAGTTCCCAATTTTTTAAATGGAAATATAGAAATTCTGATAAAAACTTTAAAGCAGCTAGATTGCTTCTGTTCAGGAGGGCCTTACTAAGGAGTTTATAAGAGAAGATTATTAAGAGGAAAAACAGATCCCACAAATAATCAACCCAGGTGTGGAGGAATGAAGTTCAAGTACCATTTCTGCAGACAGAGTTTGGCACATAGTCAGAGAAAGAAAATACAATTATAAATTACAAAAATTACTGGCTAAGAAAATGAACAATTTGATACATATTTACTGTTTAAAAATTGAGGTGCAATATTTGTAGTTAAACATTTATATAAATGAAAGCTGTGTGTATATTTCTGTACGAGTGATGAAGGTGACCCTGATTTAGTTCATTCAAAAAAAAAAAAAAAAGAAAGAAACTTTTAAATATGTAAATCATAGATGAGCTAAATTTAGGGAGGGTTATCAAAAATGTCTGTTGTCTTTGAACATGAACATATGCTCACTATGCTAATTCTCTAGGATCCTTAGATCAAATGCTGGCATGTTTCAGTGTTTTGCATTGCTTTAAATTTTGACTTCAGATTTCATAATTTTCTTTATTTTAAGGTTATATTAGGGTTGGTTTTTTTTTTTTTTGTTCCAGTTACGAAATGCCAAATTAAGAAGGATTATCTGAAGGAAGAAATTTCCCTGTGTTCCTCTGTTAGCCTTGAGAAGTTGCATCTTGCTGGACACTGCACTGAAAGCAGTCCAGAAGAATGTGAGACCAGAATCTTTTTTAAAGGTGTAAATATGTCCCTAAAATAATGAAAGTTCCATTTTCACGCTTTTTTTTTTTCATTTAGGTGCCCAGGAAGGGAACTGGCAAGGCATTTAGCTCAAACCATACTTTTAGTATAAAGAGATAACATTAACTCAAGAATCTCTGCTGATCATTAGTCTGGTTGTTCTTTAATGTGCTCTCCCTTGAATTTTATTTACCAGAATACAGTGTGAGATAAATGGCAGACACATCTGGGAAGAGACACTGGAAGTTTTCATTCATTGCTCACCTCTCTCTCTTGGCTGATCCACAGAGTGAGTATTCATTAAATCCTTATCTCCAAGTTGTCCTGTATGGCTGAATCCCAGCAGAGGAGAACAGGTCACTAAGTGATAGTGTAAAACTGCTGCCTTGTGTTTGAAAAATAAAAACCACAGGAGGTTCTACATGTTGTAGCATGAATCCCCACTTTCTTTATTTTTTATAGCGTAGACATTGGGGGTTTTTTTGGGGTTTTTTTTTTTTGTTTTTTTTTTTTCCTTGTCCACACTCTGCTCCTATATGGTTCTTGGAATGTTCCACAATACCTAGAACAATGTTGTGAAAAGATATCAAAATATTTCACTTAAGAAAAAATGTTCTGATTCTTCATACTTTTTCAGATGATGGTATTTTGACCTTTTGGAAGAAAAGGTCTAAAATATTTGCTCTTTGAATGAAATGACTAATAGGGATTTTACAGTTTTCCTAGGTAAACTCTCCTGCTGGTTACCTATGTGTGATAAACTCCTTTGAATCTGAATTTTTTAGCATTAGCTTCTAGCCATTGCATGAAATTAAACAATATTCTACCCTTTATACCAACCATAAAAATGAGCATTAGTCTGAAAATTTTACAAGAGGAGTTTGCAAAATCAGCCAGGCTACTGGTTATTGTGGCAGTGTTTCAAATCTTAAAGTATTTACAATGATTTTGGTATCAGAGACAATGGCTATCAGGAGTTATGGTGAAGCATGGTCTTGTAGGGCAGTCTTGTCACCAACCCATGTGCAAACAAAATAAAACAACTAAGCTTCAGCATCTCCAATTAAACTCAACTCTGGTGTTCTGTTGTCCTTTAAAACAATTTGGCAAACACTCACTAGCATGGGGTTGGGATTTTTACTCTACTAAGAGCCAGTCAATGTTCTTTGACTCAGGTTGTACTCTAATCTTGGGTGCTTTAAGAACGTAAAGAGAGCTGAGGGAGATTCGTGGGGAATGACTTGGCATTTCTCCATTACTGCTAATAGGATTAGGAAAGTGATGAATTGTCACTGGAGATTTTGATATCTCCTAATAAAGACAATCTGCAAGCAATACTTGCAAGCAGCTGTTGCTATTTATGGTGCAAGTCTGTTTGGCTGGCAGAGCTGTTTGATTCCCAGCACTCAGAGCCTCCACTACCTTTTTTCCAAGCTGAGCCATCCAGGTTTGTCATCCTCCCTGGATCCAGCAGCAGCTTTGCAGGAGTCAGAAGCTACAGGAGCCAAATCCCAAAGTTGGGATGGATGTCCACTTTTAATAAGAAGGAGAAAACAAAGGAGGAAGGAGGATTGTCACAGGTTTTTAGTCTCAAATGCTTTCTAAACTGATCAAATTGCTTGGGTAAGTGATACCTGTCCAGAAGATTGTCCCCAGGCCGAGGGTCAGTCTGAGTTGAGAGGGTTCAGTTGTGTTATTTTATTGTCTCTGTTTGTACCATGTCGATTTCTCTCTTGGGGTTCCTAGGTCAGGGTGACCCCAAGAGATTTAAAAGAGTCTTTGCTTCCCTTAGCCCGACACAGCCAAAGAAGGAGTCTGGAATGTTTCCAGTTGCACTTTCAAGGTTTTTTATTTCTTCTTATCTCAGCGTTCTTTCTCTGACCTGCCGAGCTCTGGCTATCAAGGAAGCCAAGACCATCTGACCTCGAGCCTGGGAGGCTTCCACCTTGTGTACTCAAATGTACATGTCTGTGTTTACAATTTCTTCACCAATTCCTATCATCTATTAGACTATGAATCTTTACCTTAAACCAATAGAAAAGTGTCACCGTCACACCAAGACATGGAGGACCAGGAGAAGGAGAAGAAGGTCAGGACACGCCCAAATTCCTCCATCTTGTACCCCTTTGAACTCCATTCTAAAAATCAAAAAATTCTACTTTTTTACCTTCTGTTAGTTCAAATATCACACTACTAAAACCTTTGTGACTTGTAATTCCTCATGCAAAGTTGGCAGTTTTTTCCACGGGCTAAAATTGAAGCCACAGGTGTTTTTTACTTCATGCCAAGGTCTCTGAGACCCCTGCCAGGGTCTCAAGACAGCCAGGGCAGCCAGACAGTACCACTTTGCTCATGGTGTAACACTTAACTAATTAGCTAAATAATGTGGCTGCATGTCCAAAGTTTTTAAAGTTTCTCACAAAACCAGAATTTAATGAGATTTTAATGATTTTTGTTGTCAAATTTTGTTCACTGATAAAAGGTATGATGAGACGGAGATTTATACCTTTTCACTGTCTGTGAGAAAGAAGTAAACTAATGTGCATATACTTGGACAAAACCTTTTGAATTACATCTTTCTTCGTTAAAATAGCAAAATCTAGCACATTCAATCCCTGACATTTATGAAAATAAGCATAATATATTGAATTTTCTTGACCCAATGCCACTTTGGAACATGTTTCAAAATGTTCAAAGCATTTCATTAGAAAACTTTTTAAGACATTCCAAATTTTATTTTAATTTTAAGCTAACTAGTAATATTTTTGCAGATAACAATCTGTTATTACCACTAACTGGTAATTGTGTTTGCAGAGAAAAGTATTCCTATGAAATGAATTATTTTGAGGTTTTAATAATAAAGATAGGTTATTTCATATATTACCTCACCACAGTGTGAGACTAGGAAATTTCCTTCCATTTATTCCTTATTTTTAAAAAGTGATGCGAATGTGGTGATGTTAAACAAGTCAGAGAATTAGTTCTAATAACAGAGAGTGTTATTCAGCAGAAGTGCCAAGAAAATAGGTTTTCTCACAAAAACCAAAACTAAACAGTAAACAAAGGACATTTAAAAACATTTGTCTGTGGGCAATCAGCTGGTTTTGGTGTTTAAACTGCACTGACAGTCATTGTCCAAATAACAAAGGGTGAATGCTTAGACATGCTTTATTGAAATAAATTGGAAATACCCTATAAAGACACAGAAGAGTTGACACTTTACCTTACACTCCCTTAACACCAGGGAGTGTGTGGTGATATGAATCCATCCTTTGATAAAGATAGAACACAAAAAATGGAGAAAGCAACTCAGATTTACAGAATAATTTAAGGACATTTATAGCCCATTTTCACTGCCACATTGCGCCAGAAGAGCAAAGCAGCAGAAGTGATATATAGATCATTGATTTTTATCCCTTTCAGAGCAGCCCTTCTTAGTATTTTTAATGAAACATTAAATGATTGTAATGTAAACTGTAACAGAATGGCATAGTTTTATACTTTCTTAATTGGATGCTAATATCCATGTCAGTATTTGCATGAAAAATGGTGTACTAAGCCAAAATATCAAGGTTTTTAAAACTCATAATCATTCTTCTGCTGATACCATCTGTCAGCTTAATCTTCACCTCCCAGAATTCAATGAAGAGGGTGCCTTCAGGGGAAGGAAAAGAAAAAAAAATGACAGTTATGAAAGTACAGTAAATTGAGTTTAAACCATGGGCCTGAAATCCCATTTGATTATATAGGGATAATTTGTTATTAATTGTCAAAGTTGGAAAATATTTAAGAATTGCTGTTGGGGCACTGTTAGTCATCTTCCCTGAAGGAGCTGTGGAACCCCCAGGGGGAGGGATGGAGAAGGAAGGGATGGGATGGAGAAAGGATGGAGAAGGGACGGAGATGTGATGGAGAAAGGATGGAGAAGGATTGGAGATGTGATGGAGAAAGCATGGAGAAGGGACGGAGATGTGATGGAGAAAGGATGGAGAGCATCTATATTTATTTATATATATTATCTATATATATTTATATACATTGTAGTTTCATTGTACTTTGTACTGTTACATTTCACTGTCTCCCCACATTTCATACAAATTTTCTAAATTATTTGTCCTATGTTTCTGATCTGGGATTCCAGAATGACTTGAAGTCATCCTACTGAGAACCTGGAATCGAACTTAAAGTGATCCTACTGAGCAAATTTTCCAGAACCAGAGTCCTCAGATTGGCATTCTGGTAAGTTAATACCAGGAGACTGTTCCGGAATACTTTGAAAAAAGGGATCTCTATTTTTCTTTTCTCTTTCTTCCTCCCCACCCTTCATTCAGCAATTGAAGATTACCAGAGGGAGGAGAGTGTTTCATATATTTCCTTGTAAGTTGTTTTAAACCTCAAGTAGTTTATCCTATTTCCATTTATTAATACAAGACAGACTCTAAAGTACACAGAGACACAGCACATATTCATTTAGCAGTGACAGGTTAACCAGGCTTTCTAAAGAATATTAGTCTCTGTTCAGTCAGTGCCTTTCTCCAGCTCCAGCGTGGAGAATCTGAATGAGGAATTAAACTCCCCTATCAGATAATAATCAGTCATTCTGATAGGAGAGAATTTCCATACTTTATCTGCCAAGGTGAAATTCCACACAGGGCAGAAGAGCAGCCAGAGGCAGGGAAACCACTTCAGCTGGCATGAGTCTGTTGGAGCCTCAAACAGCACAAAGGCTTCAGGTGGCTCCTTCCAAAGAGACTTTTTTACTGCAAGACATGGAATCACCTCCCTTCTGGAGAAGTTAATTGTGGTTACACCAAAGGCCACATTAATTTCATCATCAGCTTACAAATCAAAGTTGGGTCAATAAGGACCTATGTACTACTTCAAATAAAAAAATCCCTTAGAAGGGGAGGAATTATTTGCCCTCCCTTTGAAGTACTTCTCTTGGGAAATGAAATGGAGAAGGGCAGAAAATGACACCACCATCTATTTTATAAATTCTAAATGCCTTTTCACATTCATAAGCCTTTAAGCCAGAGCTTCTTGGCTTTTCATGTTTTTTCAAAGGGGATTTGAAACTGTTTTTTGTAAGCATGCTCATCTTACTTTTGGGTTTCACCTACATATTTCTGTAGAAGTCCACTTTAACTCAAAACCTGGCAAGTAATTTAGCACTTATTTATTGAAACATGTGCATGAGCCTTAAAACCACCAGACAGTTGCAGCACAAACATCTGTCTTTTCAAAAGATTACACTCTGTCAAAATGCCCCAGAGCAAAATCTCTTGCCTTGGTTTGAAGTAGAAGCAGCAGCAGCTACAGTAGTTAGAGAGCAAGTATTTTTGGAAAGATGACAGCTGGGTTGTCAGACATTAATGCTGAATTACACAATGCCTGTATGCTACAGAAGAGATGTAATAAGCAATTATTCTTACATTATCATATACAGGGCTGCCAAGGTACTGTCTGAGAGGCAAGATAAAGGGCTTGGGGTCTGTACTGGTTCCATTGATGCTGGGGGGTTTCCATCAAGTGAAGTTAAGTCTATTTTCAGTCTTGTCATCTAAGGAAGTATCAGCTTAAACATCTGTCATGGCAAAAATATCAACAAATGGCATCTCCAAGGCAGAATTATCCCCAGCATGAGAGAAACAGGCAAGCTAGTTACTGTAACTGCTGCTGATCAGAATTTAGCTTCTTCATCAGCAGATTTAGTACAGAGAGTAAAATCATATTTACTTAATCTTCAGCGTTGGAAGTCTCAACAAATTTCATTGTATTTCACATATGTCATTTTTACACAGCACTGTTAAAAAGATCACTGCAGTCTTCAAAGAAAGTAAGAGGTCTCTGGGTAGTATTTATTTAGATCTTTTCTCATCTGGAAAGAGAAAATAAAAGAACTCCAGTCAGGGAGAAGGATGAGCAAACATATTGAATAGCTCCTTTGTCAAAGAAAACAGCCAAGCAAGCCTAGGGCTGGAAAACAAATGACTAGGGGTGATATGGCACAGGCCTGTGCAATTATAAATAAAGAAATTAAGATAAAGGAATTGCTCACTTTTTCTCAAAATAGAAGAACAAAAGGACAGCAATGGGCTGTTGGGGTTACAGGTTCCGAACAATCACAAGGTCATTTTCCAAAACCCATTTAAATGATCAGTTTAGTTAAACTAGTTAGTTAAACAACTAGCCAAATTGATGGCTAAGAACTAGAAATACATTTGAGGTTAAAACTCCAGCAGCAGAACTGATGGAAGGAAAAAACTCCATTGAGGACTTAGTAGATGTAATTTCTGCCTCAGTTGCAAAGTCTTTTCCTTGTAATTTCTCCCTTGGTATGCACTGCTGGAGAGTGGCTGATGGCCCAAACCAGACCTGATGTTAATCTTCTCATGCTCTAAATCACAAGGCTGGAAATTTAACTCCTTCCAATTGTCAGGAACCCACTGAAGTCAGATGAGCCATGCAGATTTTTTCTGAGGGCCTCTATGTAACTATCAGAAAAAAGGAAGGACCTTAGGAAAACAAATATAAACAGAAAGGTTTTAAGAAAAGTTATTCAAAAGTCTTTTCATTACCTTAAGATGCCAACTATTAGAAATTCTATTTGAAATAATTGTGTGGTTTTCTAAGAAGCATCATTCAACAGCTGCTCCATCTCAGCTCCTGGCAAAGCTGATAAGGACAGTTCTCCAGACATGACTTTGCTAAACCAAGGCAGGGTATTATTTTCAGTCAGATTCCTCAAAAATTATTTTTAGCCTCATCTCACACTTCTGGTTTCTTAGATTTCATCTCAGATTAAGCAGTAACTCATCCAGAGAGGACATGAAAATAGTTGAATCCAACACAATTAAATAAATTCACAGTCAAGTCATGTTAAGAAAGATCAGTGTGTTTCCCCTTCCACTTGGGACCATGCAACATCCAACTGCCCAGCTATTTTTTGGGAAGAATGACAGGCTTCAAACACAATGACAGCTAAGCAGAAGCCTTACTTAGACGATCAGCTGAACCAAATGGGGCTGTACCACCTGAAGGCAGTTTTATGTGGTATTAAATGATTCAGTAAGTATGTCACTGAGAGTCACTAAATATTGTTTGTCATGTTAAACAGGATCTGCTTCCCCTTTCATTTTGGAGAGACCAAAACCTGTAAGATTCTGCTCCACATTCACTTTTCCAAGCTGAGAGAAGAGTGAATTCTGCTGTGGAATTCTGATTGTGGATTCCTGATGCCTCTGTTCCAGCACACCTATTTTCCAGCTTGGCTCTGGCTTCATCCTTCCTCTGACTGACCCACAGTTGGGCTGGTAGCTGCCCAAGGACACTCAGCAGTGCCAAATACACATTTCAGGGAGCCTCTAATGAATCCCCACTGAAATTTCATCAACTGTGCAAAGTAGATTGATTAAATGCTACTTGCCACACAGGTAAATGTTTTCTGGGGTGTGCATTTATTGGTAAGAAAAATTGACTAGCAGGGTACCTGAATTTCGTTCACAGCATCTATTCATAGCACATAGACACATTGTACAATTGCAGTCACTATTAAGAAAAATCAACAAAAGGCTACAGCATTATCTGTGCTTCTCCAGCAATTTCCTCTCACAAATTAGGCATGCCTTACTTTTCCTTTTGTTGTCCAAGGAAGTATTATTTGTATAATGTTCCACTGTGCTTTAAATAGTTTTCCAGACCATTTCTCAGATGAACTAAGAATAAAGTTACCTGCTATTGAACTACTGTTATTCCTTTGTTGCCTCAGATTCTCAGTTTCAGATGTGCCAGGGTTAAAAAAAGTCCTCCCCAACTCTCACAAAGCCCTCCAGGGAGTCACTGTCACATTTAATCTTTCCCTGTCTCCCTGTTTCTCAGGGTGTCTTCTGAATAACAGCATTTTGTCTATTTTATTTGCTCTTTCTCTTACACACACTCAGTTGAAGAAAAGTAATTGAAACTATGGCATCTCACCTTGCAGTGTCTGTGTAGTTTGAACCGAGGTGTGTCTAGAGATCAAATTTCTGCTTATCAAGTGCATAAATGTGATCCAAAGCCTGGAGACATCAGTGAACTCTGCAGGAGTTCACTTGCTGAGCAGGTGTTCATGGCTCACCACAGGAAGAGAGATTTAGGGTAGAAATAGCTTTTCACCTCTACAAACTGAGTAGCTTTTTGCTGCAATTTGCACCTCTGGACCTCCCAGTAACACCCAGGTTCCTCTGAATGAGTCTGGCAGCCTGGTCTGAGCACAGCTGTGAGCTCTGTGTCTCCTGCCTGGCTTTTGCTGTGAAACACAAACTTGAGATGCTGCAGGAGCTCTGTGTCTTGCTGCACTTGGGCCACAGTGGCTGCATCTCTTTCCATGCCATGGTACACACACTTCTGACTCACCATCAGAAAATTCTTCCCATTCCCTACAAACTGACCATGCTTTCAGGTATGCAATATTTTTTTTAAAGAATCAGAGTGAAACACCAGCCAGGAAATGGGTACTCAAGGGATGGAAATGCTCTCATGCTCCACCTCTGACTGCTGCACTTTCTCTGTAGTACATTTCCTTCTGTTTTTGCCCAGCTCGTTTTGTGTCTTACTGCATCCAGTGAAACAGGTTGGAATGCTTCCCTCAGAAAATCATAATGAAGCAGCCACACAACCTTGCTGTCAAATACATTTTGTTAATTTTCCCTTCATTTGATCTCTCCCATTTACACAATGTTTCACAGTTCTTTGTATTCCCATTCTAAGTATTTCATGTGCAAACCTGGCCTTAAAATATCTGCTGGCTGCTTTCCCTGCCTTATGTTTTAGCCAAGCTGTATCTAAATTACCTTAAATTTATTTTTTTCTCTCATGTAAATGTTTACAATTTTTTGGCAAGGTTTTTTGTGGGGTGTGTTAATGCTGTGCTTTGCCCTCTCTCCCATCTGCAGTGGATTTTTGGCACTGAGATGTCCAAGGGCAGCTGCTGGATCACACCCTGAGGATTCCTGCTGAGCTTCTGTTGTGGAAGACCTGGCATAGACAGGAAGAAAAGCTGCTTTTAAGGTATGGTAAGATAAAAGAGAGCAGCAGCAGCTCTGTGAAAAGCTCTAGGACTGACTGTACACATATTATGTCTCGATGCCCATTTTTATTTTAGGCATTCCTTAGAATGGGCCTCTTTTTATAAGAGATAATTTCTTATTAAATTTGGTCTTTGATCTCCAAGTGGAGGTTTGGGCACAAGTACAATTTAAAATTATTTAACAGCAGAAATTATAATAGTAGTTGTGTTGCCTTCTTTAAAGTAAGTTTTGTCTCTGCTAGTGAATATCTGCAATTTGTGCTATTGTTCCTCAAATGAAAGCATGGGGTTTTTTTTACAATGAAGAATACTATCACAGATTTGGAGAGCTCTTTGGGTAAATAAACCTCCTTTAATGTCCTTAGCCTTTCACTTGGACATTTATTCACTATGGATCTAATAATTGTGATGAAATCCATAAAATATTTTAGTCTTTAAACTGACAGTGTGGCCAACATAACACAGCTGGCCTTTTTGCTTCTTTCACATCCATTTTGGGACAGGTAGGGTGGCCAAATGACCCTGCCACAGCCCACTGTCCTGATGTCCCTAAGGGCAGTGATGCAATAACCTCACTTTCTTTGTCCAGCTGCA
Source organism: Taeniopygia guttata (assembly GCF_048771995.1). Taxonomy (NCBI): domain Eukaryota; kingdom Metazoa; phylum Chordata; class Aves; order Passeriformes; family Estrildidae; genus Taeniopygia; species Taeniopygia guttata. Next base: position 20,268,667 of record NC_133034.1, on the reverse strand, counting down.
AATTTTTAGAAGGTTTGGGAAGATTTATCTTCTGAGGGGGATATGAATTTTCATTTCCATCAAAATTTATCCAAACAAAATGAACACAAGCCACTTTTAAACACAGAAGTTTTGGGTTTATTTTTTTTAACTGCATAACAGCAGCTGCTTTCCTCCTGAGAACCTGGCTTAGCACGTGGTGTGAAATATTGCTACATGCATTTCAGTAACTCAAAAGCCCAAATATTGTTGCTGTGTAGCAGAAGTGATGAGGTTCTTGAGAATATGAGTGGTGAGCAGTTACTCAGATTAATAACAGGGTGTCTGCAGTCCACTAAAGAGCATTGGCAATCACTCAGACACCTGAGCACTGCACAGGGGGGACATTCACAGCAGAAAACATTCAAATATATTGCTGAAAATACATGACATTTCTAAATGTTATGTATTTTGTGACTAAATGAAGCTCAGAGTCATGCTTGGTCTACTCAGGATCTAACTAACAAGAAGATTAAATGTGAGTGGGAGATGCATGACTTGAGATCTAATCAGTGGGAACACACACAGCAAAATGAACGAGAAACTGATGAAATGTGTAAAAAGAGGGATTGGGAAGTGGGTTTTGAGCTCTGAGCATGTTGCTGGGCTCTCTCTGTGCAGTGTGGCACTCCCTGCTGTGCCCCACTAAAGGGGGTGGGTGACAAACCCTGTGCCTGGACACACCTGAGCCCGCCACTTTGGCCTTTGGAATCAGGATTTGTTCCAGGGACTGCAGAAGGGAGGAAAGGGTCCAAACCCACATTTCTCAGTCAGCCCAGGTTCAATTAAGTGGCCTTCCTGCATTTGCAGTTCCCTGTGTCTCAACAGATAGTAGTTATAGTTTTAATTATCTGCAACCAGATAATTAAAGCTGATGGGCATCTTGATAGGAACAACTTGTCATGGCACAAGGCTTCATAAAGTTGACAGTGGCTCTCTAGGCAGCAAGTGCTTTTGATGTGATCTCCAAACTGTTTAAGGTGTGTTTGAAATATTAAAATAGAAATGGCTGCTTTATTTCCTGGCTGGCTCAAGCTTGTGCTTTGGGTCAGATCAAAATATATTTTTAATGGTCAGTGCTAGCGGGGGTGCTGAGGGATGATGTGGGAAAAGGGAGATTAGGACTAAATTGGCTTCTCTTTAGAATGCTGGGAAGAGAAGGGAAAACAGGAGCTATCAGGGAGTGGCAATGATAATGTTCCATAATCACTTTTCAGTGTTTTTCCTTCAGAATCAGAAACAAAATTACTTCGTTGACACTAAACAGATAATCCAGCTTTCATGCCTGGATTATTATAAACAATATTTATAAGAAATATAATAATAAAAAATATATATGTGTAAAAACTAATATTATTCACAATGTCTGGTTAGACTTCAGACCATTGTGTCCAAGTTTGAAATTATTGCCCTTAACTGACCATGATTTCTTTCATCCAACAGCTTGGCAAACGATACAATGGCAAGTTTTGGATAATCAAATAAATAGATATAAATTAAAGCCCAGTATTTCTCCATTCCACTGTTCCAAAAGACCTTTAACAAACACATTTTCAAGGGAATTATAAATTTCTTTGTGTTATGAGTAATGCAATATTAAGCATATGCCTCAGCTCTTGAATTATGGTTTATCTTTGATATTAGTGATCAAATACTCGTTGTCTTGATTATTTAAATAATTAGATATTTTATCAGTTTCCTTGAAAAGCTCAGAATAAAGAGCAAAACCCCTTGAAGGGCTATTCAATATTTAGTTTACTGCCAGCAGAATAATCATCAGGCAGGAGGATACTGCAACAGGGGAAAAAATGTTGCAGAAAGTTCCAGATTTTCAACATGAAAATCTTTACCACCTTTGCTGTGTTATAGTTACTTCTTGCAAAAAAAAAAAAAAAAACAAAAAAAAAAACACCAAAAATCAAAAACTGGAGGCCACAGATCCACACCTGAGGATATCACAACTGTGGGAGCGTTAAAGGAAGCAGAGCCATCCCTTACCCAGCTGAAGGCTCTGCTCAAGCATCCATTCTGCTTTGACTTAAGTGGTGTTTAAAGACAATAACACGAGGAAACTCTTCATTTCACTCTTGCAGAAGAGGTGATGCAAAGCTTCTATTTTTATGCACGAAAATAGAATTAAAGAGCATATATAAATAGAACTGGAGATGTAAATTCCCCTGGTTTTTTATGAACATCAAATAGTGGCACCAATGAAATCCCAATGTTTTTAAGGTTATAATTTACCAGTGGCATGAAAAGAAAAATTAGTATTTAGATCTTTGTTATGCTTAATCATTTCAAGCTTTCTGACTGCTGTGAGGATGTCATGGAACATTAGAATAAAATCAACTCAATGCTCATGCATAATGTGTGAGAAGTTTTTTGTCTGCAATAATTTCTACTCTTTCCTACTAATTGTCATCAGCAGAGGATGCAAGCTGCAGTTGTCTTGCTAAATATAAATATAGCTACAGTATTTTTTGTTCAATTTATTCATTTATCTCGCCCTGGGTGTACACACCATGTACAATGTATTTCTACAGAAAGATAAAGAGAGTATTCCAGTGTGTGTGCACTGTAGAAATGAGAGGTATAGAATTTATAAGTGCTTTTTATTTTTATTGAGAGACAAAATATAAGAGTGATTGCCATCACTTTCTGCCACAGATTTTGGTTATGGCTTCATGCTCCAGATGCTTATGGAAGCATGCAGAAATATATTCTCAAAAAAAGTCAGATGTGGCTTGACATAAATATTAATTATTTTACAATTTAAATCTTTTAAAGTATTATCTATTAAAAAAGAGTTCACCACAAATCCTCCATAATAAAACACTGTTATTCCCATATATCGCTGTAAGTAACACTATCTACATAATTTCATAATGAGATTAAATGTTTGATTTCACCATCCTGAACTACCCCATTGCAATGAACAATACAAAGAGCTACAAACACAATGTTGGGGGGTTTTTTTAAGTGTTTGAGGTGCTTTTATGAACATATGAATAGTTCGTAATTTCTGAAGAAAAATATGTGCTTTTCCAAAATCAAGCACTACATTTGCAAAAGGCTTTTCCTTTTCCTTCGTACTGGATCAGAAATAGAAAGATTGCAGATGTTACTAAGTAGTCAAGGAGAAAAAGGATGACTGGGAGCATTATAAGCAGGTAAGTGTTTTCATTTTCATTTTGGTTTTGCTACCCTTCAAACTAAGAAATGACTTCACTGTTTTCTTTCCTTCAAGAATGAGTCACAGCAAGGTTTTACAGAGAAACTTGCAGTAGTGAATATGAGCAAGAAATAGAGATGCAGAAATATTCTGTTTGAAAGCAGGCAATTAAACATGTAACTTTTTAAATGGGGAGATGTGAGTTAGCAGAATCCTAAGCAGATATTCTATATATTTTTGTATTACTTCACACAATAAGATGTAACCTTTATAGTTCTCCAAGTGCTTAGAAAGCTGGATGCATAGTTCTAGAACAGACTTTGTCCTAGAGAAACTGCTGAGCACAGCTTTTATATTGTTGTATTAATGCATTTTATTTACTGTGAAATGTTCACATTATTGAATCCCATTTTTCTCACAGCTGGTCATACTGTGGAAAGCAAACCATCCAGTTTAAATAAATAAAACAATACCATTGTGCTGGTAAGTCAGAAGATAGCAATTCTGTGTAATGGAAATGCAAATACAAATGCAATTTTTATTTCATGGATAAATGGAACTTGCAAAAAGGTGGTGCAATGTTTTCCCCCTCTTTTGTTCATCTCATCATTAGGTCACACACTAATCCATCCTTCATTCACCATATTCCATATGTTTTGGTGCACTTCAAAAGTTTATGAACATTTCTCTTCTGATCTAGTAGCTTGGTGAGCAAAGGTTGAGGGATTGAATTACACAAGGTCTCCAAGTTATTTCACAGGCACATCCTCTTCACTGAAGATTACTTGAGATAATAGCTGTTTGCCTGTGGGTCTCTTTTTCATGTTGGAGAGTATTCTCAGCACAACAACTTTATAGGCTGCTCTCAGCACTCCAAACAATAAGCTACTTACTCTCTCTGTCCTCCCTCTATTTTTGCACTCATTAATTTAAGAACAAATGTGATAACAGTCTTAAATTTCCAATAAACATTCCTATATTCCTTTAAGTGGCCTAAAAGATGGTGAATATTTTGCTAATATTGTTTCTTTTGTTGTTGTTGTTGTTGTTTTTCCTACAAACACGATGAAGTGTAGAAACGTCTGGTGTTAAGAGAGTCAGGATTGCAAAGTTAAAGGTAATTACGGTATAATTAGTGGGGGGAGGAACTGAAGGCTCTGCTGGGCAGATTCTGAACCACAATGCAATGCAGAATGAGGAACTGAAAGCCTGGGTTTAATGGTTTTCACCTGAATCCTCCTTTAGTACTTCTAATATGGGCATTGTCCTTGAAGAGAGGGGCAGAACATTCCCCACCTCATCGGTGGTCCGCAGCTCTCAGAGATGTGGGAGACTCACTTGGAGCAGCAGCTGCTTTTCTTGGTGCTTATCCAAGGCAACTGGAGCTGTGAAGCTTTTGAGGATCACCTTTCACATTAAATCTGTTTTCTTCAGGAAATAAATTCTCACTTCAGCTTGGCCTGTGCTATATAAGTACACAAATCAAGAAACATTTCTGATTGAAAGGGCACATAGAGATTGCTCCAGGCTACTAATACCATCCTTGTGTGAAACAAAGAGAGATAACCAAGAGGGGGCTCAAAAGTGATAATACACACACAAAAAAGTGCTATTTTTTCCAAAACAGTACACTTTCATCACCACTAGCTCAGAGAAATTGTGTTTTCTTTATATTTTAGTGACACTTACAAGGATTCCTGCTAAACGATTTGAAAGCAGAATTCAGTACCTGTGTTAAAGCTACAGGATTTGAAAATAAACTGATGAAGAGCTCAAAGATCTGGATGAGACTGGAAAATATTCTTATTTCAATGCAAAATTAATGCTGCAATGTAAGAAAAAATTTCAAACTATCTTCTAACCAAGGAGTTTTATGCTCCTATACTCAATATCTTTGAATCTGAACTTCATTTTATCTTCTAGCTATTAAATTCCCTTCTAAAGGACAGAAAAACTTTCCATTCATTTCAGTGTGGACTAAGTGAGGTGTCATGGACAAGGTGAAAAAGATAAATGAGCATTTACAGAATCAGATATGAGCATTCCTGAGTCACAAAGGGATTATATGGTAATATCTAGCTCCCAATGGGAATGCTGAGCACCTGGAGAATGATTTTCATGAGGAAGTGTCCTACCTTCCAGCTGGGACTGTCCCCTCTGAGGTCATAGTTGTGTAAACACAGCCACAGCTGCCTTACACAAACTCCCCCTCAGCAAGACAGTGATGAAATGGCACCCCAGAAAGTGGGGTACCCCACTGTGGGCTGACTTCTGCACTGCAGGATAAAGCCTGAACCATTTCTACATCCTCTTGGCCCAGGAGAATATCTACATATCTGAAAGATCATTTTCAAATTCAATTTGTCCTCTAGATTCTATAAAGGTATTTCTTTAATTCAGCGTGGTAGAACCAACTATGTAATAAGGCACTTCTCCTTTCATAGTTTCTAAATAATACTTTCCTGAGCTAGAGGTAAAAAGGTCATGATCTGCAGGAGATAAGGGTAGCAGATTGTCCAGTAATATGGATAATTTTTCTTGCCTGTCTGGAATTTTTATTGCAATGCTAGATCCTCCACAGAGCAAAGAAAATGACAGGGAAAGCATCGACAGCATTCTCCAGTGCCTGCTGAGGTCCTTAGCCTTTAAATATTTCAGGCAGCATCTCTGATTCAGAATGAAAATGGACAAATGAAAACATGAACTGAGTTCTTCAGGAAGGGAGTTGCGGGAAGAGCCAGAGATGAGATTTATCAGGGTATGGAATAGGTTTCTAGTGGAAAGTTATGGCAAATTAGCCTGAATATAGTACTCAGATATATGGCAGGAAGCAATTCCAGAGAGTTATGGCAATAAGCAAAGTAGCCTGCAGGTCTTTTTCATCTGGACAGTTTGGGAATGAGTCTGTGATTGGTTTCCCTCATGGCACAGTCTGCAGCTGGTAAGCAAGGAGGGGAAAAAAGTCAATATTATTTTTTTTTTAAGTGTTCCCATTATTTTGCTCTTTGGCCAGTACTCATTACTGTGTAAGTCAAGTTTTCCACTTATTCTATAGCACCCTGGAAACAACTTTGATTGTCGAAACAACCAATAGCCTCTTGGAGAAGGTGTCAGGAAAGTAGGGCAGAATCAGGAGGGAAAGACCAAAACTGCTCATCTCATCACTCCCCCCTGCCCCCATTATAAGAGCACTCAGCTCAAGAGGACATTTTTTTTCAGACCATGTTCAATCTGCTGCAGTTTCAAAAGTCTCAAGTGATAGGGAATATTTTCTCACCATTTACTGGGATGTTGGAGTGTGTCAGCTCCAACTACTAAATATCTGGTTTGATGGCGACATTTACAAGTCTCCTGCGCCACTGAGCTCAGTGCACAAGTTAACAGCTCACATCCCAAAGTCAGTTCCCTAATTAGCTTGTCCTTCTTCCAGAGATTTGTCAGGAATTCTGATGATGCCCCAGACAGATGTGGTACACCAGTGAAGCAGCTTTTGCCTTCAACAGGAATTTCTGAAACAGGAATTTCTGTGTTCCTGAGGGCACCTGACATGGCAGGAGGAGGTGACTCAGCTGCTGTTTCAGAGCCTGTTCCTCCGACCCCCACAAAGTTTTCCTAAAAATGCATTTGCTTGACTGCTATCCAACATTTTCATCACACATTCAACAGAAAGAAAGAAGCAAAATCTTCCCTCGTATAATGTTCTGTATTATTGAAGGCAGTTTGGGGAAAAGATCTTGTATCTAGGACAGGGTAGAATATAAATTAACATGGAAAAGACAAGAGGAAGTTTTACACAGTGTATGGAATCCAGGATTTTTTTCATAATTAAATTCTTGCTTCTTAAAGAGAGATGGACTCTTTCTGCTTCTTCACAGATTTCCCACTGAAATTTTTTTATTAGCAGTCACAAGACAGGGAGAGAAGAGACCAGAAGATCCTATGGCTCTTTAATTGTACTTATTCTTCTGTCTCCTTCATGAAATTATTATTATAGGCAACAAATAAATATAAGCTTCACACTTATGGAATGATACCTTCTTTACATGCAGAAATTAATTATAAATCCTTCCAAAGTAAATCCTTATGATCTCATCAAATTACTGTATTAAAAAATCATCACAAAAATATCTTTCCATGTGAGACTCTCAAATATATGAAATGTAAATTAAGTCTCAGAAAGCACCCTGAATGAATGCATTAAGCCCATTCTGTGGGTGGTTATACAGACACTTTGAAAATTTTTTTGTTCATATCTTCAATCACCTCAAGTGGCACAACAGTAAAACCCTCAAGCCCTCCATCTTACTTGCTGCAACCATGGCACAGAAATCAGACAGGAGACTTTAGAACAAAATTACTCAGGGATTTCATTAAAATATTTTATTCCTGAGCACCCAAAGTAGAAAAAAAAAAATCCACAAAAGACTCAACATGCTGTTTGATCAAATAACTGTTTAGAGGATAGATGCAGAAGGGAGCATCTCTACCCTGAGAAAGGTATCCAGCATACATAAGACCAAGGTGGAAAAACATCTACTAACACTAATCCACAGTAGTACCAAAGTGTCTGAAAATGCACTTTCCTAGAAAATTTAATATTTTATCTAAAGGTAGGCAGGTATTTCAGACAGAGGCTTGTCAGTGTTTTCATTAACTTAAAGGATAGAAGACTGTACTCATGTAAAATTTGCAGTGTACATGAAACCATCAAGGGGAACAACGTTCTTGAAGCCAGAATTAAGATTAAAAATGATCTTGATAAATTGAAAAGATGGTCGAGACTCAAGGAGATGCCATTGGCCAAGTGGCAATGTCCTGCTCAGTATGACAAGAGAAGAACAGAGCTGAAGTGGCTGTGAGCAGGGCAGGGCTGTGGCAGGAGTGGGAAGTTATTATTCTTTGGTTCTTGGCACTGGTAAAAGTCTCATCCAGAGAACATCACTCAGGACTAAAGTATCTTGAAAAAAAACAAACCTAAAACCTAAACCAAAAATTGTAGATAAATTGGCAGGAGCTGAGAAGCATCAAGAGAAACAGGAGTTGTAACAAACATCTCTGCATAAAGACAGAATAAGTTGTAGCTTTTGTTTGTTCATTTCCAAGAAAAAGAGAGAGATGAAAAAAAAAAAAGAGAGAGATGGGTATAATTACAATTTTGATAGTGAGAGTACATTTTTAGTCTATACTCCATGAAACATCTAAAGATGCAACTGAGAACAAACCAACCCCAAAAGGCTGACGACTGTGATCAGTTTATTTTGCTTAGCAGACATATAAAATGAGTTTAAAACCAAACAGCTACAAGTGCAAGATAAAAACTGTAACTCAGTCCTTGCTCAAGACATTGTTCTGTACCTTTTTTTATTTCTAAGAAATGCTATGGCACTTGTGCAGAGCAACAAGGAAGGAAAACAGTGGACCTGACGTTAATCATACATTAGTCTCCACTTCAAATTTCAAAAAAATTATCTACATTATTCACCAGGTTTGAAACTTGCCACAACAGTAAAAAAAAACCTATTTTTCCTTTTTGTCACTCAACTTTACAAAACCTCTCTCATTACTGAGGACAAGACACCAGAATTAAGATTGCATCCACCCTCAAACAAGCTCCACAAAATTCTCTCCAGGTGTTCTTTCCCACACTTCTGGCACACAATGCAGGCTAAGAGCTTTTAGATGCTGAATCCCATGCAATGCTGTTAACAGCAATAAGTATCTCTGCTGACATATTTTAAGGAATTGTCAGTCACAGTTAATAAAGGCAAGCAATAAGGATTAGATTTGAAAAAAAAAAAAAAGCTTGAGCTAACATTCCAAGGCTTTTTTTTTTTTTTTTTCATTTTTCAAACATGTCTGATTTGTATATTTAACAGTGCTATTGACCGAAGACTGGAGAACCTGTATCCTCAGTGGTGGAAATGTAAATGGTATTCATCTTTAGATCTAAGTAAATTAAAGAGCATAATTCCTATGGGCTCTCATAATTAGATATTTAACGTGGATTTTGAAGCAAAATGTTAAGCACAGAGCTGCTTTAGTAGCTGTCATAACCACTGAGTGCTAAGGTGGGACACAGATAGCATTTAGGAATTTTGGTCTTAATGAAAACCTTTGGGATTGACAGCACTATTCCTCTGGAAATATCTCTACCTTCTGGTGGAATTTTTGAAAACGTTTCCCTGGGTGTCTTGGTGGTTTATACAGTGCCTTTTTGGGCTGAGCAACACCAATTTCTTTGTTAATTGATCTTTTCAAATAAATAAACATAGAATGAGTAGTTGCAACCTTGGTTCTGCTGAGCATTAACTCCAAGCAAGTGACATGCTGTTGGTATGAAAAGGCAAGACTGGGAAGCAGTTGTCCAGAAAATAAGAAAACTCTGAAGAGGAAAGAGAATACCAGGCAGTGACTGGCTAGGATCACAGATTTTTGCCTAGGTAAATTAAATAATGGGAAGTTATGGGGGAAAGCCAAAGAATGAATTATTAGATGGCAAAAGAGAATAAAAACACAGGACACATTCCCAGCTGCCTTCTGAAATACACTTCCTGCTTCTTCTGCCCAGGAAAAACCTATAGTTTAATCAGAAATTAAACTCCTGTCCCTCAGGTGCCTCTTGCCACAAGACAGAGGTCCAAGCAGTATTTATGCTGCACAAGCTGATATTTTATCCTGTCTGAGCCATTCATTACCTTCATTAGCAGGACATTGCCACTAATGCAAGGTATTCAGCCTATTCAGCTTTCTGTGAGTCCTTCCTCAGAGTAAGGGTCAGTGTGTTATTTAATGTCTGATCCCAGTCCCTGGGGCAGCCTGGCCCGTGCTGCTGATCTCAGCTGTTGGGGGTTAGTGATGGCATATCCTGAAAGGAATTTCTGCCCAGTTTGGATGTGGATGAAAATTTTCTACAGATCAAGCATTGGAAATCCCTTAAACAACTAGAAATGCCTCTTCTGAGCTTTCCTTGCCCACATTTATCCTATTTCCTTCTCTTATTTCTATTCCTTTTGCTTTTCTGTCGTCTCTCACAATCACAGAGCTGGATGATCTCCCATGGCAGGCACAGGCTCTGAGCAAAGCACGCTGAATATTGCAGTGCCTCTATTGAAATGACTCCTAGTAACCAAAAAAATACACCTAAAGAATGTCATTGAAGCATCTGTTGTTCCACCCTGGGTTGCTGTAGAGCTGACCATAATACTGGGCTCCTTCATAGCAATATTTGTGGGCAAAGCACATATTAAAAAGAAAAGCAGATATTTTTAAATTAAAACACAATAAATATTAAAGCTAACAATCAAAGAAACAATAAACATTTCTTTCAGAAAAAAACAGTTTGGGGAACAAATTTCTTGGAAGCCTCCCTGTGTTAGTCAAGTTTCTCCTGAAAGGAGGCTTTGAACAAGGTACAAAAATCTTGCTTCATTTCAAAGCTTTCCCTACAGAAAACACACCACTTGGTCTTGTTAAAGGGTCTAATTCAGCAAGAAAGAAAGTGAGGCCAAGAAGAATGGTAAACAATTCCTTTCACACCAGGTACTGAAATAGAGAATAGATCCTGCTGTTGAATTAGATAAAGCAAAACTGGGGTGTCAGAGCTGCTCACGGTTATCAACCCTCCCCAGCCACACACCCCGCAGTGCAGAGGGATTTTTGTTCCCTAAAAGACTCATTTGCTTTGCCTGTCCCCTGAGAGGCTGTCACTGAATGTGCACTGGCACTGAGGCTGCCCATGCCTCACCTGGAGCAAAAAGAGCTGGTTTTGCTCCAGTGAGTATTCACTCATTTTGAATTGTTTCCAAAGCCACCTTCTTGACCCTGGTGCATCCTGCTTGCCATTCCTACTCCTGTCCTGTGAAAAGATGGAAAAAAACATGGTGACTAAAACAAATCCTGTTCTCAGCTCTATCCAGAACCAGTGTAGGCTTCATTTAAAGATATGTTATGGTGGTATTTGACCCAATGTTTTCATGGTGTTTATTTTCTTCCCCTTGGCCAACCAGAGCTTCAGTGTCCCATGTGTTCACCTTCTCCTACCCCAAACACTTGGGACATCAGCTTTCCAGAGAAAGTGCTCTCCTTTTTTAGGTCTGCTTTACTGACCATTCAAATGACGTGAAGTGAGATAGTGGGGGATAAATTGAGAGTTCATTTGCCTGCTTCTATTTCCTTTATTTTGTATCTTCTCCATTGTTGTGGTTCAAAAAGTTTGTAAATATCACCCAGAGCTTGAATGTCACCCAGCTGACATTCAAAGAATGTGAAATTTAGGTACTTCTTAGGCAAAGCATCTACAACAACACTGATGCCTGATTTAGTAATGCCTGATGTGATATTCTACAATTCTTAGAATTAGTGAAGATAATTAAAACATTATTTTAAATAGACTGAAATACTAATTATTGCTTTAGCTGAGATTCCATTTATAGCAAGTTTCATTTAACATTTCATTAAGAAACCAAGAGGTATAATTCAAATATACTTTGTTTGTGGGGAAACAGTAAATTCAATTTATCAGTAAGGTATTCAAATTAATACGAAATGAGCCAGTACATTTAGCATAAGAAAGCTTCTTGTCTTTTCTGAAGCTCAAAGAAACCAGAAGCAAAGCAAAAAACAGTAAGGAAATAACTCCATTACAGCCCAATTTCAAGGCAGCAAATGACAAGATTTTTCCCTCTACCCAAGACAGAAACTCAAAAAAAAAAAAAATTTTCAACAAGAAGATCTGACACAGACTTCCACTTCTTTTCCCATCCACTGAACTAAATCATTCATTGTGCTTTGATGACTTTAAGGAGCAAATGAGTTTTCTTTCTAAGCTAAAGATTGAAAGATGATTGCCTGTAGAGTAAGGAGTGTCTGAGACTTTTGACAATTCCCCCCATGAGTTGTACCCAAATATTTTTGCCTTGAACAAGAGACTACTGGAAGGAGGGCATTGTAGAAGTAATTACAGAATATTGCAGTTACTCACTCTTTCAGCTTAACCTGGTCCCTGCAGGTTTCCTCTTTACTCAAGACCTCTGAGGACTCAGATTGCTCTTGTCAGCAGGAGTTAAAGAACACTTAAGAACAGGAAGAACAGAAAATCTTAAGAACAAAAAAATCTTAAGAACAGAAAATCTCACCCTTTGCAAGCCAACCTCATCTGCCTCTCAACCAAGCCTTGCCAAGACCTTTTGGCCTAAAGCCCCAGTGCAGCACTCCTAGCATGGAAACTCATGCCAGGCAAATAGAAATCCTTCCTAGCAGCACCCAAGAAATTGAACCAGATTTCCTTCAAGAGCTTTGTTCCCCAAATAGCCTACTCCATCTCAAACGGGAGCTCAGAACATTTGGGAAGTGCAGCAGGATGGGTTTTGGAAGGTTGTATCTCACAAACTATTGTTTTTCTTGAACCTTGCCTGCAAATCCCAGGTCACCATTCAAGAATCTTTCTGTGCAACTGATAACATTAAATTCTTCTCAAAACTTCTACTGTTTTCTTCCTCTTTCTCCTATTCTTTTGCTGTTGGTTGCTGTCTCTCTTGTGGCTTTGTGGCAACCATGCACCAGTCACCTTTGGGGTTTTCTTGGTGATGTATCTAACTGTCATTTATTTTTGGCTTTTGAAGTACATACCTTAGATTTGATAAAAGCTCAGACCAGCCGGTGTTTTGGGAGCAGAGCTCACTGGACAGGGCTTGGGTCTTCAAAGACCTGGATTCCTCTCCTGTCTCCAGACCAGGGCCACTCAGCAGCTGTGGATAAGTTCTGTCTTCACATATTTGGCATTAATTTTCAAACCTTTTTTCAATTAAGATCATTCATTCCCATGTGTTGTACAGAACCTGCTATAACGTGGCCCTGATTTCACTTGAGTTACTGATGTATGAAGCAATAACTACATTTCAGAGGGGAGATAAAGGCTGAAATCAGTAGAACAACTGGCAATTCTTATTAGACAAAAATAAAATTGTCTCTCATATTATACACTTATTTCTTAGCTAGTTCTTTCTTTAAGACCTAGTCAGAAATTATCTCCTATTGTAGTGTACAGAGAAAATCTAGCAAATAACCCCATATTTTTAAAACTAGAGGAAGCAGAAGGCATAAAAAAATGAAGTGACGTATGTTGAGACAAGTAACCAAGTTCATTTGTTTATTCTTGGAAGAGTGCAGTGATGTTCTTCCAGTTTTAGAGATTATTTATTTTCTGAAATATGTTTTAGAGTGTATTATGGTCATATTCACAATTGGCCTTAGAGAAGGACACGTACTTGGAGCTTGTTCAGAGTAATTTAATCAATCTTACACAAAAAAGCAACAGCCAACCATTATGGCCCAAGTCAATACTAAAATGATTTCCCAAAACTCATTTCAAAGTCAATTCCGGGAATCAACTGGTAGCTTCAAAACACTGAGGCTCAATGATAAATTTAATTTTCTCTAAAGTCTGTAATTGAGCTTTTTTAAAATAAAAATTACAGTTTAGTGCCATCTCCTTTAATAAAATACTGTGCTTTGGGTGGCATGTCATTGTGTTTCTGGTAACTCCTCATTTTTTAACATAAATCAATATATTTGGTATGGTTGGTACCACCTCATAGTGACAAGAAATATTAACACAGCTCATTTTGTAGAAGAAAAATAAACACATGGCATATATTTAATCTGCCTGCCTGCCTACCAGATGGAGAAGAGAAGGGCCAAGACACTGATGGAGTAACTGTTTAATCACATCAGATTGGTGGCTTATTTATAAACACAAACAAGTCCACTTGCACCTTTGGGAACTCACCATGTTTTCTCCCAGCTTCTGAAAGTGTATGGTGGTTAATATTCTATTTACAGGTGAGACAGATACGTGATATGATCATGACATAACAAGGAAATAACATCTTTGTGACTGCTGGCTCACCTGGATACCTGTATCATAACTACTTGAGAGCCAAACTGCTCCATTTCATGCACTGAGAATGCCTCTGATTAATTTAAAAATTCTCATGTTTTGATGATTTTTTTCTTGTAAGTTCCATAAATATATCACAAGTACCTCATAGCTTTTCCATCACTTACTTCAGCAATACATTTATCAGGTACAGCCAATGGATATTTTGACACTTTCTCCTTCACAGGATAAAGATGTGTTCAATGACAAAAGGTTTGCCAGATTTTATCTCAATTTTTGGGTATTTCAGTTCCTGTTTAAATCAATGAAAATATTTTGTGGGATAAAAGGATACCCAGAGGAGCAGAGAATTTTTTTTTTTTAAATTACCTTTAGATCTACTTACCCAAGCACCCAATGAATCTTCCATTGCATAGCCTTTAATAAGCATTGGGTTTTCAATAAAAATGGTAATTTAAGCAGAATTTAGGGTGCTGGTGGAGAAAGCACCAGGTGAGGTCTGTGGGCTTTGCTTTGCAGACAGTAGGACCAGACCATCATCATTGTTGCTTCTGGCCTAAAATCCAACAGCCAATGAATCACAGTTAAGGTGCTGCTGCCAAGTCAATTAGCAGCACATAACCCAGAAGAAAGAATTAATTATCACAAATTCACCTTCTGCCTTGACATCTGTGGAACTTTCTATTGGGTCATTTACCTGTGCTGGACTCTTTAGGTGTTTCACTCTGGATTCAGAAATCCACAGAAACAAAGCCTTTGGCTCTCTAAAATTTGTTAACTTGTATATTTTGCTGACAATAGACAGAGGGTATGTAAGGATTTGACACCAAGTTTTCCTTTCCATAGCTATGGATATGTGGGGCAGGACCAAGTGGGCAGCTCCAGAATCTTTTCTGGACCTCTGAGAGACCTCTCAATTTCTTATTCCAGCATCCAGGAAGAAATTATCCAGTGCTCCTAAGCCTGTGATCTTGATGAAGACAAATTATTATGACTTTTACTATTCACAGTGCCACAAGATTTTTTTCTCTTTAAAATAAGCTCTTGGGGTTTTTTGGGGGTTTTTTTTTGGTTCTTTATGCATTTTGCGCAAAGCTCCCTATGGTGAGCTCAAGCAAAGTGAGGAGCAACAGAATATGCAAGGGTTCTGTCCCCTCTCAGATTCAATAAATGGATCTGTAACAGATGGCTAATAACAAAGATAACTGTTAACCAATCCTAGTAATGCTTAGCTCTTCCAGAAACATCATGGAGGGGTATTCTGGCACACTGTGTTCCAGCACTGCCACTGAAGTGAGCCAAACATACTCTGCCCTAGGCTGGTGCAGAGATTGAAAAAGCAGACTAGCTGCTGTCCTGGTGGCTTATTTTGATTCTCTCTACTGCAACCCTTTATCAGCCATGGAGCTTTATTCAAGACCAGCAAGGGCTGATTAATTGGATTTTCTTGGCAGGTAACCTTTCTTACTCTGCCAATTAATCCAGAAGGAAAAAAAAGGGCTACTGATCTCCTGTGAGAAGAAACACCCAAGTGATCAAAGACTGGATTCCCTCTCCCAGCACTCCTGCCAGTGACTGTGTGTGATGCTTATGTGAGCCACACTGCTCATGCACCATAAACAGGAACATCATCAGGTTTTTCATTCATCTGGAAGTTCAGCATGAGTGACAGAGGTCCTGGATAGTCATACATATGGAACAGATGCCCAATATAATCAAATTTAGCCTGAAAAATTCTGGCTGAAGAAAGGAAACTTGTGTGGTAAAGGGATATGAAAATCTTTAAAGTGTGTGCTGTGATGGACAGGCCAGTGCTTTTCTCTGTGCTCTCTGGCCAATTAGTGTTAAACCCTTTCCTGCAGCTCCCTGTGTTCCATAAGATTATTTCTCCTCTCCTTCCCCTTTTCCTGCTCCCCCAGCTTCTGATCTATTTACAGAGAGTGAAGTGCAGATGGGCACCCTCTTAGGCAGATAGGAATTTCCTGGAGGAGCAGAACAGCCCTTGGATGGCTGCAGAGAAGGTGTGATGCCACACACCATGCATGGCAGGAGCTGAGGGCTGCTGGGGGCTGGATCACATTCCCAGGAACATCCACATCTCCCCAGATGGTTCTGCTCTGGGTGGCTCATATCCCTCTTACCCTTCTCAGTAAATCCACCCTTCAGTCAGTGACTTCTGCATCAGGAGGACTTGGGGCTGCTGTGAGGGAGCCAAAGCACTTTCAAAGTAAAGGCAGAGATTCTTGCTCTCTGTGTTCCTAAGCTCTGGAACAGCCATAGGTGTCCCCCTTTCAGCCCTGCATGGCACAGCTGATAAATAGGAATCCTCCTCTCCACCACGGGGCTGCTCATTTACGTGCTGCCTGCCCCAGGGAGCAGATCTGAGCCATCCAATTTGTCCACCTCACTGCACAGGAACCCTGGGCCCTAATATGGTTTTGTGCTCATTCCTGGCAGCTGGGCTCACAAAGGCAGGAGCTGCAGAGAATAAACCTGCAACTGGCTCTGGCTGAGCCCGACATCAAGGAGAGGAGCTGTGCTTTGGATTCTCCCTGGCTGATCTTCAGCTAATGTAAATCAACTTGATTCTGCTGGCATCAGTAGAAACAAGCTGATTCAGGCCATTTATAGTTTCTTCTTGTTTACTTACTGCATCCTAATGACTGCCAGGCACAAAAACACCTGACTGAGGACATTAGACACAAAGGATTTATACCCTTAATGTTTTGTTCAGTTAAGACTAACAAAGACAAGGACTTTACCTTCTGATGAGAAAGCCAGGCCCCTGAACACTTAGCACTAATAAGGTGCTTTTCAGCTTCTAAGTGCTTTACAAACATTAATTAATTATTCCTTTCAACAACACTTGGTTATTTTCAGTTACCAGAGTGCATGTTTACCAAGTTAGCTCCATTCGTGCGCAGCACATTGCTGGCAGCAGGCAGGAGCATAAATTGATCTATAACCACATGCTGTAATTTGCAGCAGATTTGCTTCACCAAACACCATCAGTGCAGCTCCAGAAGCAGCTCGGAGGAGTGACCACCCCTCCCCATGTCCTATGGTGGGGATAACCTTTACCTTCCCTGCTACACTGAGCAGAAACAGAGAATCTGTTCGCTGCACAATTTAACTAATTCCATGGAAACATATGTCAAATGGGGGCCTCACACAGCTGCAAGAAAGTAGCAACAAATGTTGCATGTGTCACAAAGAAATGCCCATTACACCACAGAGAATGACACAGAGAACAGGCAGATTTCTGCTTAGTGAGATTGCCACGGTGAGGCAGCAGAATTTCCTGCTTGTGACAGTTATTAAAGATACAAAACATTCCTCATCTGTATCAGGAAGCTGACAACAGCTAAAGAAAAAAAAAAATCTAACCCAAAAATCAGCCAACCAACTAACGAAAAATAGAGAAACATGATGTAAAACCCTACCTCAACCCTAACACGGCCAAGTTCCACTGGAAAAGAAGATGAGCAGAAGGCAGGAGCTGGAGTCTCACAGCCTCACCTCAAAATGAGGCTGGTGAAACAGTGGAACAGGTTGCCCAGAGAGCTGGTGGTTGCCCCATCCCTGGAAACATGCAAAGCAGCTTGGACAGGGCTCTGAGCAGCCTGATGTAGGGGAAGGTGCCCCTGCTCACTGCAGGGAGTTGAACTGGATGACCTTGAAAGGTTCTTCCACTCCAAACCATTCCATGATTCCACAATTCTCTGAATCAAAAATTCAATGACCCCTGCTCTGTTCAGGTCACACCAAAGATGTGACCCACATCTTGGCTTTCTAAAAGTGCAACCTTTGCCACTGAGGTCTCATTTCTTTTCCTATCCCTCTTTCTCTCTCCCCTTTACATGACATGCCAAAGAAAATAAATGCTTTCTGCCAAAGTGCTGTCTGGACCAGTGTGTTTCCACTGGAAATGAGGATTTCAGTGATCTGTGACAGATAACAGCAGCTATAACCATGGGCAATACCTCTGCAATAGAAAACAAGGTCTTGGGAAGTGTTAAGAGATCTCTTCTTAATTAGACACACCCACAGTTTCTCCAGGGAACAGACATAAAATGCTGAAAATATCAAACTGATCATAACTATCAGCAGAAACCAGGCACAACCTTCTGCTGTGTCTCCTGCCCAGGTCCTGGTTAGTGAGGGGCTGGTACATGGCAGCAGAGCACCAAAGGCTGCATGCACCCAAATCTCATTTCATGGACTGTTCAGAGCACACTGCCAGCACTAAGGGGGCTCCAGCTGTTTCCTTTGGCTTCCTTCAAACTCTCTTTGCTCTGGGCAATCAAGAACATGGCTTAGCATCATGTACACAACAGGAATTAAAATTGAAGAGTCAGGAAGTAAATCTCTCAGTATCAGTAACCTGCACCCTAGGAGGGATGAGGAACACCAAATTGTAATGCTCTGAGACATACAGCCTCATTAATTAGCCATCATTCACCTTGTTCATATTCAAAGTGCTTTGTCTGCTGGCACACACTGGGAATGTACCGTAGGTCTCTAAACATAAAAAAGATGTATTGGTAAATAGACTTTTTTGCCTGTATACCTGTATCCATACCTGGGCTTTTGCAAACACTGCTATTTTCTCCCAGCCCTGCTCAGCAAATCTTTCAGCTGCATGAAAGGCCTGAGACTGGTTACTGGGCATTATCTTCAGCATGGGTGTTTACAGCTCTCAGCATCTCTCCTGAAAGAATCTCACTGTAAGTAACACACAAGTATTTACTGGGACCAGGAAGAAAAAAAATCAGTCTATTTTCAGTCTGAATAGCTTAAACTGGGCTCTGGGATTCTTTGATGCTTTGGTTGAGAGGAAAACAAAACCCCCTCCTGCTGATGAGTTCTAATTCGCCTCCATCTATGCTTGGTACAAAGAAATGGTGAGGTAATCAGACACACTTCTGTGTCTGCTCTGCAAATACACCCAGCCCTCATTTGAGAAAATGGCACATTGCACACTGATGCAAATAAAAGACTTGGGATTATAGTCACTCATCCCAAAACAAATGCAAAAATAATTTCTTTCCTGACGTGTTGAGAGACAAGAAAGTAATTTTAGTTAATGAAATACAAACATCTCTATCTATGGAAATACAATGTGATTTTAACCTTTAAAAATGTTCTTCTTCTGATATATAATTATATTCCTACTTCTGACTTAAGGGGGTTGCATGCAGTCACAGCTTTTCTTCATGTTAATATATAGTTCAGAAAACAAAACATGTCATATTCTAAAGGATATCTTGTCATTGCTTATAGACACATACATATCAATATAATTTTGCACTGATCCTCCGTAAATTACTTATATCTTAAAGGTACAATGATTACTGTAATACCACATGTGACCTCAAGATAAATGTAATAGTACCACAGATGTAGGCTAAGAAGCTTTTTGCAGCACATATGTTGAGAATTACACAAAAGGTACCAAGCAGTAACATCTAGAAGCTGTACAAAATCCTTCCTCCAAGGAAGGGACACACCAGGGTAGTGGGTCAACTCTTCTAGTAACTATTCCTCATTGCTAGCCAGAACTAGAACTTCTAGAGCAAGGTGCCAAATCTCCATGAAAAATGTGGAATTAGCTCGGTACCTTAGTTAAAAAACCTTTTCAATATTCGTCAGGAAAATATGTGGCTCATGCTGTGAAATGAACCATGAGGGAATTTTATTCCTTTCTGAAATTAGGATTAATAGCCCCTGGTCCCAAACGCATTTTAAATAATTCACCTATGGATGCCTTCTTTATTCTAAATATCCCCAAGTTTCAGAGTTTTGTTATGCTTTTGGTCCCTGCTACATTCCTGGCAACACAAACCACCAACTAATTTAACACATAACAAAATTATTTTTCTCCACCTTTTGAGTTCACTGAGTATTTTCTACCCCCACATGAGAAATGCAGCCAATTAATACAGTCTCCATAGCAATGACTTGTACAAAGGCATCCAAACCCAACAGCAATTTTCAACAATGTAAACCTGTGATTTCTTTATTCCATGAAAAAATTCTTTCACCTTTTTATTTCTATGTAGGAATCAAGAGATAACTTCCACTTGCCTCTTATGATTTTTGCAGGAAAATAGAGCAGGAAAGAGGAATATAAGAAACATGTTCACTCTTGCACTTCTCCAAATGTGGGTGTTGGATGTGTTTGTAACATAACTCGTTGCAGCCGATGGGCACCAAGCCCTGACACGCTCCCTGTCTAATAAAATGTGTTTCTCTTGATACCAAATTCTAATCAGAGGAACTTGCTTGATATATTCTAAATGTAAAATATGGTAAATATCCTAGACTTTGAATATGTGAAAAGGATCATTATTCACGGGCTCCTAATCAAAGCTTTGTTTCGTGTCATTATCTGTTTGGTTTTACACAATTCCTGCTTGCTTGAGTGAAAATGTCTGGTGCTGGAAATTGTCACATTTCTCTCAGAGAAGCAAGGGAAGGAGCAGTGCTGCATTCAGAAAAGCCCTGGCATAATGGCTTGCTTGTTTGTTTGTTTTTTCTTTTGGAAAACTCTGCACTGTTTGTTAGGTTGTAAATTATTGATTTATTTGGTGATTTACTTTGCAGCAAATTGAAGTCATATGCAAGCTAAATACAGTTTCACTTAAGGTAATTATGATGATGGGGACTGCAAAACTTCAGAAATAGACAATTGCATTTACTTGACATGTACACTATAAGCCAAAATATATCCCTCTCCCACTCCCACTATAGAGTAAATGTAACTTAAACTACATTTATTTCATTAACAGCTTCAACGTCTGTGCCTGTAAAAGCTTTTAGGTGCTATGAAACAATGGCATGGAAATATTTTAGGCTCCCCTGGTTTCCCTGTAGGGAAAGATCACCCCCACAATAATGTGGCCACAGAGGATCTAAACCAACAAATGGGGATTGGGACACCATGACCTCCCCACCTTTTTTCACTGAAAGTCAAAGTACAATTTGTGTTCTCTATGTGAAACATTCACTGAATTACCTTTCTTTTTCTGTACATGTTGGGGCCAAAGATATTCCTCAGAAAAAAAGATTTGGAAGGTACAAACATCTGGGTGGAAAAACTGGAAGCTTGGTATGAGCTGGTAAAAGCGTGGAACGTGGGCTGCAGCTCACAGAGATCTCACCTGTACCTCACTGGAGGCACAGGTCAGTGCTCCAAGGCTTTCCCAGAGAGAAGAGTTTGACTTTTGGTATGGATTTTCTAGAAAAAAAAATACAGCACAGCTGAGATTTGCCTCAGGATCCAGCACAAGTGATTGCACAGAGAGCAGGATGAAGACGATCAAGTCCAAATTCTGTCCCAGAGGCACAACAGATTTTGGGGTGCTGGCTACCAATTGAGGTATGTTACAGCTGATGTTTAGGCTGAATAGGCAGGATACTTATGGCAGCATAAATCTGAAAATCCCAATCCAGCTGCCTCTACTTTGTGCTGTGAAATCCATGCTGCTGGGAGTGTCCTGCCTGGTCAGATGCCAATTTAGCATGAACAGGCAAGGTGCAAATGCCTGTACTGTGGAACAAGGGATATTCCATATCTCACATCAGGGCATGCAGCAGGAATGGGCTCAGTGAGAGCCAGAACCACAGAACACACAGCATCCCATTCCCACACTCTAGACCAGCCTCACAGGAGAAGTCTGGGTGCCTTGAGATCCTCTCTCAAGGATTCTGGACTCTCTCCTGTGTAACTGAGCACCTGAAAGCCCTGACTAATCTGAAAAGAGATCCTTCCCACCCAGAGCCCTTGCTTAATGAAATCAGTATTCCAGTCAGCTCTATCACTAGAAAAAGCAGCTGCAGTATGCAGGGGAACATATTCTGTTTCCCTAGCTCCATGTGCTAGCATTTTGCAAATGAAATTTTCTCTGACTTTTAGGCTATATGAAATCTTGAAATTAAAATGAAATATAATTGTCAGTGAATGGAAAGTACTACTTTTTGGCCAGCTCTATTTGTACATATAAAACATCCTAGATGTCCCAAAGTGTCTTTTGTGCCATCTTGAATTATTTCCTTTTTTTTCTCTTTATTGAGATCTCCAAAGGCAGCTGCTTAGGGGTTTTCAATGCCCAAATTCCCACTCATTATTTTATTTGACACTCAGATCCCTTGAGCAGCACTAAAAAATTACTAAACCTTAATATCTGTGTGAGACTTCCAAACAGCAGCTACAATGAAGAAACTGGTCTTGGCACTAAAAACCAATGAATATGTAAGACAAATTGTGTCTGGAGAGATCAAACACATTAAAACAGGGTACCAGTAGCATCTTTCAAAAGATATCTAATGTAAGCAGCATATTCTTCAATAGCTCAAGGGGCTTATAGTCAATAAATTTAACAGGTTGCAAAAAAATAAGTCAAAGCTAAAGTACAGTATGTAAATGGAAGCTGGAGTGCACTCTTCTTTTCAACCTTAGGACAGAGTTAATAGAGGGAAAATGACAAAATACATAAAAAGGAATACACAGGATTTGACAGAGTTTTAACTTCAAGGCAAACTACCAGACTATTTTGGTTTACAGATAAATCAAACAAAGAACTTTTATCAGTTTGCATAAAAGTCTCATTTTCAGCACTGGAAAGATTAGGCTTCAGAGCCTTATTCTGTATGTGTATGAGGGGGATTACAAGGGAAGTGGTGAAAGCAGTGACCTTGCCAGGGATTAGCTTCCACAATTGTATGGTAAAATAGTTGTGTTTTCTATGCTTATGGATTAAGATATTCATTGACAGCTTCTGTAAACTAGTGAAATTCACGGATATTTTCAGCAATAGGGTGATGGCAGCAGCAGTATCTGACAGCCCCATTTCTGCCTTCTGACATTGCCCACGGGCTGTGATGTTCTGCCCAGGGAGCTGGACCCTCAGCCTTGCCAGATTTGTTTGCAGTGGCTCAGTGTTTGTCTGACAAAAAGGGTTTCCTTTTGGAATTCCCTTTATTTTACACTTGTATTGTGGTCATGCTAAATGCAAGTGTATTGGATCCATTTGATCCTTTTTGTTTTTCAAGAGCTACACCTGACTCCTCCCAGCTGACCTAAGCAGGGGTGGCCTTTTACTGAGTTACCCCACACACTGACAGCCACGCTTGGCTAAGCTGTCAGAAAACTGAAGTGGCTGGGCCATCCCCACTGAGATTCTCTTTCTTCAATGTTTTTTATTTTGCTGTTTCTAAAAAAACTCTTGGGAAGACAGGAACTACACATGTGGGGCAATCAAGACCTTTGTTTTGGCTGTGACAAGCCCAGTCTCTGATCTGACTAAATGGTGACTCTTTGGATTGAAAGCTGCTGCTCTGAGGAAGGCAGAGCAGAAAATGCTGTGGAGGCTCTTGGAGCCCAAGCCAGTATCTTAATACAGAAGACAACAGGCAAAAAGCCCCTTTGAGTCAGTGGTTCAATGTTTCTGAAGACTCTCCAGCTAGCTTAATCTTCCCAAGGAAGTTGAAAACAAATTCACCAGAAATGGTCAGCTGCTTGTCTCTGTGCCTGTAAAATGTAAAATATTTTCTGTTTGTCCTGATGCTATCATTTAACTTTGGAGAGATATTGGAACCTATTTATTGGGCAGGATAGTGAAAAAAAAAGGGTCACTTTGCTTATTTGCTACTTACTCAGAGTAATCTCTATGGTAAAATAACTGCATAGAGGAGTAAAGACAATTTTGTTCATGAGAGAAACATTCCCATGAGGGACAGCTCAGCATAAATTTGGGTTAGTTTGCCTCGAGCAGTCCCAGCTCACTCGGTGGGTTCTCCACACAAAGCAAAGCACAGTCTTATGGCAAAGAAATGAGGGCTTACACCAGCCTATACATATTTTCTTGCACTAGCAGAATTAACTAATATACAATTAGGTTCAACAGAGAAAGATTTCAATGTCCTAGTGTGTGACTACCTGAATCATTTCTACTACAAATGTAACGTGTCAAGATTTTTCTTGGACAATATTATCTGTCGAGTCTATTAAGCTTTGTGAAATAGTGCCTGCTCTCGTATCATGACAATGGAAAGTGAGATAAGCAGAGAGAAAAAAGAACTGGACCTGGGTGGAGGTTTTTTGGAAGTGCAGCACAAAAATAGTTTTAGCCAAGTCCATGTAAGGTAGCCACCAAAATTGGTGATTAAGTCTTTATAACCATAGTGATGGATATTTGCAGTCCCAGATTATCCCTGGACAGCAGAGTGTCCCTCCAGAGCAACAGGGGTGGAGCCAAACTTTGTGCAAAGCAGTCACACTGGCAGTGGCAGCAGTCTCTCTTCAGAAGCACAGAGCACACAGCTCAAGCTGCAAAATTCATTCGGAAAACTGAAAAAAACAAGGAGGTTAACCTCTGCTGAACTCAGTGCTGCTTGAAATGGTTTAAAAATTAGGCCATGTTTGCCCTGAAGTTTTGTAGTGGTTGAGACACAAAAACTCTGAGCTTCAGCTTGGACTGTGCATGCCAGTAATTGGCAAAAAATGAGTTTCTATCCCTGGTCAAGGAAGAGATTCTGGGACATGCACAGGATATGAATGATGAGCTCTCAATATGGAAAAGCGTTGGGAACTAATCACCCAGGGAACATAACAAGCTAACCAGAAAGTACAATAGAAATAGATATCTTTCAATGGATATAAAACAATCCCTTTCATGCAGCTGAGCTGAGAGATCGTTAGCTCATGTAGGTAATGAAAACACACATCCACTATGATAGATGTAGTTCTACATATGGTTAGAAATTCACTTTGTCTTGTAATTGCCCTTTCTCCCTGTTCATTCTTCATTTCTTTAACATAGTCGCCCAGTGGATGGTTTCATGAAGACAACTGTAAGAGCAGAGATCTCACTGTTTTCTAGAGAAAAGAGAAAACAAAAGACTTCCAAGTGCTATATTTACCATACTAAATCCCCAGGTGGTTACACCCACAACCTAACTGCACTGGCTGATTTTAGCAGGAAAAAGCAAAAGGCAAAGATACTCTCTATAACCACCAACTGGGAAATAGACAGGTGGATGCTGTTCTTTCAGAAGGCATTAAAAAAGGGGGAAAGAGTAAATGCTTTTGCTTTTCTTTACTGTTGTTTAAAAGACATAAAGGAAACACTTATTTTCCTTTTAGGGTACTTTTACCAAGTTTTTTTTCCAGTGGTTTTGGACCCATGAAAGCTGCTTTTAAAATCGTGGTGACAATTTCATATTCTAGAAGAAATCGGAACATGTTATCACACGTTCCAAATATTACTTAACATTAAATAAAACCTGGCTCATTACACTTGTAAACCAAGAAACCTTAAAAACTCTGCATTCTTTTATACAAATTCATTTACTCATCTAATCTATCGAATTCACTAAAAAAATACTGTTTAATATATGGTCGTAATAGTTTCTTTATGCCATACCAATCATAGTTTCTAATTATAGTTGGGCAAACAGTAGATGTGATCTGTCTTTGCTTTGTCTGACCTTTGCCTTTCAGTGACCTGAAAAAAAATGTCAATTATTAAACTAAATTATTTAAAAGGTAGTATTCAGTTAGACAGAAAAATACCTCTCAGACAAATGGTATCATATATAGTAAGCAAGGTTAGATGGAGACAGG